>NC_139804.1:21954889-22554889 GCF_963457635.1 Microchirus variegatus | reverse complement strand
CATGAAAAATAAGGTCAAACTTGAAAGTATGGAGTGAATTTACTTTATTAAGAAACTCTGCTCTTTAAGAATCTTAAAACAATATATTATGACTTATGTTTTTTATCGTGAGTGCAATGGATTACTTGTTAAGTCAAGACCTTTCTTTTCTTTTACTCAGCCTCTACCTGTCTATCATTTTTGCTGCATCTCTAGTTATGCCATTGTGATTTTGCTCACTGTATTAACCATGCAAGACTATTTCTCCATACACTTGACTTCTTATGTCTCAAGACTTGTGAGTCACAACATCAGTTCCAGCTGTATTTCCTGGTGACGTAGCAGGCTCTTACTCATGCTGCCGCTCCTTTCTGACCTTACTAAGACATAAAGGCTCCACGTGTGATTCATCCTACATGTTGTACAGGTCCAGACACACTCTTGCTCTAGGAAAGCTACATTGCTACTAATTTGCCCAGACAGTTATGTTATATATCACCCGAGTGACATAACTTCATAGTGTATTTGTTAATTTGCTATTGTTTTGGTGTTTCTACTCATCGTAGTCTTCATATCATAGTCTTGTTTGAACACATGACCATTGTGGAGAAATGATAACAGTCCTTATTGATGTGGAATTGAATTTTAATTCTCAAATAATCAGACAAAATATCTAAATAAGTGAACAAACTAAATATTTTCATGGTTTTCCTAAGTTGTAATAGAGAGTGTGCCAGGCACATACAATCAAAGAGAAATATCCCCAGTATTACCATTATCATGGTAAATCTTGTGATGTGTGACTAGGCTACTAGGCCTCTACAGTTAAGTTTAGCTCTTTGCTTCTCAGGTCAATAGTCTATGCTAAATATTATATGTGTTATGGGATGTTCTGAGAACAATGCATAGATTGTCTTCACTGACTTATCTTGCTGTGATCTATTCTGTGAGCTATCGAGGCAGAGTGAGGCAAAGGCTTCTTTTTGCTTGTCAGTTGCAATGAGATTTAGTTGACTTGTCCATACAGTGAAAACAAGTCTGCCTGTCAGGACAGATCAAAGGCCCGTCTGTTCCTGTGTTTCCAAATGGTCACATGGAGCAGCCTCAGATAAGCTCAGCAAATATGGGGGGTGTAGGGACGTTGATGCAGAAATGACTGCAGCATTACAGTGTTTTCCACAAAGTTGTTAGATTTCCATGAAGTAAGTAATTGGTTGTTCACTACTACTACTAGAATTGGCCTCCTGTCTGAGGACAGTTGGTTGTTTGCAACAGGATTGTGCTTTTGAGCTTTTTGAGGAAACTGAACATTTAGTTGAAATGGACCCAGGTTCAAAGGAAAGTTTTCTGTTTATTTTTACTTGTATTTTTCACAAGGAAGTTTTTTGGGAATATATTAATACACCACACACATACACCCACACTCTTGTAAATATCAGCAGATGTGTGACTCCTCTGACTTCCTGGTTTGGTTGGTCAAAGTGCATAATGATTGTTTTCATCCCCACCCATTGTAATATCCAGGATTGACAACGGTGCTTGTCAATCCTGGATATTAGGGTCCTTTGTTTTATTGCACCGTGTGTGTACATGTTGGCTTGTTTAATGTTTGTGTACATGTGTCGGTTTGCTTATAGTCTGAATGCCTGTAAGCGCCAGAATGTCAGCAGGACTCTATAATGTTTAACCAGTGTTTGAGTGAGTAATTACAAGCCCTGGGCCAGTTGATGGAGTTAAGTATTGTCTGTGGCTATATGGCATCTAAAACACCCTTGTTATCCTAGCAATTTTAGAAATACCGGTAAACCCCTCTCTTCCTCTTAAGTGTTTTTGTTGCATAGGTGTTCTCAAAAAAGAAAACGGATAAGACCAAAACGTGACTAAGTGGCGTGCTCGTGTGCAGGAACTCAGCAGGTCATCTGAGTTATAGGCAGCTGGATATAGGTCAGTTTTTATAATTGCGTGTCTGCTTCTGTTTGCGTGAGATGCCTAGAAAATCTAATAACATGCATAACTTGATTAAATGTCATGGTATCTGACCAGCTCTACTTTGTGTACCTCACAGTGAAGCCTGTTAATAGCCATTTGATGGTGTTTGTAAGTGAATGTGTGTCCTGAAAGTTCTGTTTTTCATTTTCTTTTATTTATCTATTTATTTTTTCCCATATTGTACCCTATTTCTCCAAGTTAAACTAGTTCCCTGGTGTCCTCATGAACATGTCTGTTACATGCTATGGTCAAAATACCAAAGGATGAAGCACCACAGCTGTTCAATCACCTTGACAAAACAGCCCTGTTCAGAACACTCTGTTTAGTAGTATCTCTTTAAAAAAAATATATATACATTTTTTTTATTTAAAGTAAAATGAAACTTAAGGGGCAGGAAATGACATCAGCCACAGAGGCTACTGGGAGCTAACAGTAGCATTTGGAAAAGTGATCATTCGCAGGCTCTAGCAGGCACATTGCCGTCATATATAACATGTATCCACTGGACAGATAAATCCTCTGAGACTGGAAGTTTGTGTAGGACTCTGTGCTGTACTGTGGAGACAAGAATATAACTTTTTTTTTTGTGACATCCCAATGAATGTGGAAGTCAACATTGCATGTTTTATCTCCTGTACTTAGACTGAGGAGGACCCCAAAAACATGAGTGAGTCATCTTTTCTCACACTTTGCCGACTGAGGATCTCCAGAGTCTCAAATATAAGGATTTAAATGTTTAAAAAGTTGATTTGGAACAAATCCAGTATTTGTGCCACTGCTACTACCAGAGCGACATATGGCTTCATTTTGACTGAAGGGTTTGTTTAAACTGTAAGTTAAAATGTAATCTGAATCCTTCTCAGAATAGCACTGCAGGTATGTTTAGTTTGTTGAGATGGCTGCTGTTTGCACCATGGTCTGTGCCCTGGGTCGCCAAGGATACAGGACTAAGACCTTAGCGAATGTTGCGGCCTTCTCACACACACACACACACACACACACACACACACACACACACACACACACACACACACACACACACACACACACACACACACACACACACACACACACACACACACACACATACACAGAAGACAGTTGGTCTGGGCAGTATGTCAACTCTCTGCTGGTTGATGAAAGTCTATCTTTAGTATGACCTGGTATCCCTTTCTGTTATCTTGCCTGGTCCTCTTTGGCTCCTGCTGCTCTTATTTTATCCCTTCATGCGCCTCTGGCTTTGAAAAACTTATCTACCTCTAAACTTTCTTGTGGAAATTATCTTGAACTGGACTCAAATGAGGACAGTGACACTCCATACGTTACTTTTCCCTCCGCTGATCTATTTGTCACTGCCTTCTTTGCTTGTGACATTGGCTGATAGTCCACTGTGAGCGCACACACACACACGGCAGCCAAATCCCTGCTTTTCCCATTGGGCTGCATATGCGTAGGGTGCAAACTCATAAGGCCTTTGCAGGCCCTGTCCTCTATAGAGCCAGGCCCTATATTTATCCCTCTCTCCTCTTAGGAGTGACTAATATGGACACGGGCAACTGGAATGGGGGGAGGGGGGGTCACTCAGTTATCTGCCCACTGTGTGGAGTGGTCCTTACATAGTGATGATTGTGTCTGTGACGATTGCCCTAACAAGTACCTTCTGCTTCACTTCAGGCTGTAGCCTGGGAGTACTGAATGCTCAAAGATGACCCACTGCACTCTGACTGGTACTTTTCACCCTATTTTCTTTCACCCTATCTCTTTACCTGTCCTATAGTAAGTATATAATTGCAGTTACTCTGACAGAACAGAGGCCTTTGCAGTTGTCATGAGACATTTTGGAAACATTTCATATTTGCAGCAGTATTTCATGCTCCTGCTGTGCCTAGATTTGGATTGCAGCAAACATTGTTGCTCAGGTTTGAAACTCTGAAGGTGTCAATAACAGCACATTTACATCACATACTGAAGATTTTGTGTAAAGGGACAGTAAGAAAAAAAAAAAATGTTGATGTTGACCGTCCGCCAAACCTCTGCACACAACTCTGACTTTTTATGCTGTTTTATCTGCAGCAAATATTCATACAACTATGCCAAGATAAATTAGACAATGACAGGAAGCCACAGTCCAGATAATTTATGTGGGAGATCTCTTTGAACTTGACCTGTCACTAAAGCTTGGTTGTGCATGTTGTGCTTGATTTCCCTGCGCGGTAACATTAGCAAACTTGACCGTCGTTCTGATCCACCGTATCAATTTCAGTGTAATATGTGGCAAAGTGGAGCACATTTACAGGCTAGAACAAAAAGTGACATTACGTTATGTCTTTAAAGTTTGCCTGTCCTAACCCTGTCTAAAACTAATCTCAGTAATCCAAGCACACGTAGGCCTCTGTTAAACCTCTGGACTGAGCTGTTGCTGACATGTCAGATGTACAGTAAGGTGACCATTCTCCCTGAATACAGACTGTGAATAGCTTAAACTTTTAAAGGGCTGCTGTATTTTTAGAAATACTATTCGAGTCGTTCACAGTCCTTCACTCTTCCAGCTCTCAGGCTTCGATTCCACCTTCTCAATGTCTCCCGACACAAGCGTGAGAGGTCATGTGTATGTGCATGCACGTGCGTGAGTGCTGAGTTTTGTATTACAGAGGACATTGTACAGTAGCATCATCACTATACATGGTCATTGCCAAGTACAGTCTGTGTGTGAGGGATCAGCAGGACATGATGCAGCAGGAATTGAGGAGAGTGATGATGAAAACTAGGGCAGCAGTCAAAGTTGTGAGAAATGCAGAGAAGAGGAAGAGAGAGCGAGTGAGAGACGACTAAAGGGAAACAGCTGGGTCAAGGGTGGTTGAGTTATGGGAAATAAGCTCAGCAAAAGGCTGCGGTAATGTTGTTTTTTTTCCTCTCTCATCTCTGTTGTCTGGGTCTCCCAATTCTGTGTCTGTCTCAGCAAAATCCAGGAAGGACTTTTTTTGGCTGTGTGAGAGGATGGAGAGATTAAATTACTGAGAAAAAGGTGATGTTTTTTTTTAGTTTGCCATGAGTGTGAAATTGAATAACTGAAGAACCTGATGAACTGTAGAGGTTCACTGAGTGTAGACCTGGAGCACACTGTGAAAGCAGAGAGATTATCCAACACAGTGGTTTCTTGTCTAAATAAACAGTTTGTGTAACTTCAACAGAAATGTGAGGCTTTGATGTCATCACCTTTTTTTTGGTTTATCCCAGTGAGGTTTAGTGTATCCTTTCCCTTTCTTGGTTTCTGGGCCCAGTGGCTAAGAAACCGCCCTCGTTAAAGTTTAGTAGAACAGGTCGACCAACTCCCCTGATTATTGTCACCTCCAGAAACACGTGTTTCTTTAACATGTGTGTTGTTGTGCCATTGGAACTACTAACAGCTAGGCACAATCAGGTCATATTGTAACATTATTGCGACAACACCGTCAAAATGTAAAAATACACTGGAAAAGCTATAAAAGTAACAAGAGGGTGTTTCTCTTGGAATTGACGTGGTAAGAGAGAGATAACGGAGCACTTTATTGTTGTTATGAGAGGTGTAAAAAAATTTATCATAACACTGTGGTTAATGAGTCTATTACAAGCAGACACAGTTTACGTAATTTAAGGAAACTGTGTTTAGGAGAATGGTTGATCTAAATCTTATATCACAATATTGTGTATTTTATACATCATGGTATTGGAAAAAAATATACTCCATTGAAAACATGATCTTTCCACGAAATTGGCAACAAATGGTGCACAGTATAGTCCTTGTTTTTTGTCAGGCAGCTGTTTAGAGCAGCCTCACCACATAAGCTGGACATACTGTATGTTACAATGATAATCAGTGTTGGGTCTGGTCCCATACATCAGCGCTTCAGGGAAACTAAGCACAGCTTGTTTAAACTGCATCGGGCTCCAGTTCAGTGTCCGATACCAAAACAGAAACACTGTGACTGGCTCGTTTTCATCTGTCTGGACCTGAACTCCACACTCTTGATGTTCTCCGAGGCAAATGAAGCTGGAGCAGCTGCTGCTGCTAAAGTCAGCCACTGCAAAAAGAACAAGACATCACTGTTTATTGTATGAATTTTAGATGAGTGTTATGTATCGGTCAAGTTTCCGAACCAAATGCGTGCCATATCTATATCACCACCAGTGACTGGCACCAGTGACATAAAAATTAGGAAACAACATTCTTTTTTCTGCAAAAGCTCAAAAATAAGATCACATTTAAATGTTCAAATTTTTTTTTACATTTTTAAATTCCACTATGCAACCAACTGTACCAGAATGCATTATATCGGGTGCATTAGTATGGATATTTTTTTACAGACATAAAAATACTGGTCCAGACAGAGACCTCATGTGTAGCATCATATAATCAAATAGGTAATGGTTTACTGGTCTCATGGCTGTCATTTCACACTAAGTGACTGCAGAAGGAGGTCTGTGGTTAGTGTGTCACCATGAGAATCTAAACACATAAAACACTTTGCCTCTCTCTCCCACACACACACACATTGTTTAGTATCGAGTTGAAACACAGTCTGTAATGCGTTCTCTCGTTAACTGCGACCCCACTCTCAGTTAATGAGACTAATGGCATTTTACTAACATTACTCGGCTCTACTCGACTCTACCCAGTTGGGGTATGAGTCGCGTCCTTTTCCGTTACTTCAAAGTACCTCCTCAGCGTAGGCAGGGTCGTCACAGTACGGCTGCCGTGACGTTGTTTTATACACGATGCAAACCCCTGCTCTCTCTGGATCCTCACGTCAACCACCACCAAACACAGTTAATGCTACACCTTGTCGACATACCACGGTATATTTTTGTAAACAGCAGCTATGTAGGCTCACTGTAACACTCTTGCCAGTTTTTAAAAATGGCGGGTTTGACTCTTGTGTCAGACATTGCGCTCATGACTCTGACTAATCAGTAGCCGAGAGTCTTGACGTTAGCTGGCCGTAATGGAAAAGCAAAAAAAAAAAAAAAAAAAGAGTAGAGTCGAGCCTAGTAGTGTCCATAAGAGAAAAACAAAAACTCTGCTGATGACCTGCTGTGTACTGGACAGCTCTTATCTCTGCTCCAAGACTGTGGAGGAGGGGACTTGCTCTTGTCTTTCCTCTCAGACCCCTTGTCTCCTCCCAATCCTCCCATCCCTCTGTACTGGCAGCTGTTAGTGTGAGTAAGCCTGTGTGTGTGTGTAATCCAGCTGCATGGAGAAGCAGAGAACATTGTGTTCTGGGTTCACATTGGGGCCTGGATCTTGTTTTGCTAGCATCCGTCTGATTTGGGGAGACTTCAGAGCAGAGGGCAGCTGAATGGAGCATTGTGACACTGACATAAGCACATGACAACACCCATCTGTTCCTTGTCCCCATCTTGTGTTCATTTACAAGAAATTAGGGTCAACATGTGCAAGGAAGGGATTTCAAAAATGAAGTTCACTTTTATAAGTGCATAAGTTATACAAAATGAATGAATATAATTGGATTACTAGATGGATAATTAGATAGCAGTGTTTTTGAATCTTCTAATGTCCATTCTCCCTTTTTTCTCTTCTCTCACAGTATCAGCGAGAGCTTTCTGACAGTGAAAGGTGCAGCAGTGTTTCTTCCCAGGGGAAAGAGCCCCACACCTAACTCTGCACCTCCTGTCAACCAGCGCAGGAACAAGCATGCAGGTAAAGACTTGTTTAGGAGTTCAAGCTCAAATTATCATTTATGTAACAGCATCTTGGGGGTGGCTGATGCTAACTTTGAAACGTTGATGCATTCCATGTGAAGTACAGCTTGTTTGCTGGCAGGTGATGAGAATTTATTTGGCATTTTCTGGATGATAAAATAACACTGAAAAACATAAATACCAGAAGAAGAAAAATAATATGTTGCTGCTCGTGTAAAAGAATGTTGAATGTGTGTTGAAATGTGATGATAAAAAGTGTCTGTGTATTTGCATGTTGTGTGAAAAAAGGCCAAAGTAAAAGAGTTTGAATGCACTGGAAACTTGCCTGGGGGGGGGGGAGATGATACACTATCCTCAGGGTTACGTCGACCTTTAAGTTCCAAGAATATAATTGTTGCTCAAAATAAACCAGAACTAAATGAGAGTTTTAAATCCTGTCTGTCTAGGTGATCTCCAGAAACATCTCCAGACCATGTTCACTGTGCTGCGGCCAGAGGACACCATCCGACTGGTCAGTTATCCACAAACACGAGGGAGATTATTTACCAAACACAGTGGCTGGTTTCATTTCCTTGTTCTCAAATGTATCAAACTGAAACTTATTGATGTTTTTTTTTTGTTTTTTTTTTTAGTATTCCTGTCATTTCTTGATGAATGAATATTTGATAAATGAATATTCCAGCAGTATTGCTATAGTCTATTCATAACGCTGATTTCATATGAGGGGTTATTTTCTTAGGCTATAGAAAGCTCCGCTAGAGCCAAAGAAGAAATAATCCAACAAGTTTTCAAGGCCTGCCTTTTTTTCTCATTGCCCACTTCTGCTCTCTCCTCCGTTCTTCATCACTTCCTTTTTGTCTTTTCTTTCAGGCTGTCCGTCTGGAGAGCGTTCACCCTCAGGTAACCCGCTACATGGTGGTGGTCTCCACCAATGGCAGACAGGACACAGAGGAGAGCCTCGTGCTCGGCATTGACTTTCTCTCTTCTGATAGGTCAGTGCACTATTCTCTTCTAGTGTCACATTAAATATTTTTACCTGTTCCAGCTTTGCTGTAATTTCAACGTTATTGTTTTGATTATTGATTTCTTTTAATTTAAATAAGCTTCCATTTTTAATCTACTTCTGTCAGCTGCTTTTTGACATGTTTCTCTTCCTGCCAGCTGCTGCACTGTGGGTCTGGTACTACCTCTGTGGAGTGACACTCTGATCCACTTGGATGGAGATGGGTAAGAAACACCACACCTATGTCCTGTTTCCTCTCACTGCTCCCAGGTGCTCTCACTTGTTTACATGTAAGCAGTTGTGTCATTGTTCTCTCTCTCTCCACAGTGGCTTTAGTGTGTCGACCGTGAACAGGGTTCATGTCTTCAAGCCAGTTTCAGTCCAGGCCATGTGGTAAGTGATCTTTTATCCAACACGTGTTTTGTAAAGTTGCATAAAGATTATACTGCAGCTCAATGCAATCTTTTTTTTGACTTTGTCACAGTAACTTATCTTCTCTCTCCTCCTTTGTCTCATTATCTGTCTGCTTCCCAGTCTCTTTGTTATCTCTCGGTCTCACATGCACTGCTTCCTCTTCATTTCCTCATTCATTGTCCTCATTTCCTCATTTTCTTGTCTCATTGTTACTTTGACCGCTGTCTTTCTTCAGCATTCGCTATACATTCATTTATCTGTGTTATATCTCTTCATTATGTCTCTCCATTGATGTCATTTTTCCATTCCCATCTTCACATCTCTGTTGTTTCCTCTAGTTATTAAGTTTCATTGCCAATATGTTCGTTCCCGTCTTTTCTCTCTTAATTGGGGCTGTAACTTTTTTTCCCCAAAAATCAAGTTGTAATGAATATTACGTGACATGAAATTCCTTCGGAGATATTTGGATATTCGCACCCCTTGCACCCCACACAAACGTGATCATGTTATGTGTTAATAAACTTAGTATTAGTCATGATGAGAGGTTAATCACTCGCTGCACTGCCCATCTGAGATACCTCTTCTTCCACTTCTCTCAAGTTGAGCTAACATGGTTCCCTACTCCCTCATTTGCTGAGATAGATTGCTTTCACTTTTCACAGCAAAATTTAAGGTTAAGTATTTAACCCCCTCTCATTTTTCTGATGGATTCCAAGTGAATCTAAAGCCAAGCTGTGCTCACTGGGGCCCTCTGTCAGACCAAACTGTAATTACATCTGTATATTTTGAACTTGACTGTGTTTTTATGGTTTGATTTTGACGGCACCACCTTGACATATCGAACGGATAGTCACACAAACCCTATTTCAAACCTCACTTCCTTTCGCTGTCATTTTTAGGGTCAGAGCGGAATGACACTATTGAAACTGAAGGACAAAATTTCTCTATTTCTCTCTAACAACCACATGTGTCACTGTGTGCTTCAGGTCAGCCCTCCAGTCGCTCCACAAAGCATGTGATGTGGCTCGATGCCATAACTACTACCCAGGCAGCCTGTTCCTGACCTGGATCAGCTACTACCAGAGCAGGATCTCCTCTAACCAGTTCTGTATCAATGAGTGGAACGCCATGCAGGACGTTGAGTCCCACCGTGCAAGCTCACCTGCCCCCTTCACAGACCTGTAAGTCACTGTGGACAGATGTGTATTACGTAAATCCACATCATTTCACACCGATGGTGGAATATCTGGAATATTTTATGATTTGTGGTGCATTCCAGGCATTGAATCATTTTTCACAAGTTTCTCAGTCCCCACTGATGTGTGCTGTAAAATTCCTGTGGTGTGAGTGCACTAACATTTTCAAAACAGAGGTTTGTGTTGAATGAACACACACAAGAAACTGTACACTGCATTCCACGCAGGCTGTACTGATATAACTGACATTTTAAACCATGAAATAACTGTGTGGTGTAGATTAGCGTAGATATTTACATGATTACATGTGTTTCAGTACTGTGTGAACAGAAAAGCATCACATGAGAAGGCTTGACATTTTGACACAGATTAAGAGAAAGCCTAAGGTGTTTCACAGCAAGTACATTTCAGCCATGTCTTCACAACAGCGATATTGAATCACCTCTGCGCGTGCCAACAGTATTGCTCCATCTCCACAGCAGACGATTGCAGGGTATAAGCCAGGCTTTACAGCCCTAGACTCTGGAACTGCCGTGACGTGCTGTCTTTCACCTCTCGCCGTAACCAGAAGCAACACAAACAAAAACAAAAGCACACAACCATACACATCTTTGTTATTCATCCATCTGACATGGAGTTGTTACCAGGTCACATTGGGGCATGAAGAGTACAGGAAACAAGACAGGCAGCTGGATTTATGTCTTTGCTGATAGCAGGGAAATTCCCCTCCTTGCTGCTTAGCCATGTGTCTAGCTACCTATTTCGAGTGTCACCACTCTACTTCTCTTCAGAGGTATTTGAGTGTCCAAAATAGCCGGGGCTTTCGCTGGCTTGATTTTCGTCTGGAAAAAACTGTATCCAGACGGACAAATGAGTAGACAGACTCAGGGATGGACAGAAGCAGGTGGCAGGCAAAGTGAGGGAGGCAGAGGATGAATGGGGCATTGAGTAAGATGTTTTGCTCTTTACCTGATGCCCCTGGGTTCAAGGAGCCAGAAGTGGGAAATTAAATGAGATGGCTTATGGTTAATGATCAAGCACCACCCATATTTACTGCCTGCTTGCCTGGAAATCCCTCTGCAGGAGGTGTGTTTGCTTTCCAAATACACTTTCCGTCAAGATTACACCCACACACGCACAGTTGTTCATTGCCACACAGGGTGAGTGCCAAAACTACATGACCGCATTGTTGACATGGCAGCTTGTTCCCCTGTGTAACCACTGAGTGGAAGGATGAGATAGCAGGAACTAGTTTAATGTTGACATGTTAACATGTTTTACTGTATGGGGCATGAATATATAGTGTGTCAACTTTAGCAATATTTGTTAGTGAAGTTTCAATTTGAATGGGCTGATTCAGATACTGATATAAATAATAAAGGTTCATTCTGTGGTAATAAAAACATAAATACAATTCATGCAATGTTGCACTCTTGAATATATAAATCAGTAAATAAAAAATATGTACAATTATTTTCAATTTCTGTCAAATTAAAATCATTTCCCAAAAATCTAACACTCTAGAAAGCAACTGGATTTACTAACAGGAGATCCTTTCATCATCGCTATCATATTTTCCCTGTTTTATTTTCTGACCAGCCATTCGTCCCTCAGCTTGTCTGTGTGCAAGTTGAGGCTTGTTGTGAGTTTTAAGTGTTGCTGGATGCTAGATGATACTTAACCTGCACTTGTTGCAGAGGGTACAAAGGTTTTCTTTCCCTTTGCCCTGTCTCCTGAGGTCAGTCAGTCAACATTGATACCAACAAGCTGACTCTTTCCAAAGATTCTTCCAACGCAGATAAATGCTTTATATGCCTCCAGTTATACACCTGTTACCATCACAATGGCCCCTTTGTGGCTGCTGACTCACCCTGCTGTATTATCACACTAACAAATCACAAGCAAGCAAAACAAGAGGAAAATAGACAATATAAGAAGGTGAATTGAGCTCTTCTCTCCTGAGAGGTAATTACGCCACTTGTTGGCCTCATCAGCGTGTCATCCAAAGGCTGAATGTGTTCCCTCAGCAGAGTGGTTAAAAACAGCCAAGCACAACAACAGACATACTCTTCAAGAGGACTTTGTTGTGGATCTCCGATGGGCCACGCTCTCAGATTTTTCTGTTCCCTCTCCAGTTTCTGAGAAACGGACAAAGTGGCAATTCTCTAGTGGAACAAGTAATCTCATTGAGTCTGAAATGAAAACGAAACGATGAAGAGAATTCAAGAATTGCTACTGTGACTGTGAAGGTGGTCCTTTGTGTCTCTAAAAGTTTTTTGAGGGGTGAGAGAAAATGTGTTGAAGGTGTTTTTGTTTGTCTCTTTATTATGCAGGCCCACAGAGAGGGAGCGCACGGAGAGGCTGATCACAATGCGTCTGAGAGAGATCATGATGCAGAAAGACCTAGAGAACGTCACTTGTAAAGAGGTGAGAGCCACACAGAGAAAGGGATTTACATTTAGGTAGAACTGACCGGTTTTGCAAACAGAAATTATATAAATGCAAATTCTAAATTATTTATTTGTTTTATTCTTGTGTGTCATCCTTTCTTTCCCAGATCCGAACAGAGCTGGAGATGCAAATGGCGTGCAACCTGAGGGAGTTCAAAGAGTTTATAGACAAGGAGATGATCGTCATCCTGGGGCAGATGGACAGTCCCACTGAAATCTTTGAGCACGTTTATCTGGTAAGAATCAGGAGCCCAATCAATGGCTTTCTGTTGATGTAGAGATCAGAGAAAGCAGTTCACATGCCTTCATCCTCAGTCTTTGTTGTCATTTACTGTTGATCATGTAAACATGTATGTTAAATGCTAGTATATGTTGATATTCAAGATTCTTTGATAACATTTCAAAATCATTACCAGTAATAAAATCATCAGTCCCAGTGGCAACTCAGCTGAACATAATAAATAAAAACAAGGACATACAACAACAATGGTTTGAAAAAATAATAATACTCATGAAACTTGTGTTTTCTTTAGGGCTCTGAGTGGAATGCCTCGAACATGGAGGAGCTGCAGAACAGTGGGTAAGACATCAGTCACTACAGGACTCCTGTGTTACTTCATCAATGTTAATTCATTCAAATTAAAGTCTTAATGCAATAAATGCTGTCTGAGTTGATTTAATCTCTCTGTAGTCCATGTGCTATATACGCAATAGATAATAAACTATATTATAATGTCTTTTTACCATCTCTTTGGAGCATATTACCAATTTATAAAGCTGATCTAAAATACACAATTACATTTATAATTCAAGTAACCTGCACTGGAATATGAAATGCTGATATTGTTAACAATTATTGACAAGGTCAGCAAGTCACACCTCCTCTTCCTGTCTCTTATGTAGAGTGCGGTACATCCTGAATGTGACCAGGGAAATAGACAACTTTTTCCCAGGGATGTTTGAGTACCACAACATCAGAGTGTACGACGAGGAGGCCACCAACCTGCTGGAGTACTGGAACGAAACCTTTAAGTTCATCACCAAAGCCAAGTAAACAAACACACACAATGTTACACACACACACACATACACATGTGTTTACATTCTCTAGGTTTTTTTCAGTGTAGCTGTAATGAAATACAATCTTCTCTCTCTGATAGGAAAGCTGGTTCTAAGTGTCTGGTTCACTGTAAGATGGGCGTGAGTCGCTCTGCCTCCACAGTGATCGCTTACGCGATGAAGGAGTACGGCTGGGATCTGGACACCGCCTTCGACTATGTGAAGGAGAGAAGAGCTGTTACCAAACCAAACCCCTCCTTCATGAAACAGCTGGAGGAATATCAGGGAATTTTACTGGCCAGGTGAGCTTTCATACAGAAACACTGTTATGATACTGTTACACCTCAGGTTGTTAGATCTCATTTAAACAATATGTGGCATGCCTATATGATCTCCAAAGCTCCTGAGATTAGCTCCTGAGGATTGGATATCAATTGGATATTGAATTTGACAACTGAAAAACGAATTTCTCATCAGGTGATAGTGAGAAAATTTGATACACAGTCGATGCCTCAAAAGTAGTGAAGTTCGAAACCCAGCCCTGGAAACATCTGCACGTATCTGTACAGTATTTTTTGGTTTTGAGACAATTTTTTTCTTTTCCTCCACAGCAAACAAAGACATAATAAACTATGGCGCTCCCACTCTGACAGTGACCTATTAGATCGCTCAGACCTGCTGTGTAAAATGTCCTCTCACTCTCTTGGCCACTCGGACTCTCACAACAATAACAACAACGCCTCGTCCCCGTCTTTACAACACTTCCTGGGCGTGGCTGTGCTGCACGCACTTGGTGCTGAACCCGAAGACTCTGCCAAATCGAAGGCCGCGCACACGTCCGAGTCCCACTCTCACACCAACGGTCTGTGCGAGTCGCCGTTTCAGGAGGAGGTGGGCTCAGATTGTGACGACCTGCTCCTGCTTCCTCTCCCGAGACCTCGAGCAGCCACTGTCGTCCCAGAGGAAAGACTGGACAATTCAGCGAGTGTGGCTGTCACTGTGCCTGTTGCTCTACCCCACCCGCCACCATCACTCCACATCCTACCTCCTACTCCAGAACTCCAGCGCGTCCGCCGCACTCCTCCCACACATCTGGCCATTTCAGTGCCCAAGCACAACTCAGCAGAACTTTCCCTCAATCTGCATGACAGAGGCATCTCAGGCAGCTCAGAAGAAATCTCCCCTCTCACACTGGGATCCACTGACTCAGACATTATAGATCAATCAATATCTGATCTATCAAGTGACAAACACAGCCCTCTTAGCCCTGCAAACGCCACCCTTCACACACTGGTTCTCCCGCTCCATCCCAGTGACGACAACAACAACCCCAGTGAAACGGAGGCAGGCGGTGCCTTCGACAGCCGAGGTGAGGCTGATGGGTCGTCAAACCACAGCACAGACAGCATTGACTTTTTCAGCGCCAGAGAAAAGTTTTTGGGCTTGGCTCAAGATGGCGGAACTCGAACAGTTCCAGAGCAGACACTACAGAGGACTCCAACATCGCAGGAGGAAAACGGAGAAATCGGCATTAAGGATGAAAAGGAGCAGGTGAACGGGAGCCAGGTACAGGCTGATTCTTGCTTTTCTCTTAAGATATTATAACTTGTATCAAAGCAAGATTCATTTTTAGCTGTGTTGCTGCAGATAATATTTGAATTGGCAATCATCTATGGATAGTGTACATGTTTTAATGAGATCTTAGTAGTTAGATATTGGCAACTGGACTTTAGATGACTGAGAATCATCACAGGTGGACATGAGGTCATTAGATGTTATGTGTTGCCTGACCAATTCTCAAAAACATATTATGGCTGAGAAGCTGGCATCTAAGGCTTCATCCACACTACTCGCATAAATTCTGCTCCTCATTTCTCGACCGTCCACTCGACTGAAAAACACGCACGTTTTCTAATAAAAGCATAGTAGTGTGGGTGTGGCCTAAGTGTAAATAGAGTTTGCATTTAACAGTTAGCTGTAATCTTAAGTCATTAGTGGTCTTTTTAAATTCTCATATTCATATTTATTTTTGAACAGTCGGGACTAAAACTGTCCACACACTAACTCTGCATGGACCATAGTGACACCTGCTGGAGAGCAAGACTAGAATCATAGATACTGTCTGTTTTAATACTGTAGTACTTGTAAAGTAGTAAATCATTACCTGTCATATAGAAACAGCATGAACCCATGATTGATACCGTTTTGTATGCCTCTGTGTCTCTCAGGTGTCTCCGCTGTCTGATGACTGTGATGACAAAGCCAGTCCTGACTGTTCACATCACCCTCGCCATGACAACGGCATATCAGTTCGCCATATTGTCACTGAGATCGAAGCCATATGTCACCCAGTGTCATGCCTTCCTGCTTCCCCTTGCCCCTCCCCTACCCCATCTCCATCTCTCCCTCCGTCCTCCCACAGCTCTCAGCTCATTCCCCAGGAACCACATCAGGAGGGGACGGAGTCTTGTGACGCCAGCCCCGGGTCCTTATCTCCTCCTTCACACCCACATTCTCCCTCCATGCTGCCGTGTGACTGGCCGGCGGGCTCAGTGCGGCGGGCCACCAAGCAGCTAGAGCAGAAGTTGAAGCAAGAACTGGAGATGGTCGCTTCCCAGCGGTCTCCGTTGCATTCGCCCAACACTGAGAACCCTCCTGTTAGATTGTCCCAATGCTCCCCAAGTGATGAAAATCCTCCCCTTTGCTCCCCATATCACTCCACAGAACAAAGCAACACTCAGGGAGAGATCATGGCTGTGTCTACGAAGTCCAAAGATGGAGAGAAACAAACAGGGTCAATACATGAACTACAAAGTCTCGACTCCTCAGGCACACACAAACCCTCAGACCCTCCCTGCTCTCCTAACTCCAATAACAGCCAAATATCTGGTGCTATACCTGTCACTGTGTACACAGCTTTAGATAGCCATATGCTGACATCATCACTGGCCTCTTCTCCTCAGCCAGTAGAACCGTTGTTAAATACCTCATCACAGTCCCCGCTCCACAGCCAAGCCCCGGCCTCTTCAGACCAAATGACTCTGGACGGGGCAACAGTGCAGGAGTCAGAAACGGATGAAAAGCTGGAGTCTTGTTCTCGAGGCAGACAGGGAGGCTGTGGTCCCGGCTGTGATGCTCAGTGCAGACTGGTTCGCGGCAGTCAGGAGCTCGAGAGGATTCAGCAGACTCTCAAAGAGCTGCAGGCTTTCCTCCATGACGGCATCAGCTTAGAAACAACAGACAGTGAAGTACAGCAACTGGAACAGCCTCAGGGCCTGAGAGACGGCATGGACACAGAACCAGGACCTTGTAAAGAGGCGAGTGTTGAACACTTCCCTCCAGGCCTGGATGAGGGACACCGGCTCCAAAACAGACAAGAGGGGAAGAGTGTCCTTGAGCCAACTGGGTGGCACAGAGCCATGGAGCTGGAGGCTCGCATCCGCCAGGCAGGCCTCACACCCCCTTCTCTCATGAAGAGGTCAGCGTCGTTGGCTAAACTGGACTGTCTGGAACTGTCAGCTAACGACCTCAGTGACTTAGACCTGAGGCCACACATCAGGACGAGCTCAGCACACTACCAGGACTCCCTCTCCATGTCCCCGGCTCATTCTGACGACACCTGGAAGAAGCAGAAAGTGTTGTCTCGAAACATCTGTGCCGAAAAGCCGGGTTCGTCCCACGACGACTCATCCTCTCTCTGCCCCTCCTCTGCCTCTCCCCACTGTCCGACAGAAGAGACTGGCGAGGGGGAGGAGCCTGATGGCACCTGGAGCGGCGCGGTCACTGCGTCGTGTCTGCAGGGGAGGGGACACGTGTCAAGACGCTCTCGCAAATCGTCTGCTGAGAAGAAGCAGCGAGCCGCCGCGGTGCTATACAATACCATGTAACCTCAGTGCAGTGGACTAAAAGGGACATGACTGGAACTGCGCACCTGTGTGAGAGTCTGCATGATGAGTATGAATGTGTCGCCGCTGCGTAACCTCGGTGATGTGCAGCGTGCAAGACGTAACTGAGGAGTTTAATTGTATGTTTGCATGTAAACCACTGGATGTGTCGTCTCAACTGGAGTTGAGGTTTTATGTACAGTTGTGAAATTATATGAATGTCCAAACTAAGACTGTACTGGTGCATTACTCTGTGCACTCCATCCACTACAGCGGTCTCCCTTTTTAAAAGAAGAAGAGGCATTTATTTCCATGTGTGACCCTTGCTGCCTGTTCAGTTTCTACAGCAACAACAAGAGGGTTTTTTTTTTTCTCCAAACATGCACTTTACTGTTTAGATTAATTTCTTTTTATTTGAGAGCTCTTTCTTACTCTGGGGGAGGATTTGTTTGCACTGGTTTCAGTAGACCTTGTCTTTATTCAGATTTTTAATTGAACCAGGGAAGCTGATATGTTTTTTGTTTTTTTTATTAAATTCTTTAGCAGTAAATGGGGTGTGTTTGTTTTGACTGCAGAGACTTCTTTACTTTTTATTCTTCAGTCCGACTGCTTTTTCTGAGGTGACGACAAGAGACAAGGTTATTGATACACAAACATGTTCTTGTCTTTGTTGCTCTCTGCTGGCCAGACAGAGAACTACACCTCAGAAAAGCATTAAATAGGGATGGGACATGCCACTTTTTTGTGTCCGATATCACAAACTTGTGTAACAAATATTGTTCTCCCAAAAACGAAGAAATAAACAGCTCAAACATGACTCAGCTAAAAGGCTTATTGCTGTCATTTTCACTGTCTGTGTAAGCGAAGCCATGTGATATATTGGAGTACGATATCTGATCCAGTGATTTTGACTGCTATCGGACCGATACCGATTCCCATCCCTAGCGTAATCATTTGAAATGCGTAAAAAACCCTTTAACTGTGGCCAACACCACGACTTAGGATTCAACAGAAACAAGTCTGAACTCGTCTGTCCTGTCTCCGCAGGGAGAAGATCTACGTGAGCGCTCAGTGCAGTTTATTTCAGGCTGACATTTTACCTACTGTGTCATGAGAGTAATTAAATGTAGAGATGTAGGCCAATGGGACTCCTGCTGTTATACACACACACACACACACACACACACACACACACACACACACACACACACACACACACACACACAGCAGCCACACAATCACAAAGAATTGAGGGTTAGGGTTACAGAATTTTCAAAAGAAAAATGTATATACTCGCATCAAATTTACAAGATTCCCCGTTCCCTGTTTGAGTGTTTAAATAGAAAAGAGTGCAAGGGTTACAGTGTTAGTCTTGCTGGGTGCAACAGCTGACATTAGCACCCTTCTATTTGCATACTGATGCTCTCAGCTATTCTTACTCACACATGCACACTCACTGTGCTTTTAGGTCTTTAAAGATTCTCTTCACACACACACACACACACACACACACACACACACACTTGCAGCCATTAGCTTCCACCGTCATGTTATTCGTAATGTTTGACCAAGTCAGAGCAAAGGAGATGTTGCAGTGGCACAGCTGATACAAAATAATTAAATCATTCTCATCTCTGTCGCCCACCATGAAAGCAGCCTGGGTGCAGAGAGTTGCATTTCTTCCAAGGCTTAGAGTCTCTAAGCTGTCTTTTCTACTCCCCGTCAAATCGAAATAAAAAAATTGGGATTTGACTGAGGTGCTGGGAATTGATGTCACAGAGAATGAAAAGAAAAACCAGTTCACTCTGGTGGTGACTGACTGCAGCTTTCTATATCTTGTAAGATATGAATTGCTTTTGTCATTGGAGAGGAGCAGGAAACTTCTTCATGTGTAGAAAACTGTCGCTGTAGAAACGCTGTTTCGTAATTTGGAAAAACCCACTCGAAGGTTGCTCCTCCAAAAGATGCTTTTTAAATTTGAATCATTACCTGAACTCACTTCCCAGCATACACTTTAAAAAGTCAAATAATGTCTTATCAACCAGGCAAGCTTTAATTAAGAATTACAGAAAGGAGAGAGAGGTGGTTCTCAGTTTGTGCTGATGGTGTGTGAAAGTGTTACAGTTCTCCCAGTGTTTTGCTGGCCTTGAGTCCTGCAATATTAACTATATCAAAAAGGTCCAGTGTGTAACAACACACACACACACACACACAGACAGAAATAGATAATCTCACACCCTGCTGTGCTGAGAGCTTCGTACTTTGCGTTCCTCCTGCTTAAAGAACGAGTGACCCTGCTAAAATGTTGCACGTTCATTTTGATAAAACGGGCCCAATGCTTCCTCGTTTGCTCGGTCGTTCATTTGGATAAACAGTTGTTCTATTTCAGGTCGGTGTGTGTTTTTAGCCCATTTCTCTCTTTACTGCAGTATGCAAGGGCATATGCTGTACACGCAGACACATAGAGAGAGCGAAGGTGGAGCTAAAGTAAGCAGTGAGATTTTAAAAAAATAAAAAATGAGCAGAAAGAGCCTGAACATGAACATGAATATCTCCATTTTTAAACACCCTGCCACTCATTATGAACCTGGTTAAATACAGCTGCTGTAGGGTCACCCTGGTGTTTATAATGTGAATGTCACTTTGACCTGCTGTGAGTGGACATCCTACTCCTGAGGTTTAAAAATAAATAAACAACATCCTGTAGCAGCCAGACTCACAGCAAAGCTGCACCATGGCACCAGGAGGATGAAGAGATGCTGAATCATCAGTATCTTTTTAATATATGTAGAATAGTCACAATTACACTTTGCCAATTCTTTATACTTCAATCGAATCGAATATCGCATGCCTCTCTACACCAGCCCGCACTAAACCAGTGTTTTAAAACTGAAACTTAAGATTCAATTGGAGAAGAACGTCCTCTCCTATTAAATCAGTGATGTGCTTGGAAAAGGTTGAGGTGAGTTTGTCACAGTATCACTGTTACATGTCGCTCACTCTTACACACTGGACCTTTAAAGGTGCATTATGTAATAAATCTAAAGCAATTTAAAAAATATGTCACAGAGACTCAGGAATAATGTTCATATAACAAACTGAACTCACCAACAACAGTACAGCCAAAATTTGCATACAAAAAAATATTTTGCAGACTGCAAATCATGTTTATGTTTTGTAATCATGTTTTGGCATGTGGCGCCACCTACCGCCATCTACCAATCATTGCAGTCAGTAAAGTCTCAGTTGCCGAGCAACCACGGGTTGGCAGTTACGTCTGAGCTACAATGGCGGGGAAAACCAAACTTAAAAGACCTTGGTATTTTGAATTTGAGTGTAGTAACTGTTTTTGGCCACATTCTTACATATAACACCTTTAAGTAATCTTACATTCTTACATATGACACCTTTAAGTAATCATGAGTTACAAGACAAATCATTTTATCGTTTTTTACATGATTCAACATTTTTCCCTGCATGTTGCGGTGGTGGTGGTGAGCTCGTC
The DNA here is from genome assembly GCF_963457635.1 of Microchirus variegatus. Taxonomy (NCBI): domain Eukaryota; kingdom Metazoa; phylum Chordata; class Actinopteri; order Pleuronectiformes; family Soleidae; genus Microchirus; species Microchirus variegatus. The sequence goes on along the minus strand of NC_139804.1, from coordinate 22,533,710 downwards.
ATGTGCAATAATCTAACCTAATATTAGCATTGTCACATACTGCAGGTCTCCAGGCCGTTTAACGTCAGACTAAACAAACCTCAAACGGGTGCAGACCATGCTGTGATATTGTACTCGCACACATACAAGATGTACTTTGACGACACAGGAATAAACAAATCATCTGCTCGTGTTAAAGTGAGAAGATGCAAATGTTCAACTCCACAGTTCACTCACAAGCCATAAGCATTGTCCCTTTATTGTTTTGGATTACCCACAGGCCAACAACAAACTGGTCCACACTCATGTTCAGCTTTAGTTCAGTACATCTGGTTATCTTGTTTACATCTGTGCTCCTGCGCCAATCACGTCAGGCTAAAACTAAAAACTGACCTGGGTTAACTTTGTGCTCAAACTCATCGTCTACATCCATTAACAGTCATATATTATGTGATCCACCCACAAGCTAAAAGTACAGTACATCTGAAAGTTGTGCAAATCAAAAGAGAAAAACGTTTGTTCTTTATTTAGTTACTTATTTTTTTCAGTAAAAACTGAGGAAGTTGAATGGTCTTCCGACCTTCGAGATTCTCAACTTGACCGACCTTTAATGACAAAGCTTTACAGAGTCCTCTCCACACCGCCAGTCCTGACTCATCACTGCTCCCTACACACACACACACACGCACGCACGCACGCACGCACGCACGCACGCACGCACGCACGCACACACACACACACACAGGCCCTTTTTCACAGCAGCCATTTTGACAGGTCACAGTCGGAAAATCACAGGTGTAATTAATCAAATTAACGATGGCTGAGTTTGATTTACCTTCTTCAGTTTCAGGGTGCAACAGAGCCACCGTTAACCCTTTAACACTTTAAGGACTTTATTTTTGCTTATTTTAACCATATAAGGGCCAGAAAATGTCCTCTGAGTAAGTACTTTTACCAATTTTTCCGGAATAACTTCCAATATCTGGCAATTATTTACAATTTAAAAAACAGTGTAGTTGTACACAAGCACCAGATTTTGCGTGTTAAATTATTAAAGGTGCATTATAAATCGAAAGCAACTGGCCATAAAATCCTCCTAATATGTCACAGAGACTCAGGAATAATGTTCATATAACAAACTGAACTCACCAACAACAACAGTACAGCCAAAATATTTTGCAGACTGCAAATCATGTTTATGTTTTGAAATCATGCTTTGGCATGTGGCGCCACCTACTGCTGTCTACCAATCATTGCAGTCAGTAGATTCTCAGCTGTCCAGCAACCACGGGTTGCCAGTTACGTCAGAAAACAAAACCTAAAAGACCTCTGTATTTTGAATTTGAATCTAGTAACCGTTTTTGGCCACATTCTTACATATGGCACCTTTAAATAAGAACGGTATAACACATATTTAAAAAAACATTTGTTTGAGTCTTTGTCTCAATGTCCAAAAAACAGGTTAAAAAAACAAACTATGTACAGGTGGTTTTCCAACTCTCTCCTCTTTGTCGGGCTTCCTGCAGCAGCTCAGGCTAAATTACCGTAATAACCACACGTTGACTTTGACTAGCGTTTTTTCCCAGGAGCACAAACCGCCGTGTAATTGCGGGAACACAAAGTGCACGTGTGCAAACGTGTCGTCTTCAATATGCTCGGTGTTAAAGGGTTAATTGTGATCAGTGACACCTGAGCTTTTCCACATACTTTTTTGTAGCCATTTTGAAGTTTGTGCAACCATGACATTTGCAAATATCACATGCAACCAGGCTCCTACTGTATACCAGCTGTCAATCACACTGGCGTCCACTCATATGTGCCATAGTTTATCATGCATTTTCCCCAAAATGGGAACATATTTTACAAAATTGACATCATGTGCTTTTGAAGAAGACCTGAAACTAGTGATTGACTCCTCAGGAAAATGTTCTCTGATGTTGTAAATCATACGACTCACTTCCCCATAGACTTCCACTCAAACTGATCTGTTTTTGCCACCAGTGGAGTTGCTCCCTGGTTATTATTAATCCTTGCTTCTGTCCTACTTCCTGGACATTACTTTCCAACCTGGAGGACAAAGGCCATTTTTACATTATGCAAAATGGCTGCTGTGCAAAGGGACCACGACAGTTAGGAGCGTGTGTGTTGGTGCTGGAGAAGAGTGTTGGCCTAACACATGACATTCACAGGACTGAGGGTGACATGTTCACCTGTTCACCCCTGTGCAGAGAGCTGGTTTTGAAACACAGACACACACACACACTCACTCACTCACACACTCACAGACAAAAATCACTCATCACACGAGGCATTCTAAACTGGTGGTGTTGGATGTATTGTTGGTTGTAAACTGGCACTGGTCAAGAGAAGTACCATGTGGCATCACAAAGAAGAAACATGGCGTCTCTTCCTGTCTGAGGCCCGGACAGCAGCGTCACTGTATGGCTTTGTGGGAGAGGTCTGGCTGAGGCGATGGGGGAGAGAAAGGAGACATCACTGTCATCACTCGACTGATCGCGGCCACTTACACAAGTTTTTAAAGTCGTCTATACTGCCCTTTTCTCCCACGTGTCCATGCTTCAGACCCCTCCCTTCAGATGCAACCCCCACCTCCTCCTCTCCCGACCACTCCCAGCTCTCATTTGTCCATAAGTGACAGCTGGATGATGCGCTGTAGCTCCTGCTCCTCGCGCTGCCGCCGCAGCGCTGCCTCTTCCTGCTCCCGTGCTGAGATCTCCATGGCGATGCGCAGCTGCTCGTTGTAGTTGCAGGTGTTCTGCTTCTTGGAGGGGGTGGAGCAGAGGCTGGACGGGGGGTGGGGCTTGTGCTGTGGGGTCCTGGAAGAAGAACGCACATGGTGAGACACCTTATCTGTGATATCTTTGGACTATTTGTGATCTGCAGGCATCAAAAGATGAGTTAAAACTATAGAAGTTCATAGTCAGTGGATCATACTATCATACGATCATACTATGACATACTATTTCTCCAAGTTAAACTAGTTCCCTGGTGTCCTAATGAACATGTCTGTGACATGCTTTGATCAAAATGGGGGCCAGAGCCTTCAGCCGATCTGCCACCCGCCTCTGGAACTCCCTCCCCCCCGGCATCAGGAACATTGTCTCATTCGCCATCTTCAAATCCCATCTGAAAACCCACCTTTTTAAACAGGCCTACTCCCTTTAACTCTCTAACTCTCTACCTGTTGCTCTTACCTTTTGTTATTTTGTTGTTGTACGGCGACCTTGAGTGTCTTGAAAGGCGCCTTAAATATAATGCGTTATTATTATTATTATTATTATTATTATTATTATTAATAAAATACCATACCATGATGTATTTTAAAGTGTCTTTGAGTACTTAGAAAAGTGCTTCAAATAAAATGTATTATTATTATTATTATTATTATTATTATTATAATAAGGATGAAGCACCACAGCACTTCTATAAAACTTAAGGGACATGAAATGACATCAGCCACAGAGGCTACTGGGAGCTAACAGCAGTTAGCATTTGGAAAAGTGATCATTTGCAGGCTCTAGCAGGCACATTGCTGTCATATATAACATGTATCCACTGGACAGATAAATCCTCTGAGGCTGGCGGTTTGTGTAGGACTCTGTGCTGCACTGTACTCCTGTACTTAGACTGAGGAGGACCACAAAAACATGGGTGAGTCATCTTTGATAGGACCTCCAGAGTCTCAAATATAAAGATTTAAATGATTAAAAAGTTGATTTTGCATAATGTCACCTTTAAAGGAAAGGGGAGAGCATCAAATGGCCAAAAGCGTTCTGCCACCTAGCTGTTGGAGGCTTAAACACAACACAAAACCACTGTAGAGAAGACTTCCAACATGAAACAGCACTTCAAAGAATCAATCTTATACCATGCCATGAAATACTGCACTGTTTTAGTATACTGATATTCTCTTACAGCTGTGGACGAGTATCTATCCTCATGAAAACAAGGTTACAGTTGAGAAGTAACACGGGTAACGACCCGAAGATCTCATTTAACAATTGCTTTGATGTTTAAATGTCCGATGCTGATGTTTTTATGTTGTGGTTTCAGACATTATCTTTCGCCATTTCTCTCTGGGAATAAGATCACAGTGCATGATGAGCGAATATTTCACACTTAGCCATTATATTAATGAGCCGATTAGGAGGTGATTAGCCATGACTTGCAAATGTCTTCAGTGAGTAGATTATCGGGCAGTAAATCTTGTCTTGGCTTAAGTCATGGTTGTTATATTCTCGTGGGTTATTACTTCAGAATACCTTATTATCATTTGAAGGAGGTATCTTATTCAGTGTGTGGACCACATACACTTTAGTGTATCACCAAGGGCACTAAATGGCCTCAAATTCAAAATAGTAAAGTAAAATTGTAGTCTGGTCATGAGGGGGTCAGTCAAACAAAATAAAAAATTAACTTGATAATCCATCATGATATGGCAAATTAAACATATTCATGATAATATCCCACACTGTTCCAAAGTAAAAGTTTTTATTTTGACTTAAAGTTCAAAATAGAACACATACACACACACATATATATATATATATGTATTTATATATATACATATATATTATGCAAATGAATCTGGAAACAACAAAAACAGACAGAAATAAAACAGAATGTAGTAACGTGACATGAGGTGATAAATATAACCTAATGTATTCTTCTTATTATTATTATAATAGATATATTGTGTACTTTATAGTGATGGGCCACAGGACATCGTGTGGAGGGCGCCACATGTAGTTAGTTTGAAACCCCTGCCTGAGATACATATTTTCCATGTTTTAAATCTTGCTTTAGAAAGGGTTCACAATCCCTAAATAAATCATGAACGAATGTTATAAACCAGTTATGAGTAAATTTACAACTGCAAACCCGGTGGCTTGTTGACAACCTTGACTTGAATGATTTATTAATGTTTAATGTTCAACTAAACCAGACAGGACTAAAGTGTGTGTTCATCCTCTTATCAGCAGAGACAACAGGCTGAAGTCACACACTCTCTCACACACACACAAATTTTTCTGGATTGAAAAAAATACAATGGAAGTGTTCAAGACACTTCAGCACAACAATAGATAACAGAAGTGAGAGGACGTCAGGAACAATACAGATGACTTAAAGGCAGCATCTATCTCTTTTATCATTTTATTTTTATTATTCCAGTTCTTTTGATGACACAAATCCCGTTTATTTTTTTTTAACAAAAGGCTCTTTACTGATCAGAGGGAGGTTAGATTTTAAAATAAAGAAACTAACATAAAAGGCTAGATGAACAACCAGAGTTAAATGTCATGAAACAAAGGGAGATAATTCAAGTCTGACCTCTCCAGATGACTCGGGTCACAGGACAGAGGGTGCATTCCCGGCTTGCTGTTAGTCAGAGCCTCCCAGATGGTCACCTGAACAACAAAGAGGAGGTCACACAGGAAGTCAGAGAGCGGGCACAGGAAGTAGACAGACAGAAACCCCCACCCTGCGCACACACACTCTTTCCTGCTTATGTCTGCTTAAGTGCAACACGCACACACAGGCAGACAGCTTGACTGTGAGTTATGACCTGATTGAATGTGAACTACAGACACTAAATATGAAACATATTTATACTTTTGCTAATACTGATTGAGCCTAACAATCGATATTGCTTCTTAGTGCAAATATCGTATCAGCCAATCATCTGGCAGCAACTCACAACGGACAACACATCACAATTTAGGATTATCTTCGATATAGATTTGATTTTGTTTATTGTTACAGCCCCCAGGCCTTGACCTTGTTGGTTGGGTTTCTAGATATGCAAAGTAGGCTGTGTGGTTCCTCGCCTGTCATTGGACCCAGTGAACAGAATCTTTGTGTAGACAGGATCGTGATTGGTGTAGCGTCTCTCACACTATTTTACTTCTTCGTTGAATTCATTTGAATTAAACAAATTATTGCCCTCTAGCTATTATAAAATAATCGATTTTTGCTGTGCAAAGTAAATTGTGTGCTATTTGTTTTTGATTCCTTGTGTACATAATTGAAATGTCACTATTCAATTAAAAAAATATTTATATGTTTGTCTGCTTCCACCTCCGAGCAGTTGTACAACTACAGAAAAGCTGAATTGGCTGAAATAGTGAACCACTTCAGCATTCCATGATTAAAAAAAGAGCTTAAAGCTTTATTTGCTGGTCAGTTGGCAGAACTAAAGCTGTTCATTTTGCCCCCAGAACTGTTTGTCCTTGACATTAGCACCGTGGGTGAAGAGCAGGGCAGCACACATGCAGAGGGAGAATCATGGATGGTGAAAAAGAGCGATGGACATGAAGGGATTGTCCTACAATCTCGACTTCTACAGCTAATACTGACTCCAGAGATGAGGCATGATCTATTGCTTGTCTCTGAAAGGAATAACAGAAGTGAAAGGACACCAAGACCAATATGTTCCAGTTCTTTTGATGATACAAATATCATTCATCTTTTTTCTGCAGTTGCTTGTTGGCTCAGGTCATGTTTGGAACAAAAACACGAGGGAGGTGAATGGATGAAAACCTTGATGCTCCCTTGCTTTGATTCTCCCACAACCCCTTCCTCTACATCTAATTCTGGCCCAGAATGGCCCAGAATTCTGGCCCAGAATGAAACATTAAATTGTCAAGCACAATTCCAGTATCAGCTTGTAATCAACAAACTGGAAATGAAGTAATCTGGAGCAGCTCATCCACCCAGTTCACCTGCTGACACAGGTACGGTATGTCTGCTTCCTCTTCCACCTTCTCACCAGCTAATCAGTTTGATATTGGTGAAAGTGTCTTGTTTGTACCCACATGTAGAGAAAAAGTGGATTGTTATGTTGGTGCTTTTGCATCATGCCTCTGCCCTGTGGAGATCACCTGACACCTGGACACTTGTGAAGTCACAAGAAAGCTCACAACCAGCCATATGTTGAGTTTGCAAGGGAAAAGTGGACCCTGTTTGACAGATGGTGAACAACATGTAAAGCAACCAACTTTAATTTTCTGTGAGAATTTATTCTTATTGAACATTGTCTCTATTTGAAGAAAGTTTGCATAATTCAACTTCGACCACAGTGTAGTTTGGACTTTCACCTTTCATTTATGTTGGGTAATTTGTATTTAATTTATTATTATGGATTTATATGTCTGTTATGATATTACCCATTGTCTGTTACTGTTTTATTTGTTCATTTTCTCCCTTGTATATCTGTTTCCTACTTAACCCGTGCTGATTATCCACATCTGTTACCTACTGCGTTCACGTGTTTCTCATGTGTGTCCCCTGTGTCTTGTTATCTCCCTCCCTTTTTTGTTTCTGTCTTCTCCCTTTGTCCCTTTCTTTCATTTTTTTTGTCATGTGACCATTCTGCTTTCCATCTCTTGTCTCTGGTTTCTCCCTGTTATGAGATGTTTATCCTGTCGCCTGTTCTGCCTGCAGTAAGTTTATATTAAAGATTTTTGAGTGCCTTCCAGCCACACTGCATTTTGGGAACCTTGACGGCGACGACCCAAAGACTTCTGACCGTCAATGGCCAAAAATACCCTGCGGTTCACTGTGTGACAACAAATGCTTGTGTTAATAAGACCCAATGCTACTCCTGTAGCCCAGAGACCATCCTGTTTTCACAGACTTCTCTGTTTACCTTGTGCTGCTTTTTTTCCTCTACAAAATTCAGATCTGCATTTTATCAACCTCCTCTCCTTACTACTGGCAGTGTGAATAAAACTGTCCTTGTAGTAGTCATCTATCAAACATTAGTTGTCGTCTATCAAACCACAGCGAGACCAGTGCAAACTCTGATGACACTGTAAATTGGGTTTTATCGCCTTACAAAATGAATGCAGACTCTTATGACCACGATGACAGGCTGTAATGTAGCTTGTGCATTATTACTGCTGCTGAAGGAGCAGCCTCAGCACTATGGGCCTTTAGAACCCGTCTAGCCTCATAATTATACCTGTAAATAAAAGTGCCATCACCTTCTTTAGCCTGGTTTTGAAGCAACAGCACAACACATGTGAACAGCAGGCTCCCAGAAGATGATGTTAGAAACAATGACACAGATCCTCATCTGCCTCTCGCTCCTCTACATTCTTCTCCTGCGTCCAAGGTAAGAAAACTCAGTAGATGTTCTTCTTACCATCTCACTGAGCCCTATTTATTTATCTCTCTCTGTGCCTTTAGAAGAGGGCCAAGGACTGTCAGGAACTGCATCTTTAAATAGCACCTATGCTGAAGAAGTGTTTGGATATAATGGCTTTGTGCGCCACACTTCACATGTTTATCACATTTATTCTACTCTAGTGTTGGGTTTATTTTTTCATTTTGTAACTGTTGCTTCTCGTTAATCATTTGCCTGGTTGAGCTTGACTGATTGGGTAGTTTATTTCTGTGAAGTGTGGTGGGTGTTCTGAAAACCTGAAGCATAAAGTTTGCGGTCTGTGCTCATTTAGCACTTTACAAGAGTGGAACATGTTCACGTGTGAGGACTAAATCATTCAACACAATCAAAAGTGGGATAATTAAATGTTGGCAATACCCTTCCTTGAACAGCCATTGTCCTGTCATACCTCAGTACAGTCTTCCTGTCACTCAACAAACTGTGTGACTCTCAATGTTTTTCTTTTGCAGCTGTACATGAAACCAGGCTCCTATTGGACAATACCAGCTGTCAATCATACTGGTGTCCACATATATATGATGTGCTGCGCCTTATTGTAATGTGCAATTGAATAAGAGCTGAAACAAGGAAATGAAAACATCATTATTATTATATTATAAATCAAGAGAGAAGTTGCGTCATTTCCGCATAGACTTCAATTTGGTTATTTTGCAGCCAGCACAGTCTCCCTCTGGTGGTTGACTGCTACTACTCTCCTACTTCCAGGGCTTGCCTACCTCCATTTTTATATACAGTCTATAAGGGCGGCAATACTCAGGCTTCAGGCGTGTAATAACAGATTTTTTTGGTCACTTATGTGCAGCAAAAACAAGGCTGACATAATGAACTAAATCCAGCAGCTCTCACATCATTATTGTGAGGGTTAGTGGTGTTTTAGTACACTCTTAGAAATAAAAGTGCTAAGTAGAACCATATACGGTTCTTTGGCTTGTCCCCATAGGAGAACCTTTTTTGGCTCCAGATAGAACCTTTTTATAAAGGTTCCTCCTGGAACCCTTTTGGAGGGTTCCACAAAGAACGCTTTTAAAATACTTTATTCAGGAAAGTGGTTTTAAAGGGTTCTCTGGATCAAAATGAGTCTTACTGGAACCATTAGTGTTACCAAGAACCCTTGAAAAACCCTTTCTTTGGGAAAGGTTTTTTTTTTCTTAGAAGCAAATGTACAACTGCCAAATGTCAATCATGTCCACTGTGTTTGTGCTCCGTATTTGGTCTCAACCAGCTTCTAAAGCAAATCCCTGACCCTGGTCATTTACTGTGTCTGGCCGTTGTGTGGAGCCAAATAGGAGTTGGTGGTTATTCAAAACCTGCCATGGGTGGAAAACAAAAACGGTATGGCAGGTTTCAACTAACCAGTGAGCCAGAACCTGCAAGTGAAGAACAGTTTATTTAAGTCATATGTCAAAAGAAAAATATTTTGCTTTTATTTATATCTTGTGTCAAGTAAATGCCTAAACCTTCATTCATTCATTCTGACATAGGGTGAAAGGCAGGGTACACCCTGGACAGATTCGACAGTCCATCACAGGGCCAACGACCATGTAGACGAACCACCATTATTATTACTCTCACACTCACACCTATGGTCAATTAAGAGTGTCAAAGTAACTGGGAGAAAAATGCAAACTGTTGGTTGAACAGAGATTCAAACCAGTGTCCTTAACTACATGTATACTATGTGTGAATGGAATTAATTTTCTCTATAATTTCTCATCTCTAACTTATATCACAACAAAACTTGTCTTACAATATCTCCTATTTGTTTCTTTTATGTCAGGACAGAAGACGATGTTTAAGGAGCATCACAGTCAGCCCGCACCTGATCGTACTCGGAGCCGGCCTCCAGCAGACTCTGCTGTATGGCGAACTGCAACAGATCTTCCTCCTCCTCCCTCATGCTGTCTCTCTGTTTGCCACCAAGCATGGTGTATCCAGGTGGGGCCTCAAACACACACGGGGGAATCACTCCAGCTCGACATGACACTACATGAGGGGAAGGCAAAGGGCAAGAGAGTGGACAGGGTGTTAACAGTAAAACACACAACAGACTGAAGGGAAAAAAATGTAGAAAAGCAAAATAGTGGAAAAGTGAGAAAGTGAAAGAAATTCTGACAAGAGTAAGATGTAACTGGTAATTTCCCCTCGTTCTGTTGTTGGCATTATACGTCTTTGTCTCAGCTGTGTGCATAACTCTAGACGTGGTTCTTCTGCAAGATAGCAGTCACAGTAAATTGTTTCTTCCCTCTGTGTGACAGCAGATTTAAACAGTGTCGTTGGGATTCTGATTCAAGTGATAGGACGATGAAAGCAAGCCGTAATTTTACAGCCAACGCGGAGAACATAACCTTGCCTTCTGAGCCAGTGATAAACACTGCTCATAACTCTATCAAGCAACTGTAAACTCTGTTATCACAGGCATTATGCAGTGAATGTGAAGATTTATATAGCGAGGAGCTTGTTGAAATACAAATCAACAGCGTGTAAGAGAGCTGAGGAGATGATGCAGTGATGTTCTCACTTGTGGAGCTAGAGCTGGAGACGCTGGACGAGTCACTGCCTGGAGATGGGGTGTCTGTCCTCGGGGTTTCCCTCTGTCTGTCCCCGTTTACCCCGACTTCATTGTCAGTGCGGACACTCGTCCCCTCCTCACAGCCATTCAGGTTACTAAAGGTGATCCTGGCGTTTAGGATGTGGTAGAGAGGGATCTCTGCAAATGAAATATATATATATTCACATATAGCATATAGCATTCATCTGTTAACCACACATTGCTTTCACTATCCGGTAAACCATGCATGTTATTAGAAGAGTGTAGTGTAAACTGTCACTCTCCCACACCAAAGTCTACAGAGAAAAACAGTGTTTTTAGCTTTTAGCTTGCCAGGACACAGGAGACGCCGATCTATGGTGTGGCCATATAAGTTTGTGTCACTTAGGCAAATCCGGACAAAGGATTTTAAATACTAACAGTCACACAATAACATTTGAACTAACTGAGTCAGCAGTGGATTACTCCTGCGTACCATCATTTTAAACCAGATTTTCTCTGTGGACTTTGGTGGAGGAAGTGAGTGGTATACACAGCGGCACAAACATCACTTTACAGATGGAAAAGGCTGTCAAGGAAAAGAGGCGTGACTTATTCTTGAGATATTGTTGACTTAAGCAGCTGTAGATTTTATTACATGAGCCTTTTAAGTGGCAAAAATCAGTTTTCCTTGAGTCCCTGCATGCAGCCGTGTTTTCATGACCTCTGTTCTTATCTTATGTGCTGCCTTTTGATCAAAGTATACAGAAATCTACCATTGACTATCATAGTTACTTTCCCCGGATGACGTCATTGTTTGGAGCAAGTAAATAATTGGTTGAACCAAAATGTTCCTCAATTAAATCTGAGAAAACTGAGGTAATTGTTTTTGGCAATAAAGTGAAGAGTTGTCAGTAAATACCTTCACAGTCAGAGTCTCTACAAACCAAAGGCAGAGTCCATAACCTTGGTGTGCTGATAGACTCAGATCTGATCTTCAGCAGTCATCAAATCAATAACCAAAACAGCTTAAATATACACCCAGAGTCTAAGGTTTTTATGTCCCAAACAGACCAGGAAAGGCTTATCCATGCTTTCATCTTCAGTCCAGACTATTGTCAATGTCAACCTTATTTATATAGCACATTTAAAACAACCTTAGTTGACCAAAGTGCTGCACAAATACAAGGCAGGTAAAAAATAAATCAAAAAGCAAGCCAAAAAAATAAGAATGAGGCAGTGTGTTGAAAAGGAAAGTTGTCAAGCTCATCCTGAGTTGAATGCCAAAGAGAACAGGTGTGTTTTCAGGAGGGACTTAAATGTTTCCAAAGTCTGGGCAGCTCTTATAATGATAAGGTAAACTATTCCAAAGACTGGGAGCAGCTAGTGAAAAAGGCACCATCACCTCTGATTTTACACCTTATTCGATCTCATGACTCTGGCAGGAGTTTGGAGATGTAACAATTCACATAAATAGATTGGGGCCAACCTATTTAAAACCTCAAAAACAAGCAATAAAATCTTAAAATCAATACTGAACTGGACAGGAAGCCAGTGGAGGGAGGACAAAAACAAGTGTTATATGGTCACTCTTTCTTTTTTCTATTTTCTTGTAGCAGACTTTTGACATTAAACATTCAGAACGCTGCAGCCAGAGATTAAACCAGAACACAAAAAGATCAGAGCTCATTACTCCAAGTCTTTACTCTTATAGAACACAATTTAAAGTTCTGCTGCTGCTCTACAAATCACTAAATGATTTAGGTCCAGAATACATTCATGACATATTAAAAGAATGCACACCTCGAAGGGCTCTGAGATCTACTGACTCAGGTCAAAAAGTCGAGCCCAGAGTTCAGACCAAATATGGTGAAGCAGCATTTAGGTGTTATGCTGCAAACAAAGCAGCAAATAATTGCCAGTGGAACTGAAATAATGTAAGTTAAAAACATTGCTTTTATCATGTGCTTATGATTGAGCTCTTTTAAAGCATATTTAATCTTCTGCACTTAGCTTATGCTCCATTTTGTTAGTTTTCCTTCTCTTTTTATTATTATATGCTCTGTTTTTATTTTATAATTGGGATTTGAGTTGCCCTTGTGTTATGTGATAAACAAATAAAGCTGCCCTTCCTCGAGCGAGAGTGAGTGTCCATGTCCCAGGTTGGTCCTCAGAGACGGTGTCTCTTTCAGCAAATCAGTGCCGACAATGGATCAGTACTTCATACAACAGGCTATAAAAGACCTGATCTATCTTTATTTTTTACTCCCATTCTGTTTATTTTTTTCTATCGCTTTCTTAACCTCCATCCCTTTCCCAGTGCTCACCGATCTTCACAGGGAATCCAGGCGGCAAACGCAGTGTGATGAAGTCACGCAGCTTGGCAAACAGGGCGTTGGAGATTGCCATGAGATCAATGATAGGCACCACTTGCTCTGCCAGGGACAGAGGATGGGACTCACACAACCACAGCTTGGCTTTAAACCTGGAAACAAACACACGTGCAGTCTGTGAGTGAGCTGGTCGTCTGTCCGGAGCGTGCGCTGATGAATATCAGTGAATACAATCCTGGCTTCAGTTTAAGTGATGTAATCTGAGCTCTAATTTAAACAGCATCGATTACATCAGTCAACAGAGACTGAGTCAAGCTGCTGAGGCGTGTTCAAATTGTGACCAATCGATGCTTATGTTTAAATGCGTTCAATAAGGAACACAGGATGGAGAGTCGGATCTGCAAGCCTTAAAGACTTCATCCTCATGATGATCTGTCACTTTTTATTAAGTGCCAGAGAGCAATGAGGACGGACTCCTGAAAACAGCAGACAAGCCGAACGTCAGTGCGATGATTACAGGGTAAGATGACTGAACGGCACATTAGCAGGTGGAAGAGAGAGACTGGAGAGATTGTTACGAGCTTCATTCATGACACTCAGTCTGACAGTGTAATTAACAGGCTGACACTGACAATCAATATACTAGTTGTATTTGGATCCATGCGTTTGATTTTGAGACTCCAGGCAGTTTTTAGTCTTTAATTTCACACTTTTTAGTGCAGGGCTGCTTTATTTTAATGTGTTCTTTTGTTTCGTTTGGTAAAATCATGACATGACGAGAATGACTTTGTCAGCCAGACAGACAGACTCTCCATGACTGTCTGACTCCCTCCACTTCTGTGAAAATCCACTCTACTGAAGCATGTGAATACAGTGCGTTTCTCGCTCACTTTCATTTATTCTTGTATGAATCACTCTCTCATCTGAGAATTTTGGTGGTCAGCTGTCATGGCTGGCAGATTTTACTCTGCCTGTAAGATTGTGTGTGTGTGTGTCTGCCTCTTCTCTGTCTCTCAGTTTGTCAGCTCTGGCACTTGGCAGTGAGTTCGTAGGGTGACTTTTCTGTGCACATGGCTGCCTGTCTGCTTCCCTGTCAGTCTCTTTCACCTCTGGGTCTTGGTGGTGAGCTGGCACGGGTGGCCGATGTCCCTCTGAGTCGGTGACAAGCTGGGGTTGAAGTATTCCTCGGCTGTCAGTGCTGCGGGGTTGGTCACTGCAGGGCTTGACATCTGAGTTACTAAGGCCTATTAGAATAATGAGTAATATTAGAAGCTGTTCCAGTTGCGGAATATAATAACATCTGCAGGGGCATTATTGTTAATCAATAAAAATTACTTTTCTAACTCAAATAGCACAAATAAAACACTCACCACCCACTGGGATTTCAAGGTTTTCCTATTACCATGGACATTTTCAACAGCTCAGTGAAAGAAAAAGCTTTGCTCTCGAGCCAAAATGTAGAACAGGATTATACCTCATTATCATAGATGCATCTGTTGTGTTGATGCACTAATTACTCCTTCACTTGTCAACTGCGGAGTTTGTCTTTGATAAATCTGTCAAAGTCGGGCCATCATTCTGTCTGCTCATAATCACAGTCAGTGCCTCCTTTAACATTTAGGGTTTGGCAAAATCCAAACCAAATGACATAACAGGTTCACACTTGCACAAGTTATCTGAGCATGCAGTGGTCTGCAGGGAGGAGTTGTAAAAGAAGCAACAATGACGGGGAAAAAAGTCAGAATATTCAGAAGTGAGAGGAGTAGGAATGAGTCACAGATGCTGTGTGGCAGAAGCAAATTAAAAAAAAAACATAATCAATATGTGAGCGCAGGTTGGAGCTGCTGAGTGACTGTTTTGCTTTGCTGTTGACACAGTGGACTCAGCCGCCGCCATTCATACACTCGCTGCCTCTCAAACAGGGAGCTATAAGCGCGAGGATTATAATTCACTTAGTCGTGATCCTGCTTTCTTTTAGCACAAGGTGATTAAAATGACGTCCACAAATAGTTCTCCGCAGCATGTTGTCGCCCCCAGTGATATATTGACATTAATTGGGAATTATAAAATAGACAGATTAGATGTTTCAAAAAGGAGAATATGCTGGAAGAAAGAGTAAAATATGACAAGAGGCTGTACAGGAGACAAATATATGCCATTATTTGTAAATGGACATTCTATAAATGAGAATTTTTAAGTATCTACACACACACTATCCAAATATGAGCAGAAATAAGGACTTCAGTCCATGAAATATTGAGCTGAAGAGGAGAGCAGAGTAACAGCCTCTCCAGTGATGTCAGAACCAGCCCGTCCCGTTATTTAAACTCTGGCTCGTGAAGAATGTGTTCTCACTGGCTTTTTTTTTTTTTTTTAAGAGATGACATCACAATAACATTGTGACTCACCCCATTGTTTGGCCCCATGTGTTGCTCTGCAATACCGAGGAAGTTCTGCAGAGGAGTCTTCCCACCTGCTCAGAGACAAACACATCTGATGAGTTCGACTGGAGAGGGAGCGCAAAACACACAACCATGCTGTACGAACCAAGTGCCGTTAGTATGAGTTTTTTAGCAAACCAAGAGGTTTATGTTCCCTACAGATGACTTTAAAGCCATGGATGAATGACACGATGAGGAACGGACTCATTAATCTCCATAACAACTGCCTGCTGTGCCGTTTTTTCTTCCCAGGCTCACTATTTATGGTCTCCCCATCTGCGAAGGAAGTGGAATCAGCCAAGCTAAACTGACATAAGTGACCTAATTGAAAGTGAAGTGATTTCGCCCTGATCAGCTCTGATAAAGAGGCATGCTTCTTTTGAAAGTGTGTGGAATTTGAACTTAGTTATTTCCTGTTTTACTTTGTAAAGGTCCGTCTCATGTGCTTCTTGCTTGTTTTTTACTTCCTGACCTGTGATTCACCTTGATGTGTTTCACCTGACAGGTCCTGTGTTCAATGATCCCTGCCTCGCCTTGTGCTCCCAGTCTTTCTGGTCAGCTCATCTGTTCAGTAATGCCTGATTCTTGTTTCTGGGATTCTAGGTTCCATACATTTCTCTTTAGTCCTTGTCCATGTTTTTTTCTGAGTCTGGGTCTGCCTGCTTCCCTGGATTCCTGCCACTGTGCCCAACCAGCCGACTGTAAGTCTCTGTCAGTATTTCACTAAATCTGCACCTTCCTGCTTGCATTTTTCAAAAGACCTCACAGAAATAATATTTTATGTAGAAACTGTGAACGTAGATTATCTTAAAATATTTATTCATTTGAAATAATACAGGATGGCTGGGTTTATATTAAAATATGACTTGATCCTGAAAGGTGGAGGAGGATTTGTCACCTTAAGCATAATATTAATGATAAAGGGAAACATTTAGCATAATAACATTTAGCAATGAGAGATGTGAGTAGTGAAGAAATGTGACCAGCTTATTGGTATGAAACATGTCCATTTTTTTGCTGTTATCCTCATAAATTAGAAACTCAATGAGTGCTTCAAAAGGTCCATTAATTATCATTAATGTCATTGATGTCAGTCAGTCTATACTTTGACATTTGGTTGGCAGAGCTGCTGTTTGAAGATACAGTGTATGTGTGTGTGTGTATGTCAGTGAGACGCTCTCATGGGAACGTGATAGTTGATGCACGGTTGTCACAGACCGTTTGAAGTTGCTAATCCAGCCTGATTTATGATCTGAACCATAAAACAAGACAGAGCCACCAAAATGTTACGGATTGTTAGTGGAAGCCCTGTGGTGAGGCTATGGCGCTCAGGTGGATACTCATCACTGATTTTTGTATTGGAGATGTTGTTGTGCCGCAGGCAGGAAGTTACAGCGGCACAGAGATGATCATTTAGAGAAATTCAACTGCACCAGTATGGTCTAAGGAATGAAACGTCTAAAGCTTACTCTGCGTACTCGGAGTCGGACTAGAGAAAATACGACCATTTACCTTTTGTCTTGTTCTTGTTCTGGTCTGACAGATGGTCAGTTCTGGTCCTGGTGATCAGCTCCACATTGGATGCAGCATAAACCTGACGGTGAAGGACACAACTTTAACTTAGTTTGTGTTTAAGGCAATAGTGAGTTTTTCTTTAACTTTTCTGAACAAGTTTTGCCGTGTATCGTCTGCCTCAGAATACACGCCGAAACTTGTTAACAAAGGTAAAGGAAAACTTACTATTGCCTAGAAAATAAACCAAAACAAAGTTTAATCAGAGGACAAAAGGCTGTAGGATTCAAGAAATGTCACACGCATTGAGTTTGAATGCATCTCATATGCAGATCAGAGTATATGATCTGTAATATTTCCCAAATTGACTAGACGTTGGAACAGACACAGGCTCCTTATATATGGCAAAAATGCAGATGATAAAATGTACATTGACTCTCCGCTCGGCTTTTTCCATCAAATTGTTCTAAAACTCAGACATTTCATTTCTACGTCGCCCTTGGGAGGGTCGTGTTTTCTAACAGGTGTTGTCAATGGCGATCACTGATCTGGAGCAAATAAACATCCTTTGTATTGCAACATGTTTTATTGCTAGGGTTTACATCTGAAGAGTCAGAAAGAGAAGTATTTTATATTATAGGATATACTTTACTGTCCCAGTGGGAAATTAGGCTTGGACTTTATAGTGTCTGTCTGCGATATAAAATACAACGATATGTTTACATGAATTTGAAAAGCTCATATGCACAGAGTTAGAATGAACACATTTCTATAAAGGTGGTGTTGAAGGCTTTAACAGTCATGAAGGGTAAGGAGAAAAGGAATTTCTTAACTCTGTACAGTCTGCTTGAAATGAGAAGCACAATAACGGCCACATAATCACATAAAACAGCAGCACCAACAGCATCTGTGCAACTGTGCTGCAGCGCCATGATCTATGTTGTGTTAAAGAGGTTGTGTTGAGTATAAAAAAATAATCAGGTCTCCAGGATCCCAAAGAGGGATGAGTTGATTCATGGTGATGATGAAGCAGTGTGGTGATTTTTACCTTTTATTTTCTTTAGAGTCCTCATTAGGCAAATTAAAAACGCATGCATTTTCTTCAATATTATACCCTGACTGCCAAATCTGCAGGATGTAGACCAACTTATTTCACTTACATCACACAGCAGAATACAGAATTCCTCACTGGTGACCATAAAAAGAAAATGCTGATTAAAAATTGAGCAGGACTCTTATGCTGAGTTTACACTGGGTGACAGATCAGGGAAAAACTCCAAATCAATAATGAAGAAGAAAATAGATGCTTTTCAGGCTGCGGTATTTTCCTGTAGAAGCTGTCTGAAGTGCTTTTTAAAACACAGGCGATAGATCTGACACTAGTGTCCCATTGATTCCTCCAAGGGGGTCAAAGAAAACAAATGGGGTCGAGGTAATTCATCTATGATTAGATAATCCTCTTCTAGTCCCACAATATGGTAGTTTGCCCTTGGGTACATGCACTTGACCCAAATTGTTTCCTTTGACTCCCTGGAGGAATAACACTTATCTGTGATTGAATTAAACACCCGATGACCCCCAGGTGCTTCACTGATGTGTTCGGGAGCACTTGTACAACCAGGTGTTTGTGTGTTTTTGCAGAGAAAATGTGGTGTTTCATGTTCTGATGAATGTTCTTCATGTGATGGTAAAACAAACCAACAAAAATATACTTTTAGACATTATTAATTCTGGATGCAGCAGTGGTTTCTGTTCAACAACTCAACAACACAACAACACGCTTGTTCTTTACCTTGGCTTCATATCCATTCACTGTTTCAGTTTTCTCACTTCTCCAGCCCAGGATACCGCTCTTATTCCTGCAAACACAGATTTAGCACGTCAGATCAGTCCTCTGTGTTTCATTCTCAGTTGGTGTGGCTCATTGGCCCGACCTAAACAACACACCTGTTGAAAACTGTTATTAAAATACATCAGATGTCACAGATCTGCTGTTTCTCGAAAATACAGTGTGAAAATATTTTTAAAGTTTTGGCACTTTAAAAAAAAGTTTAAGTTCCAATGAAGCAAGTAAGTGAGGCAGATCCATTAAAGTATAGGATTCCCTCCTGAAGCAAACTGGAAAGAGAAAATATATTAAACAGCCACTAGGGGGAGACTCTGCTGGTTGCAGAAAGAACATTGTTATAATGGAAGACTACGGGGAAACATGCCAGTACCTACCACTCAATTTATAACATCAGTAAACCTTTTTGTGATGAGTTAATGGTCTCAATCACTAGTTTCAAGTCCTCTTAAATAGCATATGATGCCAGTTATGTAAATTATTCTCATTTTGGGCCACATGGTGGCGTAATAGCTAGCACTCTTGCCTGTGAGTGGTATTTGCATTTTCTCCCTGTGAGCGTGGGTTTTCTCCATTTTCCTCCCACATTCAAAAAACAAGCAGAGGTTAATTGAACACTCTAAGGTGACCGTAGGTGTGAATGTGACAGTGTTACGTCTCCGGCTTTGTGTCAGTAGGGATTCATTCCAGCCCCCACGATCCTCATGTGGAGAATTTAGGAGAAAATAGATAGCATGGTCCATAGTATGAGTGGACACCAATGTGACTGACAGCTGGTATCGTCCAATAGGTGCAGGCGATACGGGTGAACTTGCATTAACAAACATGGTGTTTTAGAGGTTTTCAAAATCTACATATTTGAACACACACATTTTGTAGAACATACAAAAGTTATTAAGAGAATTAAGTGAATTTCTCTGTGAGATGAATAAAGTATCTATCTATCTAAGAGTTGTAATTCCACTCTAATAACAAAATTGCAGGGCTGTAATTTTTGCGCATAAAGACTTCTCAAATGTTTATGGATGTCCTGTTCACGATGCTTGACAGAGCGGTTCGCTGTAAAGCATCATAAATAGATTATTGGCATGTTGTGAGGAGTGCTGACCAAGGAAAATTCACAGAGGTGACACTAAGGTACAAGTCTGACAGGGGGATGATTACCCAGCCACATCTCTCCCTGCTCACTTCTCTGAGTCATTCTCCTCTTCCTCACTGTTTTTGGCTTACACATAGTGCTTTATCCCCTACAGTGTTGGGTCCCATGTATCTTTCTCTGTTTCAAACTGCAAGACTTTTATTCTCCCTTTTTACCCCCAGTTACCTTCTTATTTACATTCCCCCCTCCATCTCTCTCTCTGTAAAAAAAAGGTCCATTATTCTGCCGTCCCTCTCTCATCACATCAGTACCATTTCACCTCCTTTAACCACTGCATCAATGTAACTTTATGATGCTGAGATATAAAACTGTTCTCTTAGAATATCAAAATGCTCTTAAATTGATATGCTCAAAAACCGATCGCTCCATTTCCCCCCAACACTTTAATCTCATCAGTTTATGATGTTTTTTTTTTTTGCTCCATGTCCACTCGTATGTTTTAATTAGGCATCTTTCACACTAAATATAGTGAGTATACCGAGCTGCATCCAAGAGGTTGTTCTGCCCTGTGGTGATTCAGAGAGAGAAGGAAAAAACAACCACAACACTATTGCACACAGTGGTGATGTTATGGTGTATACTACTTTGCAATCTTTTACCTCAGTCTCTCTTTAAAGCTTTAGTGTGTAACTTCTGTTGCCAAAACATTGCTTCCCCTTCAGATCCACTCCACTCACTGCAGAGTGAATGCAGGCCATATTAGCGTTGAGTTTTTGTGAAGTGGTCTGACTGTGATTCACACAGCCCGCAGCCAATGTGCTCCTCAACACCTTCACATCTTGCTTCCTCTTGACACAGTTTTTTTTTTGTCTATTTTTAGAACAACCATCAACTTCATACTGGACATAAAGAGTAGAGGTGTTTGCAGTTAAACTGTAATGCGCCTCCACCTGACTCTCTCTGTGTTTCTCAGAATATTTAGCTTAGAAACGAGGATTACCTGCCGGGCCCAGGGGGCCCAGGCCTCTGTGCTACTATCCCGATATTTTCACTACATCGTTATTCATCCTGATAATTTAATGGGGCCCTGAAGCCACATAACAAAGCTAATGTGACACATCTTAACAGTTCCCCTCAATCATACACCAACGTTTCTTATTCACCCCTGATATCTGAAAAGCTCTCCTCAGCCAAATACCACTGGTTATTACACAATGTCTTTATAGGGCCCTTGAAGCTATTTCATCCATCCTGATGTCTTTGACGTTAATAAGTTATGCGATGTGTCTAACAGGGCCCCCTCAATAAAAAGCCTTAACTATGAGAATCTGTGAGATTCCGTACACTTGCTTTAAATTTGAATTCCCTTTGCAAGAATCCTCTTGCTCACATAAAATCAGTAGCAAAAGTAAAGAAAATTCTAATTTAATCACAGTTGCTACATTTTGTTTACTTCGGCAAAAACATCCATCATGGATGTGCAAGAATAAAAATGCCTGCAGCATCAAACCCCCAGAGCATTTCTCCCTCTTATTCATTTTTAATTCCACGTGTTTACTCGTACTCAGGGTTACATAGGTTCACTCAAATTACAACATCATCTTGGAATTCACTCAGTTTAAAATGCTGTGTAACCCAAGGGTAATTTCCACCGCTTAGATTAATAAATATAATGATACATCAGTAATGTATTGTCCAGTGAGCTCGAGTAATTTCTTCTCCATGAGCTTCTTTGTCTCCGTGTTCTTCATGTACTGCTTCTTTTTTTTTAAATATATTTCCCTACATTTTGACAGCCACTAGAGAACGTGCTTGGACTCGTGCCACTCAGCTGTGGGTTGTAGTGTAGGAGACGAGTGAGAGATGCTCAACCGCTCAACAACACACAAGTGATTTTCTCCACTCAGAGAAAAACAAGCCGGCACTCAGAGTAGAACATGTCCTGTGGCTGAACTGTATTGTTTTGCAGTGATGCTGCTGCAGGTGGAGGGGGGAAAAAATGTGGATGCTTGATCTCCTTTCTCCTTTTGTAGAATGTTGCACCAAATCCTTATTCATTACATCACTGAATCAAAGTTTGCTTAATTATTCCAAAAAATAAGAAAAGCACACACAAAATAAATATGCAGTCTGATTTACAGCTGCAGCTGGAAATGTTCTATTACCTTTAAAGTGTGTGTTTGCAGTGATGCTGTTCATGCACAGAGATGACGGACTGCCTTATTTCCACCTCAAAGGTCCAGTGTGTAACATTTTGCAAAATCTATTGCCAGTAATGAAATACACTTACAATTGTGTATAATTGTTTTAAAAAAAGTCATTTGTTTTTCATAAGATTACAATAATGGTGTGTTTAGTTTATGTTCAGTTGGAACTTGGGGTGACATCACATCTGAGTTGATCGTATCCCACTTGGAAAAAAGCATGGATGCAAACATATGTTTGCAATTGTTGGCAATACCATGCGTCAACATGGTCCGTCGCTAACGAGTGAACGAGAGGGATCCATATTTTAATGCAAGCTCATCAGGAAAAATTTAAGAAATGAGCAAAAACCGAAAAAGAAGCAACATCTGGCTGCATTAGCAAGATATTGGAAACTGCCCAGCTCAGTGCAGGGTTAGGTTAGGTTAGGTTAGGTTAGGTTCCATGTTCAGTTGTTCATTTAAAGTTTAATTAAAATGTATTTTGTAAAGAAGAAAAAAAAATACTTTTATGAAAACACTGATTAAAACACTGCTTACCAACACACAAACCACTCATAATTGCTAAATTAGGATAAAGTAGAAGGCGCTGAGTGAGACCAAGTGAAGAACCATTTGGGAGCCCTAAGAGTTGGCTCTTGTAAGGGAGCCGAGCCGAAAGATCAGAATGTTTGAAAAGACTTCCCATCACTAATATCAGTTGATAGCAATGCTCTTCAAACAAACACCGTCTCCACAGATTACCAGAACAGTACAACTGACTTGATGTGACACAAATAAGACTGAAGTACAAATAACGGCAAAAAAAAAAAAAAAACAGAGACGGCCATCTTGGAATCCTATGTTAAAGTTTGACGTAACTCTAACTCCATGAGTTGGGAATTTGACTTGAGGGGATATTCCATTTGCAGTGTCCGCTCAACTCAGAAATTCCGACTTCCGATCTTGCGCCACCATGATTGTACAGCAGACCCAGTGGACAGACATGCATGTGTTTTGAAACAAATAGGAATATAGGAACGTCACCCTCCTGGGAGGGAGAGTGGAGGAGTCCTCTATTTATGACAATCTGCACTCTGACATTAATGACTTTTTATTCATATCTGTTTGCATTCGTCCAAAAACGAGCAGTGACTTGTGTCTGACCTTTCGAAGGCGATGTGGCGTGTGTCCAGCTGAGTGGTCACCACAGGCGCAGACAGTCTGGCTGCTACCTGCTCATCACTGGGCTGCACCGCTCCCAAAATGCCCAAACCTGAGGCAGTGCTGCAGCAGGCGCCCGAATTCCCCCGGCCAGGCGAAAGCACCGCGAGGGATGAGACGGACAGGGTCTCGCAGTACACCAGCTGCCTGTCGTGGTCAACCTCCATCACTTCTGCACTGGAGCCTGGGAGACAAAATAACACAGCAGATATAGGTGATGGTGGTAAGAAGTCTGCTTGCAAAAATTGTGTTAAGGTGTAAATGTGTTTGGGTGAGAAGTTCCAGTGTGTTTAGGTTTAAATGTGTAATGTTGTGATGACTAAACATGGAAAATGTTATTTTCCATGAAAGGTTACAACAGAGAATAGGTTGTTAGGTTATTTTATGATGCTGTACTGTAGCTGTAAAACCCATTTACTGGTTTTGGCTACTCCAAACACCAATCAACATGGTGGCAATACCCTCCCTTGCAGCTCATTTAAAGCAGAAATATGTAATTGAGAACCTTGTCATGAGGGCTTTAACAACAGTTTATTTTCTGAATAAATGTCAAATAAAATGTTAAACTATTGCTTAAAATTAATTGGCATCTGCTCTGACTATTACATTTGTAGTCTGGTAGTGCTTTAAAAATGAACGTATCCTTCTGGCACAATAACACAGAGTAAAAAGTAAAAGTGTGGCCTCTGACCTTGTCCTCTGAAAATGAAGCTCCGGTTTCCTCTCTGCCAGGTCATTTGTTCAAAGCCCATCAGGGTGGTGTCAACGCGGAGACACTGACCACTCTTCCAAACTCTGTAGGTGTCGCTGGGACAGATACGAGAGACCAAGGGCACTGAGGACATAAACAGAGTCTAACTGTCCCACTTCTTATTACAGGCGTTTGTCACATTGGCAGTTGGTGGGATCTGTTGTCTTATTAAATCCATTCAGAGAGGCAGATTGCAGTAGCTCCATTTGTTACTATAGAGATTTGACTGGAAAAAAATCGACCTCCTTTGGTTTTGGATGAAGTGCTGTTTGCATTCTGCCAGGCAGGAAGTGTGTAAGCATCTATGTAGAGTATGACCGGAAGAAACGGGCCTCTTCAGCTCCACAGGGAGAATATAACACAATTTATTCCAGACTGGTCGACACTGGACTGTTTTTCTGACGAGACTGACACATAGATTGAACTCACCCCAGCTGGTAAACTCCCATTTCATCTCCACATAGAAGTCCTGGGCCTGGATAGAGAGAAGAGAAGGAGAAAGATGGATGGAGAGAGAGAGAGAGAGAGAGAGAGAGAGAGAGAGAGAGAGAGAGAGAGAGAGAGAGAGAGAGAGAGAGAGAGAGAGAGAGAGAGAGAGAGAGAGAGAGAGAGAGAGAGATGTGGTCATAGGAAGTGTTGAATGTAAGGGTTTGATTGATTGATGAAACATTGTGAGTTGCAACAGTCTCTGAGGTGCATATGCTTGTGTATGTGATTTATATATCCATGTGTAATGGGGAGGCAGCTGGATCCGTTGCACAGGAGGACTAACTCTGGAGCAGAGCTGCAGAGAAAAGCAGCTTTCCACAATCTATTGTATCTCCACGGTTTCCTTTTAGGAGTATAACCAGTGCTCAATCTACTCCTGGCGAAGATTGTCCTATGTTGCTATTGTGGCTTGAAGGATAGTGCTCCTTACCTCTTCAGGGGATAGTGATAACTCAGATTACCCTGAGACAGAGTTGTGCAACACTGAGACATACAGAATCCTTTAAACATGTCTCTTCTCAAATTGGAAAAATTGGAGTTTGTAATTATTTCAAACAAGCCTCAGATTATTTTCTTATTATCCTTTTGATGTGCCATTTGCAGAAATGTATGCATGACTCATAACTTGTGCTTCAAATTGTTGCATGTGTGAGAGAAATCCCACCTGGCGTAGTCGCTCCAGCAGGACGGGGATGCCCGCCAGTCTCTTGGCAGTCCTCTGGTAGTCACGGTAACGGAGCACAAGACGCACCAACTCTGGATCTCGGGTGCTCACCGCCTCCTGGAGAACTGGAAGAGTGAGAGACGGAGAGTAACGTACAGTAAAGGAGAGCCCATCTAAAATTGATGTACTTGAGAAATTGAAGGGGCCAGTGAGAATTGAAGAGGAACTGAATTAGGCCAAAGGAAAAGCTGGAAAGAATAATTACAGCAGCTTCCCCTTCATTCATCAGGCCGTCACTCCGCGGTGAATCGCACAGGATGGGCTACGCTTGTAAAAATTATCCTTTCTTTTTCTCTATTAACAAACAAATGGATGAGGGTAAACGCACAAAGCAGTACAAGCTAATAATAAATCAGGTGAATGTAATCCAATGAAACTACATAATGATGTGCCAAAGACTCAAAATGCACTAATACATTACAATATAATAAAATACAATGAGGACAAACAGGTTTGTTTTTGCATTTATTTCCTATTCAGATAGATAAATGGAGAGTGATAACAAAAAATAGGATACTGGACAGCAGTAAAGGCTGTTATGCCAGACAATATAACATCACGGTTAAAACACAAATTGATATTCATGCTTTTTCATTCTCATTGGCAGTTGTAACACCACACCACACAACACTACAGTACACTGCACAGTGCCAGCAGAGAGGAGATTCTATATCTGGCAGAAGATATTGTGAAGCATTATGAGCCCTTTGTGTGTGTGTTTTTGTCTTTTTTTTAAAACACACAAATCATTAAGGGACCAAAACTGTGCAAAACCAATCAGTGCCAATGTAAAATAGAGCTATAGAGAAACATCATTGTAGACTAGTTTGCAAATATGTTATAGCATATACCATAGCATTTTTGTCCTCATTTAAAACCATAGCATGTTTAAGTCATTTATGACTAAATATGCCACTCATTTTCTGAGTGGCATATTGAATATTAATTGTTTGGTCTGATAAAAATGTTTTTTTTCCAAGCAATAACTCTTGTATGTCTCATACATTTATGCAAGGGACAGAGAGATCAGCACAATATCTGTTGGTGCTGTGTTGTGTGTGGGGCTGATCGTACTGAGACACTTATAGTGATTTCTTATATCTCTTGCATTTCTTATCGAAACACTGCCAAAGTTGGAGCTGCACACACTGGTCACCTGCCAAGCATGAAGCGGGTCAAGTGACCTGTTGGACAATTATGCAATTAACTGACAAACCGACCGAATGACTGGCAGTACTTGCAATTATACAGTTGTGCTTTTCAGAGAATATGAATGATAACAGAATGTTTTCTTTCACTCATGGTAGTGGTTGGCTGAAGCCATTTATTGTCAAATGACTGTGTTCACTCTTTTCATAATCTAATCACATTACAAACTACCCAAATGACCCTGATCAATGACAGCTTTAAGTCTTTTGTGGTAGTTGTGGATGAGGCTCTTTATCTTCTCAGAGGGTAAAGCTGCCCATTCTTCCTGTCAAAAAGCCTCCAGTTCCTGTAAATTATTGGGCTGTCTTGCATGAACTGCATGTTTAAGGTCTCCCCAGAGTGACTCAATGATATTGAGGTCAGGAGACTGAGATGGTCACTCCAGAACCTTCACTTTGTTCTGCTGTAACCAATGACAGGTCGACATGGCCTTGTGTTTTGGATCATTGTCATGTTGGAATGTTGATGAGTGCAAATGTTGCTCCAGTATGTTTTGATAACTTACTGCATTCATCTTGCCATCAATTCTGACCAAATGTCCTGTGACTTTGTAGCTCACACATCCCCAAAACATCAGTGATCCACCACTGTGTTTCACAGGAGGAATGGTGTACCTTTCAACTATAGGTCTTGTTGACTCCTCTCCAAATGTAGTGTTTATGATTGTGGCCAAAAAGTTAAATTTTGGTCTCATCACTCCAAATGACGTTGTGCCAGAAGGTTTGAGGCTTGTCTCTTTGCTGTTTGCCGTATTGTTAGCAGGATACTTTGTGGCATTTGCGTAGTAATGGCTTTTTTCTGGCAGCTCGACTATGCAGCCCATCTTTGTTCAAGTGCCTAATTATTGTGCGTCTTGAAACAGCCACACCACATTTTTTCAGAGAGTCCTGTATTTCACCTGAAGTTATTTGTGGGTTTTTCTTTGCATCCCGAACAATTTTCAGTTGTGGCTGAAATTTTAGTTGGTCTACCTGACCGTGGTTTGGTTTCAACAGAACCCCTCATTTTCCACTTCTTAATTAGTTTGAACACTGTTGATTGGCATTCTCAAATCCTTTGGTTTTTTTCTTACATCCCTTTCCTGAAGATGGTTACCTTTTAATAGCCATTCAAACCTGTTTGTGTCAAGTTGTGTGCATGTTATCAGGCCAAATCACCACGGTATGTAAACTTTTGATCAGGGTCATTTGGGTAGTTTGTGTTGTGGTTACGATTTAAAAAGAGTAAACAGTTGTTTGACAATGGCTTCAGCCAACCACTAACCATGAGTGAATGAAAAGTTTTTGTGTTTTCATTCAAATCATAAATTCTGTCAGGGTATGTAAACTTATGAGCACTGCAGATGGATAGATCAAACTGCTTTTGTCTTTGAGCATGGCTTCTAATTTTCCCTGATATCCTACACATGCACACCTGATCTCTGTCTCCTTATCAATACCTAAAAACAGTAAGAACCAATGTCCATCTCTGAGACTTAACTGGATCAGTCAATTTGTGGTTTAAAAACCAACAAACAAAAACAAACAATTGCTACAACCTTTCTGCCTTTGTTTTGTGAAAGGCATGTTCTTCTATCTGTCCACCTGAAACTCGCTCAATAAAAAAGCACTCATGAGCAGCAATAACAAACGTAGCAATCGTCAGTGATCACAGTAGACACAATAGTCATAATCTGACAAGTAAATTGGTTGGATTTATTGATCATTCAGAGCTTGAGACACAATTTTTCCTAAAAACCATTTAAACCTTCTCCTGCCTCTGTTTCTGCAGTGTTCAGCCATTATCCCAAAACAACAACTTTGTTACAGCCAGTTCACAGATATCCAAAGGCATCAAAATGGGAGCAAATAATCTTGGTGGCAAATTTTTGATAATATGTAAATAAATTCATTGTTTTTTTGTTGCTATATTACCAGGATAATGCCATTCAGATTGTAAATCTCTTTTCCAAGGTGTCTTTTCCAAGCGGCAGCGGCAACAAACGCACACCTCAACAAAGACAACTCATCCCAACTACAATAAGACAATAACAGACATTAGAGCCAAGGGACAGAAACCTAAAAACAGGGACAGGCCAATGATTAAGATTCTAAGTCATTCAGAATGAATTTAAAATGATCTAGAAAACCAGATTTTAGAGTTTAGTTCTGTAAATTGTTCCAGTCTGACGGCACACGATACTGGAATGCCTTTTTTGCACATTCTGTTTGTAAACTGGGAGATGAAGAGTGTGTAAAAGTCTTAGGAGTGCAATGACTCTCCAACCAAGGATGATGTGCAGCTATTGCAGTTAAACACAGCTTTCACAGACACCGGCATAAATGCATAACATTTATATCCACAAAATGAAGTTAAATATTTCATCGAAAGTGTGAGAAAGCCTCATAATTTACTCTGATTATACCACAGACTCATAATTACTTTGAGAGCAATATTATTGTATGAAATGAAGCATGAAAGTCTTTAATTTTGAAACACACTCCACACGTCCAGTACAGAAATAACAATTCTCTATATGGATACAGCTTTTCCTTCATTCTCACACATACGCACACACTCACCGGTCCATCCATTGCGGTTCTCCTTGCTAACATCCGCTCCATGCTGCAGCAGGACCCGAGTGCAGTCCAGGTGTCCCAGAGTAACGGCCAAGTGGAGAGGAGTCCGCCCACGAGGGTCCAGAGTCTCTAAATCAGTCTGGGTGTAATAAGAAGAGAGTGGAGTGGAGGTAAGTTTGCAGTCATAGGAGAGGATAAGAGACAACAGAGGAGCAGAGAGCAAATAATGCAGGAGGAGAGGAAATCGGGGTTATTAGTGTGTAGCTGTTGTTGAAAGATGTCAGAAGAGTGACGGGAGCTACTCACTCTGTCACCACTCAAATAAAGTTAGGTGCTGTATTCATGAGTCCCACTTTTCTGGCCATGATAGAATGGCTGTTTTAACCCTAACTCTGGATGTTTCTGTAGACTTATATCACTTGCCTTATACAGTATGACACACTAAAAAGCAGGTCTAGTATAAGCAGAACTCTTCCAGATCTGCCGTGTAAATCTTTTGAAACAAACCTTTATTTTCTTCTTCTGAATGCGTAACTACGGAGCCCCCGAAGTGACATGAGAAAAAAAAAAAAAGACGAAAAAAATTATAATAATTGAAATCTCGAGTTTCAAAGTCGAGATCTTGAGTTTCCAAAAAAAAGTTAAATGTACATTTTTTATTTTTTATTTATTTATTTTTTGGAAAGTTGAGATCTCGAGTTTCCAAAAAATATTTTTCAATTTTTCAATTTTTTTCGTAATTTTTTTTTCTCATGTCACTTCGGGGGCTCCATACGTAACTGTGCTGTCTTAAAAAAAAAAAAAAAAAAATGAGCGAGAGCATAATTAATACTGTCAACGTAATTTGTCAGCCATAATACATTTGTGTTAATCTTTATCATTAATCATGCCAGTGCTTTGATGCTCTGAATTTAAATTATTATTATTATTGCAGTTGGCTTTTAAAATCCTCTCCGATCATTCAAGATGCTCAGAGTGACATCATGTCCATGAAGGACATATGCACCATCTGGAGAGAGGGATTTATTAGAACGCATCGCACCACATTTATTAAAAAATCATTAGTGTTTGTCGTCTCTGGAAAAAACAATGACTACGTGTTTACAACTGAGGAGTCAACAGGCCGTTAGCTTATCATAAATGCTGCAATCAGAGTGACAGCTCTCTGATGCACAAGATGTATTCATTTTTACTTAACCACGGTGTTGTGAGTTTAAACTGTCCTTATGGAGAGATTATACATTTCAGGCAAAATACCTGTTACCCTTTACATTGTAAAAGTCCAGGAATTAGTGACGTCTAACAGTGAGACTAGAGATTGTAAAACTCCTCAGCTCAAGTTCCTTCATTTGCACAGTAAGGTTTCACGTCAGTGAAACACAGTCTAGGTAGTTTGTCTATTCGAGCTGTTGTAAAATCGGTGACATAAAATTGCGATCTCCATAAAGCAAAGCCATAGCCATCAAATACATATAAAAGAGTAATTCTAAGGCTATATAAAAAAACAATTCATTTATATCTGAAAACTTTTTGGACCTTAATGCTAAGTTAATGGCTAGATAAAAGTGCCATACATCTTATAATGAAACATGGAATAGTGATGTAAAGGTCTGGTCTATTGCAAGTCTTTACATCATTTGTATTTCCAGCAGCGTAGGTGCAGACATACTCGAAAACCTTGATTAATCACACTCTTGCTTCCCTCTGACATGCATTCTGCTGTATCATACAGACGCAGTAATGTGATATAATTGATCAGCAAGATTCTTACAAGCCAACAAGTTGTAACTGTGTCAAACCGCGAAAGAGCGCACGTTACTTACGATCTGTTTATTATTATTATATAAACTGTGGTGCTGGTACTTCTAATGAGATGTCATGTCTTTCCATTTGATTTAATCAACTACAAGCTGCACTGCTCTGTATTGAAACCCGTCTGTCGATTCCCAGAGCCGGTTTTATGCTCCTCAGCAACTTTTACCGTGCTGGTCTCACATCTGTCAGCCACTATCCAGGGTGTAGGCTGACCCAAGGTCGGCTCTGTCAGTCTGCTGCGGGCTTGAATTCTAATTAAGGATTACTTTCAGAGATAAGTGGCATGGCTTCGATTGAGCAATAAAGATGCTGTGAAAAATTATTAGACTGTGGAGAACACCGAATGTGCTGTTGAGTGTCTGAGCTAGAGTTTTTATAGTGTGCATATATCACTATGAATCCTATAGCAAGTGAATTCACGGAAGAGTAAGCAATATCACCTTTGCACCAGTTGGCACTCAGGCCCTAATAAGACAGTATGTAACTGTCATGTAAAGTGTTTCCAAAAAGTTGTGTAATATACAGTTACTGCAGCCTTCTGTTTCTGTTACGTGCAAGGGACATGAGGAAAACCACACAGGGAAAATACAACCACGCACAAGCGTATAAATGCAAATAGGGTCATGGAGGTAGAATCCTCACATGCACATGCTCTCCAAATGTTACAAGGATATCCTCTGGATAGTTCAGTAAAGCGAAGCTCGATAATAAGGAACCTGATACCATGCTGTTAAGTGTGTGTTAATGGACGTATTATCTCTGTACGATCTGTAACTCTATTTAACAGCTCTCTGTATCCCTGAAGGGAACAAGAAAAGAGGACGAGATGGACACAAATAATGTGGATCCTTTCTGTCACGAGAAACGTGTCGCAATGTGTCCAGGAGACAGAAAGTGGAGAGAGTGAGAGAGAGAGAGATGGAAAAGAGTGACAGATTGCTGGTGTAAATGATGGAAAACAAAGGTAGAGGGAGGGGTGAGGAAATATAATAGAAAGGGAGGAAAAGGAGAGAGAACGAGACGACAACATGGAGGTGAGCCTCAAGAGCCATGGAGGCTGGGGAATAGATGTGATAGTGTGTTATAGCAACGCAAGGGAGGAAAGTGCAGTGTCAGCGTTATTTGTGTGTGCTGCATAGTGAATATAGCCCAGGTACAACATGCAAATACACACTCTTATTACAGCATGTGTGCGTGTGCATATGCAGTGTCTCAAAGGATACTGCAGAAAAACATGTTAGTCAGCCAAAATGTAAAGAACTGTAAAAGTCAAAAGAATTTGAAATGTGTCCATCGTGGTGAAGTGTATAAATAGTAAGCACTGAGTATCGGGTTTTGGTCAAATGTATGTCAGAAACACGTGAAAGGGAGAAAAACTGGATCAACAGAAACTGGAACAAGTCGGTGTACTCGGCTCTCCTTTCATTTTATTTGTTTGTCTTTTTATGGTCGCACTTGTCTCGTGCCAGTTCATTTATTGCTCCCCCTTTAATTGGCTTTGTGTTGGTGAGGGTGTCGAGGGTGAACAAAAACAAGGAAATATGGAGAGGAGGGGGGGAGAGTGTTGAAAGAAAGAAGGGTGATAGTAAAGGTAATGATTGGGGTTATTACATAAGAAGGCAACTGGGAGATGGACTGCATTTATAAAGCACTTTTCCAGACTTTCTGACCACTAAAAGCCTTTTATTTTAGAGTTCACATGCAGCCATACCTCATCAGATCATGTACTGTGCACACACCTTCTCAATCATTCACACATCCCATCCTCACACTGATGACAGCGGGCAAATAGGGTTTCTGTTTTCTTGGCCAGGAACACGACGATAGACTTCATCCCCCCTGAGCTACAGTTTCTCAAGAAATTGGGTTTGAGAAAAACAGACGGGGAAACCCAGAGCATAGATAGATAGATACTTTACTGGTCACCCATGGGGGAAATCCACATTTTCCAGCAGCTCTAGACATGTAAGTATAAAACAGATACAACAGATCAATAATAAAAAGCGGGAAACTAAATAAATATTGTACCGTTAATTGCAACCTGCCCCTTTGTTTGGGTGTGGGAACAAAGGATGCCCAAATGTTACATTGGTTGCATGGATTTGATGCTGCCAAAGGCAATATTTAGTGTAACTTGAGGGTACATCTTGGTGGTTTACACCTAATTTCTACTTCTGATCTCAAAACCTGTACAGGGAGAACATCAGAAACCTGGTTCTCACCAAGCAGTTTTTCTGCACCTTCAGTCCTTGACTTACAATAGAACAAAATACACTACATTACATTATGATACACTCTATTGTCCCATGAGAGCATTCGTTTTTCGATCTTCGATTTGCTTTGCTCAAAGGTAAACGGATCTTTTAAGTGGAAGGCATCTCTAATGTTTGTGGATATTTCGATCCAACAATTCGCCTTAATTTTAACTGGAAACCATCATAGCAGTATGACACAAACCCTCTTTTAAAAAAAATAAAAAGTCAAATCAACAGGAGTAATGTGAGAAATGTGCTGTGATGACACCTCGCAGTGTTACCAGGAACCGATGTCGGTCTCAAACTGCAGCCTTGGTTATATGCTGCTCTTCATTTGGTCTAATTTGAGTCAGAATTGGCCCGAGATGGAGAGAAAGTGAACATGATCGCAGACAGACTTTACCGTTCCACTTAGAGACTTAAAATCCACACCATGAACTCCAGCTCAAGTTCACAACAGTGCAAACTTTATTGGTGGAGAAAGGGAGAACAGGGTGGAACATGTTTACATATTATTCATGTAAACTCATCATTTAAATGAAGAACAAATCACATCTTGGAGACTTGTATGCACCACATGCAATGAGATTTGTACCTCCACAGATGTATAACATGTACTACAGTATGTATATTTTTATTATTGCTACTTTTAAAACAATATTTCTTTTGTAAAGCACATTGTGTTGCCATGTACAATACAAGACTAAACGTGAATACAATCTAAATACAATGGACTTGACTTGACTGTCCACACTGTTAATGCAGGTGATCAAAACAAATAGTATTTCTGTGTCCAAAACATAACCAGCGTATCCGCGTGGTTGCTTTGGGGAAAATTTCAAATAGAGCTGCAACTAAAGATTATTTTCAGAAAACGTTAAAAAATGTTGATCAGTGTTTGTCAAACCTGGAATAATGAGGTTCTCAAATTTTTCTCAAGGTTCTTATTTTGTCCACAAACCAGTTTAAATTATTTATTTGCCATCTGGAACAAAGAAACCGGAAAATATTCACATTTATGAAGCTCAAACAATCAGAAATCTTATTTTAACAATGAAAATGGCTTCAAACTGATTATCAAAATAGTTGACGATTCATTTAGTAATTGATAAATAATCGAGTGTTTGTTTCAGCTCTACTTGCAAACATGAAAGCAGAGAAAATGGAGATGCAATGTCTCACTCTCCCGATGATCGTCATGGCGCAGAACTGTGTACGGTCATTGTGTTGCGATGTTCTGTGCGGTGGTCATGGCCAGCTTTCGTAGAAATCTGATTTTAATCACGTTTAAAAACGCCACCATGATTTTATTAGTTTTTTGCTGAATTTTAATCTAAATAAACATCTGAAAATGGAACAAAACAATCTGATACTTCTGTCTAAATGAAGCCTTAGATATGTTTACCTATTGGGCATCTCTCTTGCTCTCTCTCTCTCTCTCTCTCTCTCTCTCTCTGTCTCTCTCATGCATACAAAACTGTGTCCCATTGGACTTTGACTTGTGTGGTTTGGTAGTTAGAGAAGGGACATTATGTCATCCCTGCTTGTCTCTAGTTGCTCACTTACTCTTCACTCAACAATGAACTCATAATGAGGGAATACTGTGGTGTGGTCTGAGGTGAAGGGTGTGTCTCAAGATGAGCACTTTTTTCTTGACTTGAGGTGTAACTATACTGTAAATATGAAACTGACAATGAAATCATTTAATTAGGTGAAAACAGATTTAGCAGTGTGTTTCTTATTTTAAAACTACAGTGCGTAACTTAATATTCATATTTATTGTGTATGTTGCATTCAAACCATTATCAAAAGAGTTCCTTCAATGCTGACTGAGCCACTCAGCTGAACACTATTCTCTCACTTCTCAATATAGTGGTGTTTACATCTCATGTTGTCTGGCGAAATTGTGATTTGCTTTATGTCAAGTCTAATGGAGGCAACAGGAACAATGCGCTAGTATAGCAAGATGACTGCAAACAGGTTTTAGAAGATAATTTTGCTGCGTTCAGCTGTTTGACAAGATAAAAGCCTCTATATGATTTTGAATGAATGAAAGTACAGTGTAGTTATTCCTCTCTAGTCTCCTTTTTTTATCCTCCTGCCATTCTCCTGTTTTCCTTTTAAATTTTTTTGAAAGATCATCCACGTTTTAAATGCTCTATTTTTAAATGCCTGTCTCTCTGTCCTTAACCCGTATCGTTCTCTTAAAGTCAATTTCTACCAGATAATCTCTCCTTCCTTCCCACCCTTTCATTCATTTCTTCCCATCGCACCCTCTTCAATAGAAAGCTCAGTGGAGGTTGCATTATTGATGGGCATCTGCTCCTTCTCTCACCTCCCACTCAGTGTGTGCCCAGCCTGATGCAGCTTGGCAGGTACTTAGGCCAACATCAATCTTTCATACAAGAACCACACCATACACAAACACAGAACTGTGCATATACACACAGGAGCTTTCCCAAAATGTTTGTGCATGGGAAGCACAAGAGCAGAGGGTGGCGATGGGAGGGAGGAGTATAAAAATAACTTCTCCCTTCCCCCGTGTCTCCTCTTGCCTCTGTTATTCTCCATCCACAGCAGACTTTGACAAACGCAAGGCTACCATGAAACGTTGATCAATGTTCTCTGTGACACTGCTTCAGAAATAAGAGTTTTGCACTAAACCATCACCATGCATCACCTATGATGGTGTGAGTGTGACCAATGCCCTGCAGACAAACAAACAAGCGTGTTTACAGTAATACATCCAAGAACAATTTCCACATCTGAAGGTGCATTAGAGGACTGCACAATGCAGCAGTGGAAACAAGACCAAATGCACCAAAATACGGAAGTGAACTATTTCCTAGCGTATGATCGAAACAGAACCACAGACACATGCTTAGAGAGAGAAATCACAAACGAGTGGGGGTGATGATGGAACTGTCAGAATAGCAACCAGACCAAAGAGAGAGGTTCTCTGATGCTTATCTACAGGTGCTGACACCTGTCTCTTGCAGTGAGCTGACAGACTTCACCAAAACACGCGCTTGTTATTCTCAACGATGCAAGCATGCCCACAGATGGAAACAGTGCATTCACTACACTACGGTCAGATAATGTACTGTAGCCTGTTGGGTTTATAAAAAAAAAAAAAACCTACAGCTTCGTTCCTTCTTTGATTTGGAAAATAGTTTTGTTCAGTCATAGCTGATAATGAAAAAATAGGATCATTTTCTCTAGGACTTTCGGGATTTCACTGCCTGAAGATGTGCCGATCACATTATATGTATATTTATTGACCAGAGACGTGCAGTCAGGCGAGGCAGGTGAGGCAGAGCCTCCTCTGGCATCATGACAAGTAAAACACTAATAATGTAAAATAAATGAGTCCAGTTGTCTGTACAAAAAATGTGTTTCCAGTATGATTACAATATGTTTTGTCATTGTTATCAAAATATCTGAATTTGCACATTTCTTGTTCAAATACAGGAGATAAACGTGAGGTGTGGCAGTGGAGAGCCTCACCTCACCTTGGACTGTGTCCCTGACACACTGGTTTGATGCATGCATGTCTGTATGTGGCCAATATAATGTTTGCAGACATGTTTATTATACAACCGGACTTTCCACAGTCTGACTATTATCTTTAATGAATGTGTGTGACATGTTTAGTCTTGCTAATTGGACAAAACCATAGTGAAAAGGCAGAAGGTGAAGCAGACCGTACCTTGCTGCACTGAAAGCAGGCACATGTGAGCCCAACAGGTGTTTGTTGCTGTTGTTGTTCGAGGGTGCAGCGAAAATGTGCTCTCTAGGCTCTCTCTCTCTCTCACTGCTATAAAAGTAACATTCAGCCTCACCTATGTGTATATGAGGAACACTGATGAGATATGAAATGTAACCAGTAGTAATTGTAAATGCTACCAAATGAATAGTGAATAAACTGGGTTGATATATTTGTTCATCTGACCCAGAGTCAGCGCCTCACCAGCCATGAACCTCACTTCATGTATTTCGGGCAAACTTTAGTACCTCAGTTAATATAAGATAAGAAGTCCTTTATTCGTCCCGCAGTGGGGAAATTTCCATATTTTTTAGTTTTCCATAATATTGTGACAGCATAGTTAGCATTTTACAGAAGTGCATTGCATTCCCCTAAAATCATTTTTAAAAAGGTTCTGTTTTTATGAGGGTTCTTTTACTGGGTAAAGATTTAATTAGTTTTTTTGTGGGGGGATAAGTTTTTCAGAGTGAATGAGATAGTGGAGCCGTCTTGATCGCTGAATTGAAAGCGAAGATGTCCCAGTTGTTCAGTTCAATCCAGTTTTACTTTTGCTTTGGGTTTGAGACATTGCCTTTAAGTAATATTGATGGAATTGTTATTAGTTTGTGGACTTTGTGCAGGCACCTCAGGACTTTGCGGTTGTTCAGAGGGAAAGAACATTCGGATCTGCTGGAGATTGCAATGTTTATAATGGTCAGGCAGGCCGGGTGCAAAGGGGGGCTAGTGGGCTACATGATCCTCCTGGAGCTTCTTGTCTAAGGATGCGTATTCTAAACAGCTTTTGTTGGATGGGTTGAGGAGCAAAAAAATGATCTTGTAAAAACAGACCTGAAAAAAAATATTTCTTAAAATTCAATTCACAAGGTGAATTGTTTGAAACGATGTGAGTCACTGTATGAACAATTGTAAATTTAAATGGAATTCACTAATTATATTGTAATATGCTAGCTACAGCTATATATCTAGCTGGAATATCAGAAGCGTCTGTACAGGGCATTCAGACAGCTTTGACAACATCACCATTTCTAGCAAGTGTAAGAGCTTGACACACTTAATATTGACACTGCTGCTCTTCAGGAGACACAGCTTGCTGACTGCAGCTCCATAAGGATATAAAACTACACATGCTGGCCTGATAATTGTACAGAAAAAAAACTGACAAAAACACCCAACTTGACTCTCCAATGAATACATACATACATAAATGTACTGGTGGTAAACCAGCCTGTCCTCATCGCCTCATCAAATGGCAAGGAGCTCAATGCGATCAGAACATTCTATACAATCTCATGTTCCTTTTTGCTGAAAGTGAATCCTGGTCAGATTGCCTTGGAGATGTTGGAGTGGGGGAACTTGATGTAATTCCAGACCACTTATAGCACCAAAAGTGACATGCACCACTTCCTCATTCTCATCAAGGTTGAACATCTGTTCAAGCAAATCCTGCAATTCAAGCATAATGCACACCCACACACAACACTAGCTCTTTTACCAACCCAACCGTGATCTTGCTCTTCCTTACTCCCCTTGCTCAAGCACTCTTAGCCCACAACCAGTCAAGTGCACTCGCTCCAGCATCCCACACAGAGTAAGGACTCCAGGGGCTGATAGATTGCATATGCTTAAAAGGAGTTTGCCCACTAATTTTCCAGTAAGAAGAACATCATAGTAAAAAGAAAATGTAAATCCCACCTCCCATTTCAACAAGACCGTTGACTGGGTCATCTCATTTACATTCATCTGGCTCACAATCTGTGGCAACCTATCACTTCATGTGAAACTGAGCTCCCTTGCAACGGCAAGCAGTGGAAGAGAATGTGGTCCAGCAGCTACTTAAAGATGCAATGCATAACTTTTTATTAATGTTGTTGTTGATGACGTTTGGTCTGTTTTGAGCAAGATCATATTCTTCTGAAACTTTTGGTGGCTGCTTGTTTGTGTTTTAAGACAGATACTCTGACCTGTGCAGTGGTCTTGTTTTAAAACCCAACGTTGATGCTGTGTCTGTCTGTCTGTCTGTCTGTCTGTCTGTCTGTCTGTCTGTCTGTCTGTCTTGACATAGAACAAATCACTTCCTTTGTGCAGTGTGGGAATGTTGCTGGGCAACATGAGATCAAAATGATTAAACTGAGAAACACTGTGTTGTGTGAAGCTGATAGGCTAAATCAGCATTGGGTGAAATAATTTAGCAATGGTTTGTGTTTAATTTTTTTACATTTTAAGGTCACACACTCAGGTGGTTTTATGGCCCAGGACACACTGCTCCAATGGTTGGACGATGACCAACCACGACATTGCCTCAGTTGACATGTTTGGAGAAGACGTCACTTCATCAGAAGCCTCTTGAATGAGATGTGAAACATCTTAAAAAGAAACTTCAAGTCCATTTCCTACAATATGCTGCAATGTGTTTTGGATATTTGAGGACATTTACCCAACCAACTCTTCCCTTTGCAGCAAGGAGACCCGGGTTCACGGCCCAGTCAGAACAAGGGCCTTTCTGCATGGAGTTTGCATGTTCTCCCCATATGCGTGGGTTTTCTCTGGGTTCTCGGGGTTCCACCCACAGTCCAAAGACATGGAGATTTGGGGGTTAGGTAAATTGGACACACTTAATTGACAGTAGGTGCGAGTGTGAGAGTGGAGGGTTGTTTGTCTCTATATGTGGCTCTGTGATGGACTGACAACCTGTCCAGTGTACCCCGCCTATCGGCCTATGTCAGCTGAGATTGGCACTGCGCCCCCTGCTAACCCTCATGTGGAGGATAAAGCGGTAGAAGATGGATGCATGAATGGCTGGTTTAACCCACCACCCAAATCATCAAACGAGGGCAATAGACTGTGAAATTGTGCATACAAAGGTGCATGGTCTATCAAGCTGTGTGTCACCAGCACCCTGCTGTAGACAAGAAAAACAGCAGAATGGCTTTCACCTGTGATGCCTTTGCCACATTCTGGGCTTCATGTAGCAGGAAAAGTAATTGACGGCCCCCTCAGGCTGAAAATGTCCTGACGGACACATGCCAACACTCTAAACTGAGAAAATGAAAATGTTGAGAGTGGGGAAGGTAGATAAATAGTTGTAGGTAACAAGGGGTGGAAGTGCACCAGGAGAAGCACATAAGGAGAACTTTAAATAGCAGCTGGAAATGATTTGAGGAGACAGAAAGACAGGTTGGAGAGAAAAAGCCTTAAAGAAGACAGATACAGAGGCAGAGGCAAATGTGGCAGATGGGTCCCATTTAAAATTTAGGCTTAGGGTGACAACAATGAACACGAGAGCCTTCATTTATGGCTATGTTTCCTCAAGCCAGCCACCAAGCATACAATTTTATAATGCTGATTTAGCATTAGCACCTTGCCGAGGACATCATCATCAAACCACACACTGAAGGAAAAAGAGAGAGCTGGGGACAGACACATGGAGACACAGGGAGGACAAAGAGCCGCAACAGAGAAAGAGAAGAGAGATCTATGTGTCATTTCCTGCCTTCGTCTTGAGATAGATCATTACTCCTTAAATGGCCCTGGTCTTTATCAATCCCACTGTGCTTTTACATCTGTGAACAATCCAGACAGACTCCAGACTGTTCCTGGTCAACAGCACTCATTATTACCTATTCACTTCCTCTCTGCGCCTGTGTTCACTCTTGTCATCGCCTTGTCAGTCCCTCTTCTTCTTGTCAGTACATTGTTTCATTAACTATTGCCTCCATGCGTTACACATTTTACCTCTTTACCTACCATGCTGCCAGTTCTCTTATTCCCTTATTATAAAGTTTTTATTATTAGTTTTATGACTGACCAGAACAGCTAAAAGTTGAAATCTCATCCCTTTTGTTTGTACTTTCTCTGTGGACAGCTGTATGTTCCTGGCATTTCTTCTAACCCTCTTCCAATTCAGTTTCCTTTCTCTGGCTTTTTGTGTTGTAACAGCCTTGGCAGACTATATTTTCAACATGCAATCTGGTACATGCTGCTTGTGGAAAATTAGGAAAACACTGAATCCTAACAAGATGGGAGTTTTCCACTCACATCTTGAAAAAAATGTGAACACCTCACAACTGCTCCATTGTTGTACAGAAAGAAAACAAGAGAGCAGTCGGACAAAGTACTGGATGTTCAATAAAATGAGTCTCATCATTTCAGCAAAAGGCAAACAGACCATTAAAAGCTCTGATATGGAGATGGCTACAGATGACCTTTTTTTTTTCCTGTGGAATTATCCAGTGGTCAAGTGAGCAAAAGCTACATTCATCAGAGCCCATGCATAAATGTGTCATATCTACACAAAACTATCTTTGTTATTTGGAAAGTAACAGTATGTGATACCCTAATGCCTATCATGCAGTAAAATGGAAAATATATTATAATCTTGATGCCACAAGGATTATGCATATTTTACTCAAATAGTCTTCTTCTACTCCTGCTTTTTTATTGTGGCTCATGTATCTATGTCGTCTTTAGGGGAGCATTCACTTCAGTAAGATAAGTTTGTGTGTGTATGCCAGATGAGGTCGACCTTTCTGTCAGCTATCCAATGTACTTAAAAAACAGACAGTTCCTCAAGGAGTGTTTTCTGCCTTTATAGTGGTAGCTCTTTCTTAATTAGGGATGTATGAAGTACTTATGCATAGTCAGTGAGTTGCATACAGTGGACAGAGTACAGCATGCTGCCTGTTGGGACAGGGAGACCTAAGTCATGACGTATACATTGTTTTGCTGTGAACAAGGACGACAGAGAAAGCATGTTCTAGCCCTTCAAAAGCCCAAGTAAAAAAAAAGCAATTCTATCCGAACAGTATGCTATATTTTAAAGATTTATCAGTGGTTCACCATGGTGTGCAGACGACCCACAACGGCACTATATTTTTCTCAACGTCATCCAATGTGCATAAGAGCAACAGCACTGAAGCTATCTTACTCCACAGCAGAGAGAAAATAAACTGCTGAAAATAACAGGGTGGTTCAACAAAGTAACATTTAGACAATTACAACAAACCATTTCCCATCATAGGTCGAAAACAACTGGGTCCCAATGCTGGTTTTGCCTAGCAGAAGAAGTGTATTGCTAAAATGGCAAAGCATATGATCATAATATGATTTTGCTCAACCAGTGTCTTGTTCTGTGGAAGTGGCATAATTACAATCACTATCTTTACTGCACTGCACCATGTTTTCTCCTCCTTGGTTGGCCTATCTGGACATTGTCAAAGTAGGTTAGTGATAAATTTAGGTTGTGGCCTTGGTTTTCATGTTAAGAATATTCCATTGTAAACATCCAAATCTAAGTTTAGGTCAGTGCATGTAATCAGGCCAGTCAAATAGTGCTTGAGCAATTTCATAGACATAGTTACGAGAGTAGATCTATTAGAAGCTGTTGGAGATTTATGTTTTACATTTGATTAAACATTTAATGATTGTCATTATTCCTGCAGCTTTAAAATGCCATCAGAGTCCCTGTGCTGTCAAAGTGTGTTGGACCTTATTCTTCTTATGGGAGTGCCATTGCTATCACAAAGGGCTCTTGACACCTGTCACTAGCATTTCATGCTTGTTAGGCTGATAAAGTTCATGCTGAAGAATGTTGTGTGTCTGCATGATATAAACTATATAAATTACTATTGATATAAACTACAGGGCCTTGGTCAATTCTGGGATCTGATGTTGATCCATTTGAATTGGAAGTTTGAATATGCAAAATAACAATACAAAAAACACTGGACAAAACATAGAAATCCATGACGCATACTTACATTTTCATACACCGTACATACAAACGCATGCAATAAGCAAGAGACACAGAGGTGGTTTGTATCTAAAATTACAGATTTCCTCCACAGTGAAATGTCTCGTCAAACCAAGGGAACTGATAAGGTTCAGGAGAACTATGTCTCAGAGCGTGCCTCTGAAATGGCATGTAAATAGTGAGGGGAAGTTTTTGTGTTGTTTTTTTTTAACCAGTGTTTTATCTGCAAACACTCTCAGGGTAATAAACTGTGAAGTGCACACTGGTTTTTATTGGCTTCAGCTCTGATCAGCGTCAGTAGAGAGAGCACGGTGAAAAACGCTCATTTCTTAAGCATTAAGCATTTCTGGTGGAACCCTTTGAGAAGCATTCATCATGTGGCCTTTAGCATACACCCGTTAGCTTTAATGACTGTAGCGATCCTTGCGTAAAATTATTCAAACAGTTGATTAAGGTCGTTTTCACACCTCAGTCTGCTGGACTCCGTATGATTGGGGACTCGCTTGCAACATTCAACTGGTCCCAGTTTGCTTTCACACTGTACTTTAGTGAAACGAACTGAACCTTTTGAATAACATATTCCC
This sequence comes from Microchirus variegatus, assembly GCF_963457635.1. Lineage (NCBI taxonomy): Eukaryota > Metazoa > Chordata > Actinopteri > Pleuronectiformes > Soleidae > Microchirus > Microchirus variegatus. The sequence continues at coordinate 22,490,457 of NC_139804.1, read as the reverse complement.
CTTCTTGCATCAAGAATTACTGAAGAAGAAGACAAGACAAACAATGAACAACGTGCTCATCTGTTGGTTAATGCAGTTTCCACCATGGAGCTGCATCTAATCCTATCGGTCTTGTTTCTTCATTTATTTTGATTTATGCGAACACACGCTGCAACAATGAGCTCAGTCATTTCTCCCAGCTGTTCTACACATGCATATGTTTTGGGTGTGTTTACCCACAATGCCCTGTGTTGTAGTCCGCTTCCTGCATTTTGTTCACTTGATGGCCTACGTTTTTTAGGTGGACCAGAGTTCGCTTCTTTGGTTGGTGCTCATCGGAGTTCGGTTGCGCATTCACACCGATCCCAAAAAAATGCAACATAAAACAGCCCAAAGTTTAATGTAAAGATGGCTTGACGCACATGCTAAGATCCTGGTATCAGCTTAAGTGTTTATCCAGTTTTGGTGCACGTGCATTACCTCAGGGTGCGACTTGAATATCAGGTCTAAGTTGTGTTTTAGAGCCTCAGCCTTGTCACTATGTGAGATCAGTTTTGCCATTTATGCCCTAATAGTAATAATTATGGTTAAGGGTTAATTGGTAAATGTCACTACCACATTCCCTCACTGTAAATGTAGGGATTGTGGTAAACCAGTTGATGGCTGGGGCACTTGCTGACTATCCTGGTGTAAAGAGCGGGCTTCCTGGGTTAGGATTTTAGAACCAAAATAAGGTAAGTGTGTGCATGAAAGTGCATGGGCAGAAGTACGTGTGACGTCTTGAAACCGCAGTATGAAGCATGCGGTCTAAAAACGTGTTCAGTAAACCCGCAGAGCATCTGTCGTGTAATGGCAAATAGCTTTAGTACATTTTCAAAACATAAAATGACTGAATTCACATGAATACATGATTGCACACACACACACACACACACGCGCACACACACAGTATGACTGTTAGTATTTTAAGGAGTCCTTCAACTTAGACTGAAGTTCTTTCACCAGAGAGGGAAAATATTTCTTCATGCTATATATTATGAGAAAAATCTCCTCTGGAGAGTGAACATAATGCCTTAATGATTGGATTATTGTATTTACTGTTGTGGTTCTCTCTCTCTCTCACACACACACACATGCTCAGCATCTGCATTGTTTCACCCACTCAGAAAGCTTTATAGGTGCTGGTGGGAAGGTAGAGAGCCTGTATAATTTTGAGTAGAAATCACACAATAATGCCACACAGGCACAAAAGTACCAGTGACTCACACATCCACTGTACATGTACACACTGCAACACAGTCAGACTCAGCAGTTACTCTCATTTGCACTTGGAATATATCCAGGGATGAACTCCTGATAAAACTTCCCATACAAGAATCACTGGGACTATCAATAGTTTAAGCCCCAAATGCAGTGCAGTGAAAAGCACAGATGTTTGACATGTAAAGTCTAAAATAAACTCCCTCCACTCTGCTGATAACAATTAACTGCGCTAATCCAATTCATTGACCAGTCTCCTGTGTGAGGTGTTCAATGGATGGCATCTACAGTACACAGCCGTCAAATAAATCAACATACCCATTATAATAATAGATGGTAATAAAGGCACAGGCCTACACGTGTGGTGTATAGGTGGAGAGATGTGTTTGATCGTTGCTCTCTCTGTCTCACCTGCTCGTTCGTTGCCAGCTCTTTCTCTAGCTGTCGGTGTTTGTTGTGCCACACCAAATAGTGGACAGGAAAGCGACTCTTCTCCGGAGTTTTCTTGGCAGAAATCATCCTCGGATCATACTGTGCCTCCTGCTCTTCCTTCGCTGTGGATCGTAGTGGTACTTTGTGATTAATTGACGCTATATAATCACGCCTATCATCCTTTACCGGCGGAGATGGCTAAAGGCGTAATAGGGGCAGCCTTTACGCGTCAGGAGCAGTGGATGACTCCCCGATTTACGCTCTGCTTAGAATAAACGGCATACTGTATGTCCCGTAAAATCACTAAAAGACAGAAGTCCGTCTTTTGGGGTGTTTAGAGTAGATAAGGCGACACCTTTATGTCTTAACCAGCCGCTCATCCACCTCTTGCCTCTCTCCTCTCTTTCTTTCTCCCTGCCTACTCTGTCCGCCTCTCCTCGCATCCGCTGGTGTCTGAGAAAGATGCGTTGACAAGCTGCAGCGAAATGTGCGCACACTCAGCCAGTCCTCTGCTATGCTGCCATGAAAGAGCACCGCAGAAATCAGGAGTACACAAATGCTGAAGAAGAAAAACCCTGCAAGATTCATGCATTGCCCCTACATAAATCTGTTGTAGTGATAAAAAGTGGGGGTAAAAAAAAAAAAAAAATTAAATATATATATATATATATACATAAAGAGAGAGAGGAGAGACATTTATGTTTCATTCACTTATTTGTTTAGAAGAATGTATCATACTAAATGTTCACAAGGCCTAGTTTTCTATCAAAAGGCGTGTAATCTCTCAGCTTCTCCTTTTAGGGACAGCCACAGTGGATCATCTGCCTCCATCTTGTCCTGTCCCTTGTGTCTTCTTCTTACACCAACTCCTTCACACGTACATCTATGAACCTCCTCTGTGGTCTTCTCTTCTTTTCCGGCAGCTCCATCTACAATGTCTTTTCTTAGTCCCATGTAATCTATGCCTCCTCCGCATGTGACCAAACTATCTCAACCTTGCCTCTTTTACTTTATTTCCAAAGTGTTAAACCTGAGCCTCTCGAACATGTTCATTTCTAATCCTGTCCATCCTGGTTGCGCTCAACAAAAACCTCAGCATATTCAGGTCTGCCTCCTATATCTTTGAGACAGCGCCACTGTCTCCAAACCATACATCATAGCTGGCCTCACTCCAGTCTTGTACACCTCCCCTTTCACTTTTGCTGCTATAGTTCTGTCACACATCACCCTGACACCCGTCTGCACCCAATCCACCCTACCTGCACTCTCCTCTTCATCTCTGTTGTGCACTGTTGGTTGCTTTGGATGGTTGACCCCAGGAATTTAAACTCATCCACTTTCTCTACTCGCATCTTCACTGTACCATCAGTCTCACTGTCATTCACTAACCTTCAACTTCCCACCAGTGAATACTTCCATTTCTCCAGACACTCTTTCACCTGTCCCCCACTCTCCATTACAGATTACAATATCATCTGCAAACATCATAGTCTATGGAGAGTCCTGCCTGACCTCATCTGTCAATATGTCCATCAGCATTTAGCAGCTATTACGGTATCAGAAGGGTTGATCCCTGATGTAATCCCAACTCCACCTTGAAGCCATCAATCACTCCAGCTGCACACCTCACATCATGTCCCGCACTACCCTCACATATTTCTCCGCCACTCCTGACTTCCTAATACAATACCAAAGCTCCTGTTTTTCACCATTTCATAAACTTTCTCTAGATCCACCTTCTGGTCTTCTCTATATCTATCTAAAATAGTGCTGGGCGCTAGGTTAACGCATGGCGCGTTTCCATGATGACTGACCTGAAAAAGACACAGTGACGTCATGTTTACGTGCCACAACACCGGAGTCCAGGCACTGTTTACCAGTTAGCTCCGTTAGCTGCATTAGCTCCATTAGCGCACCTACAGTCGAACTGGAGCAGTGTGTTTATTAAACGAAAAGAGCAGCCCTACAAATAACCAGTGTACCTGTGTACTGCATATGTGTGCCTCTGTTTTTAAAGTTTAGCGTTACTTTAGAGACTCATTTTAACAATCCGAAGGCACGTAAACATGACATCACGCCTGCTTTTTCCGGTCAGTCGTCGTGGAAACATGCAGTAACGTTGACACCGCTAACGTTAACACGCCCAGCACTAATCTAAAACCTCATCTCTGGTACTCAAAATGAATCATACTGCTGCTCACTGTTCATCACGTCTTTCTTTAAACGAGCTTGCGTACCCCGGGTGGTACACGTACCACAGTTTGAGAACCATGGTGTTAAACAATCTGGTCAAAAAGTCAACTGCTCTATCCATTCCTCCAGAGGTATGTCACCTGGACCAACTGCCTTTCCACTCTTCACACTTCACACTCTCACCTCCTCTTTCTAATCCTCTGCACTTCCTGAGGCACTATCTCCCCTCCATCTGTCCACCTCACTCTCTCATTTCCCTCCTTCATCAGCACCTGAAAGTACTCCTTCCATCTTCTCAACACACCTTGTTCACTTGTTAGTACATAACCACCTCTGTTCTTAATCATTCTAACCTACTGCACATCCTTTCCAGCTCTGACTCTCTGTCAGGCCAATCAATAGTCCTTTTCTGTGTCCAGTCTCTCATTCAACTCATTATAAGCATTTCCTTTGCCTTTGCCACCTCTCACTTTGCTACATACCTAGACTACCAGTAGTCCTGCCTACTTTCTTCATCTCCCTGGCTGGCCCACTTTAAATGCCCCCAACATTTTATTTGAGTTGGAATTTCTATGAAACCAGTCGTCTTTTAATACAGTAATGTTTCAATCAATCTACATAAAAAAAGTATCACAAATGTACTTTTCTGCATTTTTGATTTTCTATTTTGATCAGTCTGTGGAATTCATTTCACCCACAGAATGATTTACCTCTCACCTTCCTCCCCAACCGGGGTCCAGAACCTTTTCTGTCACAAACACTGATCTTGTCAGGACCAGTAGCCCTCATAGAGAACAAAAGCTAGGATTAGACATTAACTTGTTATGGTTAAGGTTGAGGATAATACTTTGTTTATCTTTCTTTTTCTGTTGGTTAGGAAGTTAGGATTAGGGATGTAGGTTGGGGATAGGTCTTCTGTCAATTAATGTCCTCACAACTACAGAGAGGCGCGCGCGTGTGCGTGCGTGCGTGCGTGCGTGTGTGTGTGTGTGTAAAATGACAGGTAGAGAGCTGCAGGCAATGCATGTGCCGAACAGATTGGTTTAGCAAATATTGCAATATGAGCGTTCACACCAATGTGAGTTAAACTATGTGCACAAAACTTGGCACCACACTTGGAGTTCAGCTGTAACCGTGGGCGAAGATACCGCAGGAGCAAACGGGAAATTCAACTGTCAGCTGGCCGGGAAAGCCGATCACACCACCCGGCTTCCGGGGATTCAGGGGCCGCATCGGTTGACGGCAGACGTCGGTCGGTAGCTCAGGGGAAAGGGCGAGCAGCTACATCATCGCCGACATCCATCGCGCGATTTCAGCCACTTTCCAATATGTCAAGAAAGCTACAGAGGACAGAAGTCTGCGCCGACTGCAGTGCGCCAGGTAGGGGCGATGGAAATTAATCAGAATGGACCACTGTACTGGAACAATACGCCGAAAGGGCGACGTGGTGGGACAGCAGGGCCGAGGCTGCTGTCACTGTCAGCGGGTCCGCAGAGCAGGAAAACGGCCAGGGCTTCCTAGCGTCGCATAGGCCCAAAATAAACAGCGAAAATAGGCGTTATCACATCGGGAACCATCCTCAGCTAATAGCTGCTAAATGTGAAGTAGCCAAGTTTAACGGCTGTAAATGTGTATTCATTTGCCTACGATTGCTTGTGAGGGAGAGCAGTTTGTTTGCGGCAATGAAAGGCGTGAGTGTCAGATTTATGTCGCCACTTTCAGAGACGTTTGTTTTGATTTTCGCGACCGGGATAGACTTCTTATCACGTTAGCTCAGATTGGCTAACGTAGTGGTGATTTTGACTCACTGTGGCAGCTCACTAATACTAAATGTATCTAATTAACGTGTTGAACTGATACACTGCTTCATTTTTGTACTGTAATTGTTTTATGTCATTGTTGACATGAGACTGCGGCTTCTTCAGTTAGATGTAGCTGGATAACACTGCTAGCTTAGCTACAGCGTTAGCTAGTTTAGCTAACTTTTGCTAAACGGCAAGTTGTTGCTAAGCGAATTCAGCTACGAGCCAGTCGTTGGCGGTGCCTGACATCAGTGTTAAATGATTGATTTGTGTTCTAAAAAGCATCGAAAGAAGCTAACTTCTTTAAACAGTAGTTTTCTTTTGTTTCATAGTGTGTTTTTTCCTTTACGTACGCCTAGGGAATTGTAGAAAAATACACAAACAACTTAATTTGTAAGACATCCCATAGTGGAATATTTAACCTCTCATAATAAAATGTCACATATGCACACAGATTGGATTTCCATATAGGCAATATATGAGGTAAAAACATGTAAGGCATAGTGATTCATGTAAATGAAACCTCTGTAATATATACACCTACTATTATGGATATGTCGTACATAAGATATCACTCTCTTGGTATAGGGACATTTCTGTATGTATTTATATACCTAAGGTTGAAAAAGAAACAAATGATCACAGTTCACCTGTCAGAAAACAGTAATGTGTTGTCCGCACACTGTTATTAGAAGGATGGATAGTATGATGGGTATGTAAGACTGGATGATAGGGCCAATATAGGGCCAATAAAAAAGACAGTCTATCAATAAGTGTCACAATAAACGTCATCATATCAATATACTGTATATTGTACCTGTATTATATTGATATTGAACAAAATTATATTGTTAAATTATTACTGAACCCTAAAAAATAGACAGATATGCAGTATATATGACTGCTGCAGTGTACTGGTACATTTATAGGTGAGGTTTACCTCACTGCTCCATCTGTGTTTGTTGGAAAATAAGGTAGGGGAGTGTGGCCAATATAGGTTTTGCCATCTTTCTCAATAGACATAGCCTCATATGACCTCAGTTTTATTTTTAAATTTTATTTTAAAAGTGCTCCAGTATTTATGTGCATGTTCTTGTCATTCAGTCATGTGTACATGCATTTCAACAGCTGCTCTCGTTGGCTTTAGGACCGTAATGTTCAAAAATAGTGTTCAGAATGATTCTGGCCTTACCTAAGGATTTTATGACCTGGATTCATCCCTTACATTTATTTCTGTTCAGTAACTGTTTGTCTTCTGCTCCTTCAGTTGCTATTCATAATCTGACTAGCACTTATAAACTCCAGTTTGAACCAGCATTTTTCATTAACTAGTTTGTCAGTGCAGCAGCAATTACTGTTGTATACGTCTTGTACCACCATGAGTTCTCTGCAAGCAGCCCCTCCTCACGACAACATTTGCACACACTCACAGTGCTTTTTGCAAAATGCTGACCAAGCCACTGGTGACAGGCCACCCCCCTATGACCCAGCCTTGTCATACTGGGGGGTAGCTTCATGGCATGGCTACAAAAGACAACCAATACTTCCAATCCTAGCCAGGCCTCTTGAAGCTTTAATGTCATGCCATAGCAATATGGAGGGTTTATAGCAACAATGAATCATGTTGTCCTGATGGTGAAGTCTTTATCGAACACAGATGCAATTGTGGAAGAACTTTACGCTCTTGTGTAAGCATTTAGACCAGTTTGACTGTGGCATTGAATCTGTTCATCTTATGTTGTCAAGTTTAGCCTGTCGTTATTTTTGATTATTAGACATTGATTTGTCAGTGTGTTGTATTGTGGTGATTGTATCATTCACCATTGTAACACTCATTGTAATAAATGATTTTATGCAGACAGTTTAAAACAAATGGCAATGATATGTTGATGAATTGGACCAACTTTTGGCTTAATTATATCATGCTGCATATTTGGCCAATACAATACTGTCAATATTCTCTCCAGGTCTAATAGCTTAATGGTGTAGCCTCATATCGATCCAGCGGGCCAAGCAGATAGCATAGCCTGTGGGAGTTTTTAAATTTATTGCACAGATTAAGGAATTAAATTGCTTCAGTCCGGCCTTTAAAGACTATGTGCTACTATTCTAAACTACAGTAGGCTGTAGCTCTTATCAAAACAATTTTGCATTTGCTGATTTTTTTTTTTTTTGCTGACAAAAGTAATGTGCATCACGTCGGTTCACGAAGTGCATGCAAGTGTGCATATATTTGTTTCGATGGCAGATTGTGTTAGCTGTGAGCTGCTCATCTCATCAGGCTCATGAGGGCATGAGTGTGACCCAGACTTAAAAGATATTTTTGCATTCTGCAACACTGAGATGACTGGGTTTTGTATAATTCTGAAACTTTTATTTTTTTACTGCAGGGAGCATGTGATTCGCTTAAAAATGAATAAATTCTGAACATGGATAGACTTGGAGAAAGAGCACATGTCTCTGTGGGGAAAATGTTGTCTTAGAGTGCTTATTTTGCACATTAAGTGCTCCTGCGTAAAAGTGTTCTGCGTAGGCTACGCAGAGCACTCTGCGTCGTCTCCGACTGCACAAAATATTTTAAGTGTCCGTCACTCTGTCAAGGGACAACAGAGACGGCAAGAGCTGCGATTGGTCCTCAGGACAGGCCGAGCTAAGCTGCTCTGTGCCGGCTCACAGTGCGCACAGAGCGTCCACAGAGGCGGAGCTGATCACTGCCGAACGTCGCTGCCAAACTATAAATACGTTGTATCTTAATACACACAGCACATGTTTAGACTCTAAATGGCCAATTTCTCGCCTCAAATTATCTTAAAACTGCGTTCCGTGACACAGAAAAAGTGAGAAACGGCCACTGTTTCAACAACAGTCTTTCTCTCTCGGAAAGCCAGAAGCACAACAACCTTGCACAGCGACCCCTACTGATCGGTGGGGAAATTGCAGCGTGTGTCCGTCACCACGACGCAGAAGTATGAAGGCTCGAGGGGTCTCCGTGGTTACGCAGTCAGATAACGCATTACGCAGTCGGAGAAGTATAATGTGGCCTTTACATTGCCAGGATATTACTGGCCTTCTGGTTTCCCAAAGAAGAGATTTATTTTTCACATGCAGCCTATACAGAAGTCAATATTGTGGTACAGCCCTTAGTAGTATTTACAATGCCCAACAAGCTTCACCATCAAGCGCTACCTGCTAACAAAGCATGTGCAACCATCATTCTGTGTTTCTGTCAGATCCAGGCTGGACAAGCATTAACCGCGGGGTCCTGATCTGTGATGAATGCTGTTCAGTTCATCGAAGCTTAGGCCGCCATATCTCCATAGTCAAGCACCTGAGACACAGTGGATGGCCTCCTGCACTACTGCATGTAAGTTTGAGACGTGTAGAGTAATTTTATCTTTTTCTACAAATGTTTATATATATTGCATCAAATTAGGGCTTAATCCTGCTAGTGAGTATTCATTTTATTTTGTTTTTTTGGTCATACATTTGCAATTGAGCTGTATGGTGACTCATTTTACATGATGTAAGTAATCTGTGTGTTTTTCAGATGGTTCAAACCTTGGCCAGTAATGGGGCCAACTCCATATGGGAACACAGTCTCCTGGACCCTGCTCAGGTGCAAAGTGGTCGTAGAAAACCCAACCCCCAGGACAAAGTCCAGTAAGTACACTCACAAGTCACTACAGGCTGAAGTTACACAAAGTAATACTTCTACATACCTCTCTCCTCGGTCACCTCTGCTGGAGGAAATATTTGTCTCTGCTTCACAGGAATGTCACATAACCTTTCTCAACATAATTGGTGTTTTCATTAGTGGAGTGTCATAATATGACATCAGATAAACCCTAACCCTAACCCTATGGTGTTTTGTATAATTAAATACAGTGTATGTTTTCATATTGTACAGTATAAGACAGTAATAATAACAAAGAATTGTGGTTAATTCTGGTGATCACCTGTCTGCACTGGAAGGAAGGAGTTCCGATATATATATATATTTTTTATTTTAAGTGTGAAAGAACCTTGCTTATGTCTGTAAAAGAGCAGCGTTGCTGGCATTTAGTTCATGACATTTATTTGATGAGAGAGAGTGTGTGGTTCGTTCTGTGTTATTGCATATCACAAAGAATGAAATAGAGTGAGTAAAAGGTTATGTCAAATGTTACATCAATGCATAAATGAATAGTTGGAAAACTGATCATAATATTATGCACACTTGCATTTTCATATTGTTTTTACTCCATGTTTTACTTGTAACATGGAAGAGTGTATTCCCTATTAGCATGAAAGCCCAAACCATATCCCATATCAGGTGTCGATTCTCTCATGGATCAGTGCAAAAACAGTTTGTGTTTATACACCTTAAATGCTGATCAGCGTGAGATTTAAAAAAAATCACACGCTATTTTCTATTGCAAGAAAATGGTGTAATAACTATCATTTACCTTTTAGATTAACCCGCTTACTTTTGAGATGTGTTTTTCTGCTAATGACCTTACCTCTTCCTGTGCAGTCCTACTAAGTCAGAGTTCATCAGAGCCAAATACCAGATGCTGGCCTTTGTGCACAAGCTTCCATGCCGCGATGATGATGGTGTCACCACCAAGGACCTCAGCAAGGTGAGGGCTCTCTGTTCCACAGCTGAGGGGCAATGCATTATGAGTTTGTGTTAATTAGCCTATTAAGACATAGCCATACTGTAGAACAGCATGTGTCGGCACAAAGGATGTTTCTTTTATAGATGTCAGAGGGAGACCTTTACATAAACAGGCATACGCGTGCATGCATGTGTGTGCACACTCATGCACTTCCTTAAACACGTGCACGCTCAATGATAACACCCTCTGGCAGGAAGTGATCTGAATGACACAGCAGGATGTAATGATCTCTAATGCTGTAGAGCTCCAAGGAGCAAATGAGGGGCTTCTGCTTGTTTCTGTCTCTTTGTAATATTTAATCTTTCCACACACATCTCTCTCCCTCTCCTCTATTAGCAACTTCACTCCAGTGTGCGGACGGGGAGTTTAGAGACATGTCTTCGGCTCCTGTCTCTCGGTGCTCAAGCCAACTTCTTTCACCCGGTCAGGAAAAATCTGCTCTCTGACTCAATCCATTTTGCAACTAGCCATGCTGTTGCGTCATTGTTTTTGTGCCCTGACTCCTTCTGTGCCAATCCTCTAGGAAAAAGGCACTACCCCGCTCCATGTAGCAGCAAAGGCAGGCCAGATCTTGCAGGCGGAGCTGCTAGTGGTGTATGGTGCAGACCCTGGAGCACCTGACATTAATGGACGTACACCTATGGACTACGCAAGGTACAAGACAGAAAAAACACACTTAAATTAAATGCCACATCATATCCACTGTATGAAAATGGCTTGTGAAAAAAGCTGAAGAGTTCAATCAGGTAAAAAATATAAGAAAGAATAATCTGTTTTGTGTGCTTTAGGCAAGCGGGTCATATAGATTTAGCAGAGCGGCTTGTGGAGTGTCAGTATGAGCTGACGGACAGGCTAGCCTTCTATCTGTGTGGACGGCGTCCAGGTAACTCACTGTACCAAGTCACATGATGCTCACGTGACCTCATGCAAAACAGTTTACCTCTCCTCTCTCCTCTCAGATCACAAGAATGGCCATTATATCATTCCACAAATGGCAGACAGGTATGGACCATAACATCATTATGTAATGTAATTTAATGTTGAGTATGAAAGCTGTGTTGAAGCATGCACACTCTAGTTTGATTGCATGAAGCTTTTTGACTCGTTATATTTGTGTCTGGCTGGCATGGAGTCATTGATAAGGTTGCAGTTTACTCTTTTGACCAGAGGGTGGCCCCATAGGATATGTAACCCCACCCACAAAATGGGCATCTGTATTATATTATAGCTGGCTGTTTGTAGTAAATGCCATTCTAAGCTATTACAGTTAACAGTGATCATTTGGACAGACGAGGTGTGCTTGGTTTATTAATCCTGATCTGCAGGTTTGATTTTGGAGGTGTAGAAGTGCACGATAAATCAAGTTATTTGGCTCAGTTTCGAGGCTACTCTATGTGCGGGTGGAGAATAACTTGTATGCAGTCCTTCTCGTAGCGAACATAGCAACAGAATTTTCATCATTAACTTGATTTATAATAATGTGATTCAAAGGATTTTATGGATTGCATCTCTTTCTCTCTTCTCTTCCTCTCTCTCTATATAAGGACCAACAGTTCTATTATATTAGGACCACACAAAGTGAACAGGCTAAGAATAAGCTAAAAATGACACACAACAAACATCAATCAATCTCTGAGATTGTCTTATAGCTGCACAACCCTAAACCAGGCACTCCTCAAAATGTATTTGTAACTTAACTGGGTCTTGCCTCTGAGGTGCCATCTAACTCCACTTGCATCTATTCTGTTCTGGTGAATGGTTCCTCTTGATAATAACAATTAAAGCTGTTTTGATGTGGCTTCTTTGCCCCTTTTTCTCTCCGTTTCTTCACTTTTCTCACTCGTTTTCTGTTGTCTCCAATTGCTGTGCTTGGTGGAGCCAGAGCTCGTCCTAAGTGCCCGACACAGAGGTATCTTTACTCTCCTTGTCCCTTTCATTTCATGCCCTTCATTGAAATCCTCTCACTCTGCTTCCCCATCCTTTTGTAGTTTCCCTCTTGAGGTTTCTAATGTGAACAGTCAGTGAGTTGTACAGTTAGTTCCGCATTAAGCAAGGTGTCACTCCTGTTAGGTTAGAAGGATCGTACTGGACATCTCCATATGTTAAAATAAAAAATAAAAATCATTACTAGATATTTTCAATGAGCAAAGAAGAGTTTATATTGGGTTTTGAAAGTTTATTTTACAAAAAGTAAAATAAATGTTGTAAAACATTTAATTTGTAACTCTAATATCTGTGTAATTGAACATGATTGATTGGTTTACTGCAGCATACGGTATTCAGGTACATTTTTTGCTGACATTTTAAGACATGCACCCAGTCCTGTCCTGTAGCTAATGTAACCCCCCCACAACACCCTTCCCAAACCTTAACTCATCTTCTCTTTCCGTTTACACATCTCCCCTCCCTTCTCCTCCTCTGCCTCCTAATTCCACTGTGTAATTATGAAGCCTGTTGGACTTATCATCTTTTGTTTTTGTAGCCTGGACCTCTCAGAACTGGCCAAGGCCGCCAAAAAGAAGCTCCAAGCGGTGAGTTGGGACAAAATGTTAGACTCCAATTGTTATTTATTGTACATGTGTACAGTTGAATTGACAGGTGTGAAGTCATAGATACACTTTCACTTCAAACAAACCAGTGAGCTTTTGTTTCTCTGGAAGTAATGTCAAAATGTGCTGCAAATACTTTGTTAAGATTAAGAGGCTACATTTTCTGTTTAATGCCATGAAATGAAACAGAATGACTGCTCCACAGTCGTTTGTTTTACCCCATAGAAAGATAACAATCCAAAAACAGACATCTCATGGTCAATTAGCAACATTTGAATGATGTAAGTAACAAACAAATTGTTATGGTAAAATTTAAAGAATGACCTGAAAAATTAGAAATCTTGGATAGTAAAACCTTAAAACTTGCATTACATATGATAGTACATTTTTGGTTTTGTTTGTTTTGTTGTTATGCTATGCACAAATACATTCATGTTGACATATTTGGGGTCCTTTTGCTTGCATTTGACAGCTCAATAATCGGCTGTTCGAGGAGCTAGCAATGGATGTCTATGATGAGGTGGATCGCAGAGAAAATGATGCAGGTATACATCATCTCCTCCTCACTCCTTATTTCCCTGTTTTGTCATCTATAAGGCAGAAATATCTGCCAGTGTTGTGATTTTGCAATATGTTGAAACTACCTGTTGGAAAAAAAACGTGAAACGGCAAGATAAATATAGAGAAAATGGATCTTTATCAGGAGCGAGTGAATTTGAAGGACAGAGGGAAGAGAAAAAGGAGGTCGAATGAAGTGAGGGAGGAGAGTAACTGAGGAAGTGCCTCAGAAATTCTTGAGTCTTTCTCCTCCTCCTCCTCCACCACTACTCTTTCTTGCTCTGTCGTTTTCTTTTTCTTTCTTTTTCTTTCTTTTTCTTTCTTTTCCTTTCCTTCAGCAGCAGTCAATTTGTGCTTTCTGACAGAAGCACTGCAGGTAAGTGAGAAGAGATACACCGTAGAGGCTGGAATCCAGTTTTAAAATCTGTAATTTATTTTAAAACAATATTTTTGTTTTGTGTCTCCATGTAAGTGTGGGTGGTTGAATTGGTGTTTGAGTACCCATGTTCCAAGCCAAGGCGACCTTGCAGCTTAAAGCTACATGCACACTTTCTCTCTCTCTCTCTTTCTCCCTCTCTCTTTCTCTCTCTCTTTCTCTCTCTCTCTCTCTCTCTCTCTCTCTCTCTCTCTCTCTCTCTCTCTCTCTCTCTCTCTCTCTCTCTCTCTCTCTCACACACATACACGTGCAGACTTATTTCTGTTCATGTTTATGTCTCCAGTGTGGCTCACGACCCAGAACCACAGCACTCTGGTAACAGAACGCAGTGCAGTGCCCTTCCTACCAGTCAATCCTGAATATTCTGCCACACGCAACCAGGTAACCACACACCCACCCACACATGCACATAAATATGTACATGCATACACAGGAAATTGCAGATATTTGTAACCTGAGGACACTGAGAAAATTGATAGAGGGAAGAGACAAAGTAGTCTCTCATGATTTCTTTTGACACTTACTCAGTGTATGTGTTTTGGGGAAAGCTAAAAATGAGTGTGAAATTGACAAAGGGTGTTCCTCAGCTGTGAGAAAGTTGGAAATGCATAATCCATCTGTGCTACTCTGTCTCCTCTCACTCCATGTTTGTGAGAGAAGTCCCATATGTCCTGTCATACAGTTCTCCCTCATCTGTGTGGCTTATTTGTGTAAACACAGATTTTTAACACAAGCATACACACACTGAAAAAACACCAACATGCCAAGGTTGCTTTGCTCTGCTTTGAGTGGGTAATTCACATTGGGTTGGATCTCTTGTGTATTTACACTGAGGAACACATTTAGATTTTAACTATTTGTCTACTGAATTGTTGCGTTTTGAAAAGCACATTGCTTGTGAAGTAATTCCAGTTTTGTCTGTGTAGTCAGTGGAAATTAACCTTTCTATTTTCAGACATGGATATGCCAGCATGTTATTGTCTTTGCACAGTTTTGTCTGTGTGTGTCAGTTGCGAGTACTCCTTATGTGACTGTGTTTTTCCATAGCTCATTGTAGTTGACCACAGTAGTAACACAGGCAGTGCAGCACTGACTATGGGCCCAATTGTTTTTGCAAACTGCACATCTCGAGTTGAAATTTACAGAAATCTACCAAATTCCAGTGTGTGCACATATGTTACAAATGAACACAAGACCTAAGTCCTGAATCGTTGTTCTTGCAGGGTCGCCAGAAGCTGGCCCGATTCAACGCTCGTGAGTTTGCCACACTCATCATTGATATCCTGAGTGACGCTAAAAGGAGACAGCAGGGAAAAGGTCTCAGCAGCCCAACTGGTGAGCGACTGGGAGGAAAGTACATAAGGACATAAAGCTCACTGGAGCTGCATATATGGATGCCTATTGCCTACAATCTTAGTGTGTTTCTGTTCTGCAGTGTGGCTCTTAAAGCATATGATTGCAAACATTGTATATACAACAGATTAGAACTGCAAGCAGCAACAAGATTAATGGGTTCAGTCCAGCAGCATAGTGAAGAATAGAAAAGGGTTTTAATTGTTGTTGTCTTATCAATGTGAAACATCTCACTAGAGGGATGAAAGGCTAGAGAGGAGCTATATGTGCTGTTTTGAAATACCCAATGAATGAGGAAATACTTCCTTTTGACAGACCAACTCGACCTGGGCAGTGATGATGACCAGCATGACTACGACAGTGTAGCATCCGATGAAGACACTGACAGTGAGCTGACCGCCCAGAACAACAACAACACACAACGTAGCAACCGCGCAAAGGTATAGTACTTGACTACTAGTACAACTCCTACGTTGATAATATGCAAATACAATTTACCTGCTGTGACGACAAACCAGCAGTCGTCTTCCATAGTGTCTGAGAGTGACATTTAACAAAGCAAACTATTTAACAATATTTTCCTCTTTAAAACTGCTTGTCCCAGCATGCTTTGCGGGGAGTGGCCACAGTCAGGGCTGCCACATATTTCCTGAGTGACATCATCAACTATTCTGTGTCGCTGTCAGAGAGGCATTGTTCATACAGAGAGTCTGTGTGTGTGTTTACGGGGGAGGAAGAGGAGATGGAGAAAGAGAAGAGAGAGTGTGCACGGTGGAAGTGGTAAACTGCAACTAAACCATTAAATATGTTCTCTTCCTGTGGACTTTATTTAGCTCAGTGAGCAAATTACCATCAAACCACAAGTCAGAGGCTCCACTCAAATATGTGCATTTAAGATTTTGTTTGGTTGAACAGTGGCTTGGTGTCAGATGTCACTGTATGTTCATTTAGTGGGGGCATGAGCATAAAATAGAAATATGTAAAGCGAATGTTAGTCGTGCTTTAGGGAATCATATAGGACTGAGTTTTAACGTGCTCTCGGTCACAGGAAGTGGGGGCGGTCGGTGCTTTGAGAGTAGAACTAAGGCTCTACTGTGTTTATGTGTGATCAGCTGCAGTACTGTTGTGCAGGCTATAGTGCAGCCCACTTTTTCCTCTCACAGTATTAAGCTCTGTTTTTACCCAGCTAAAAAAGTATTACTGTATATTATTCCCATGTTACCCCTGAAAATGGCAACCATTAGATATATATGTTATTCTGAAGATATAAAAAAAATTTTCCTTGCAGAAACTACACAAATCATGAAATCATACATCATCATGTCAGTTTTCCTCACTTCTCATGTTTTTCTTGTCTTTTTGGTCCTGTCTGTGTCTCATCAATCCAGAGTATGGACTCATCAGACTTGTCAGATGGTCCCATCACCCTGCAGGAGTACCTGGAGGTGAAGAAGGCGCTAGCCTCCTCAGAAGCCAAGGTCCAACAGCTCATGAAAGTCAATAACAACCTGAGTGAGGAGCTGCGGCGGCTCCAAAATGAGGTAAAGTCTTTGAAGGGGATGTGAAAACATGGGCAGGGATAAATTTGGGAAAAATGAATTTAACCAACATTGAGAGATACAGAGCAGGAGAGACACTTTAATTTGCTTGACAAAAAGTCAATTTCTTCAAGAAAGAGAGATGTGATTAATCAAGAAAGGTTGTTATACATTTTTTCTCAGAAAAGTGTCACTGTAAATCTGTTGGAGATATCTGTATCGTATGAGAGAGGATGCCTAGGTGACGGGGATGCATTGAAGACACAAGATAAAGTGACAGAGACAGGTTGGCAGCGTGAGAATGAACAAGTGATCCAGACACAACGAGGGCATGGTGATGGAGAGACGAGTTAATATTTTAATATCTTCTCAAGCTGGTATGTTTTTCCTGACAGGGTGTCAGTGATGTCTGTGGAAGATGAATTTGGTGACCGATTTTTAGTGATATCTCGAAAACCAAAGCAGAAGTCATTCTCACGTGGAGTGAGAGTGTGACAAATGTCCTTTCTCATTTTAGTCATTACTTTTAGTTAAGTTTTTTTTACAGTGAAGTCTCTGTTGCTCCATTTGGCTTCTTGTGAGTCGTCATCATTAGTTTTATGTATTCATAAGTGTCTGCTAGTATTAGCTCATGTAACCCATGGATCATTAATAAATTGAGAGTTTAGTGAAGAAGCGTCAAGGCAAACGTGCACAATATGTACTAGCAAACACTTGTGTTCACGCTGCAAATAAAAAATAAAGGTGTCAGACGAGATGGTAGTCAAAAGGTGCAGGTAAATCCATATTGCTTCTGCCTGACCCCTCTAAAGCAAAGAAGTGTATGTACAGGTTCTGTATGTTGCCTTCCCTTCCATAACCTAATCCTTGCTTCACCATAACCGTAACTTACTGATACACTGCCACCACATATCCCCTCCTACCCCACTACTGATGTAACTTCATATATGAAACCCTGTGTGAGCCTTTAATTGTACATGCGATTGTGGGTGCTTGTTTTTGACCATTCATTTGACTCCACCCCTCCCTTCCCTTTGACCTTCCCTTCCCATGTCCCTCCCTCCTTCCATCCTCTCATCCCTCTCATCCTTTCCTGCTCCTTCCCTCCTCTCCTGTAGATCACACGGATGCAGACAGAGAACAGTGCCCTGCGGGGGGGCCAGCAGGCTGGGGGAGCATCCGGCCATGGGGTAGGGGGGCCTGGTGGAGGAGGAGGAGGCCATTGGCAAGGGGGGGTGATCCGAGGAGGAATAGGTGGAGGGAGTCTTGGTGGGTTTGGGCCAGGAGCAGACACCCCAGGACTCACTGTGTCCTCCTCAGTCACTCCCCACTCTCATGCCAACCGGCGAGACCGCCAAGCCTTCTCTATGTACGAGCCAGGTGCAGCCCCTGGCCCCACGGCCCATGGTCCCCCAGCCCTGGACTCCCTGGCAGCCCGCCTGCAGCCCCTCAACACACCCAGCGTAAGTTAGAACTTCCCCTGGCCCCTCTGACTTCTCTCCCTCCTATTGGTGGCTTTGATTGGTTCTCTTATACCATACTGATGGATTTTGCCTTCAGCTTTCTCTCTCCCTGCATCTCAGTTCCCGATCCTTCTCCTTGAAAGGTCCAGTTGTGCATGAACTTTTTAAATGTGAAATCGTAGCACTGGTTTGTAGATGAATAATGAGACATCAATCTCAAAAAAGGGAAGTGCACAAATGTGCCCTGAAGGAGAAAGATGTAAAAAAAAAACAAAAAAAAAAAAGGGGGCCGGATCAGACTTGACTTCCCAGTTAACGGTCATGCTACTGTACAGCTGCTTAATCTTGAGATGCAAGGGTCGCATACACGCACAGTTACACACACTCTTAGGTCATTTTGTTTATATCGTTTGAAAGGGCAGTTTACATTGCTGTTAGAAAAAGTATGTGAACACTTTGGAATTTCCTGGTTGTCTGCATGAATTTGTCATAAAATGTATTCTGCTCTTCATCTAAGTCACAAGTATTAACAAACACACTGTGATTTAGCTAATAACACACAAGCTAAAGGGATCATTTATGTTTTCAATCAAACTCGCCCATTAAACAGTGGTGGAAAAAGTAAGTCATCCCCTTGGACTACTGACTTCAACTAAAGATATATAGTCAGGGTTTAACATAGTTGGTGTCCTGTCAGTCCATCATTGATGGAACAATCACAGCTTTATTCAAGCAAACATACAAGAAAATGATGATGCTACGAGACATGCAGGTAAATCAACTTCATAGTCTTTTTAACAAAAGAAATTGTTGTTCAGAGCCACGACCTTAACCCAATAGAGATGCCGCGAAACAAGCTGTTGACGTCAGACATCCTAAAACTGGCTACACTGAAGCAGTTCTGAAATGATCACTAGTTGAAATGACAGTGTGCAGGTCTAATGCACAGCTACTTGAAGCTGTTGAGGTTATTGCTGCCAATTGAGATTCAACTGTTTCCGAGGGTTCACTTACTTTTTCCACAACCACTGTGCCTTATTTAATGAGTTGTTTGTGTGTTAATAGCTTAAACACATTGTGTTTGTTAGTACTTGTGACTTAGATGAAGATCAGATCAAACTCCTGCAGAAAACTGGAAATTCCATGCCTTTGCGGCAGCCTGGCAAGCACCTGCCTATAAACGATACTCCACATTGTGGTGAGGCAGACCACAACACTTGTGATTGCATCATGTCTGATCCAAGCACATACTCCCTTTTGTGGTCATAACTATTGTATAGATGCACACAAACACACACACAGTGGCATAGAGACTGCAAAATGGTGTCTAGGTGGTGGAATTGCAGAGGGACTCAGGCACACCAGCACACATCCAAGTACAAAAGCCGTCTCCATCTTCACTAAGCAGGCTAAGCAACACAGACAGTTGCTTGTCGTCAGAAAACCCTTTATATACGAAAAGTGAGTGTCCAGTTCACCGTCTGTTTACAAAAAGATTTACCTGTATGTTTTCTTTCTGTCTGTCTGTCTCTTCACCTGTCTGTCCCTTGCTCACTGCAGTTCAGCCGTGCATCCTCTGGATGTAAGCATTTTGTCTGTCATTGCATTGTTTGTCATTTAGTCTTCGAATGTAGGATTCTCACACTGTGCACCACTTCTGCTTGTTATGCATTCTAATACTGGAGATCAACATTAGTTTCTAGTATGTGTAGACTATTGCAGATAAGCTCTGTGTGATGTGTTGCTGCTGTTCATCTTTAGTTGGTTAGTTTCTGCGTGTCCTATAGAGGCATTCAGTCTTGATAGGATGATGGGTGAGCTGCTGAGTTGATCTGGCGCTGCTCTCACTGGCTCCTTCATTTTGTGTTTTTGACAGTTTATAAAAACATGTCTTCTCTTTTTTTTCCTTCCTTTTCATCCAATTTTTTCCTCCAAATTTTTAATTTCCTTTTCTATCTTCCGTCATGTCATTTCCGTCCTTCCCATTTCTTTCTTTCTCTCTCCATCCTTGTCTACCTCTCTCTTCACAGATGAGAAAGGGTAGTACAGGAGGAGGTCCAGCATCATATGGCGGACAGCATTTGTCTGCATCTACAGAGATGGGCAGATATATGGTGAGTCTTTGGTGGTTTTCTATACACATTCAATTCTGCTGTTGATGCATTTTGTTTTGAGAAGGTTCACTCTACAGTTGTCCTAAAAACAAAGGTGACGGGGCTTTTCCTGTCATCAACTATTTAAGGGGCTATATGTAAGAAATGCTTTATATTTAGACACAAAATAACTGTGAGCAATTTGTTTTTTTTGTGTTGAGTTTTAATATGTCCACCAGGTGTCACTCTTGTGTAATTTTTGGTCACAATATAGTTAAGAACAAATGTTCAGGTTGTTTAGTTGCTGTAAGCCACACTGTGCTGGCAGGTGATACTGTGTAGTGAGGGAGATTTTATTGCACTGTATGGATAAATGAATAATGTGGATTATTGGAGATTTGTGGTGAGCATGAAATAAATTCAAAAATCAACTGATTAATTTCCCTAGACACGTAACACCAGTGATTACTTGTAAAGTGCATTGACTAAGGTGTATGTCTAGCAAACCCTCGGGGACATTAAGTATAAGCTTAGGCTCTACAATAACCATGATTTTTCATTAGAGATTGAGGAAAACGGTTGAACTGAAACTCTGGGCCCACTCATAACAACTGTGGAACCAGTTTATTCACAATATACGTTTTGGTATGTTGCGCCGCCCACCACCACCCAACCAATTTCACTGCTCATTGAGCTTTGACACATGGAATTCCAGCAAAGTAATCGGTGAGAGCAGCTAGCTGTTATGCATTGGAACGTTACCGAAAAGCTTTGACTCCTCTTAAAAATCTCTCAACTGGAGGACAAGAAAAACCAGGGTATGCAATGGAAACGCATTATAATGTAGACAAAAATAAAAATGAGACAAAGTTGACCATGACAGACGTGCAAAGGTGGATACTTTTCTCCTGGACAGCAGCAAAACAGAAAACGTCAACCAAGGTTAGCTAATGAACATACACTTTGTCAGTGGGTATCTCAAGAATATAGCATTTATGTAGTCTGATATTGTCGCCTTGTCGTCTCTTCTCAACATGTGATAGTTCCCCACTACCGCTCAGTGCGACTCCCTTTCACTTTCAAGCTCCTTCTGTTGTTAACAGGCAAAAATTATCAAAATTAACAAATAAAAACAGATGATTGTACAGTTATATATGTAAATGTGTATGTTTGCATTTTGATTTGGGATTACAGTAGGCACTTGAAATAGTCAATAAAAGTCACTGTTGTACATGTTTTACACATCACAAATCACCTGGAAATATCTATGGAACATAATCATCTGTTTATTTCATCAGGTCTCTAAACCAGAGAAGCACGGTAGTGGCACAGACAGTGACTATGACAACACACAAACATATGACCTCTCGCTAAGGTCAGACTCACGGCAAGTGACTTAACACACAAGGATTAATGTTTCTTAATCTGAATTTTAGTGTTGTTTTTCTCCACTATCCCTTTTGTCCTGAGGGAAACAACATGCTGATCAATAGAAGTGTATTTTCTTTTTTTTCAGGATGGGCCGCAGTAGTGAGGAGGAGGGCCGTGGGGAGTCTGACGAAGGAGTAGGGGAGACGGGTGAGCCAGATCCCACTCTGCCCTGCACAGAGGACGTCATAATGAAGACTGAGCAAGTGACCAAGAACATCCAGGAGCTGCTCAGGGCAGCTCAGGAGTTCAAACATGACAGGTGGGTGACAGGAGACAGTCATGGAAAACCTATTGCTGTCTGCTGTCAATTTCTCTCATTGTGTTTTTGCATTTAGCACCAGAACTACCAGAGCCTGTTTTGTGTTTCATTGTTTTTGAAATGGGGATTATTCATTATTCATATTTAGATTCAGTTAATATTTACTGTTATAGACACCTGTTACTGTTAAAGACACCTGTAAGATTATTATGAAATATCTATTTCTGCTCCTGAATGAAAGTTGAAGTAACCAGTTAACTTTAAACAAACACATATATAATAATACAAGGCTATGATAATCACTCCCTTGATTATAGGAAATTATAAGACTTAAAACTGGATAAGCTGTTGAAATCATTATAAAATCATTCAGATATGCACATTTCTGCATATCTTCATTTATTCAAATCGTTTTACTTCAATCTTTGAGTAAATTAATACAATTCTCTCTGGCACAGCTTTGTTCCATGTTCTGAGAAGATCCACTCTGCTGTCACTGAGATGGCGTCACTCTTTCCTAAAGTAAGTTCCCTCTCCCCTTTTCACTGTCACAATCTCCATCTGGTCAGATTAGACATCGTACATGAGAGTTGAGTTTTTCCCCTTCCTTTTGATGTCTCTGTAGCGTCCAGCATTGGATGCAGTCCACTGCTCCCTCCGCCTGTTGGCGTCCAGTGCCTCGCGGTTGCAGGTGGAGTGTCGTAAGGCAGCGCCGTCAGAGCCCGGGGCCCCTGCGGTGGACTACCAGCTCCTCACTCAACAGGTCATCCAGTGCGCCTACGACATCGCCAAGGCAGCCAAGCAACTGGTCACTATCACCACTCGTGAGAAGAAACAGTGACCCAACTAATGCATGGATGGATGGAGGGGGAAGAGGGAGAAATAATAAAGAAGGATAATATGATCACAGTAACGATGGGAGGACAAGAGGCGGGGAGCGACAGACGGAGTGAGAAAGACGGGCATGATGAGGAACGGAAAACATAGAGAGAAGTTTTGAAAATGCATGGAAATGAAACGAAACAAGAGGACTTAAAATATGAGAAATTCAAATACAACAGTTGAAGTGAAAGTAGGGAAGGAACGAGCTGGAGGATCCAACATGGGAGCGAGAGCCGGGAGCAACCAACAAAAGCAGTTGGAATCAGATGTGTGTCATAAACCTTTCAACTGTGATAAGCATATGTGAAATACAAAGGTGGCACTGTACAGAGAACCTGGACCCCGAGGTATTACCATTTTATTTATTCTCACCTTTTACTTGCCATCCCTTCCTCTCCCTGTTCACCATTGCAGAGGGAGGCAGAATGTGCTGCGAGAGAGGGAAGTAGATCAGCCATGACATACTCGAAACCTTGTCCGTCCTTTCGCTCATGTGAGGATCAAGATATTCCTCCTTTGCCCTTCTTTTATCTCTGCCTTTATCTCTCTCTATCTCTCCAGCCAAACACAAGGCCTCTCTGCTTCCTGTCCATCTGTACAGGATGAGCTCCCAGTGCAGATACAGATCCTTTGGGATCTAATGTCTCCTCACGCCACACCCCAGATTCTCTCAGATGCTTTGGGTTAACTTTTGGAAGGGTCTCCAGCTCTTCTCTCACCTGTCGTGTCCCGCTCTCTCCTCCCCTCCATCCACCCTGTGTTGGTGGTTACACAGCGTGATCTGGCATGTTATGATTTCTTTCCCCTCTTTCTTTTTTTTTTTTTTTTTTTAAACGCAGCCTGTTTTGGTCTGCAACTATGAGAACAAACATTACTGACTTAAAAAGAACAAAACACTTACACTGGAATAATTGTGATTTATTATTGTTTATTTGTGTCAATTTTGTTTTGTATTGATATTTTTACTGACTGTCATCTTGATTTAACTGTTTATGTTTGTTTATTTTATTGTCTCAAATATGATGCTCATTTATTGGAATAGGGAGACAGCTGGTGGGAGTGTGTGCTCAACCTCTGACTGGGATTTCAGTTAACATGCACGCACGTTCACATAAAAGAAATAAGAAGTAAAACCTGTGAAATGGTCCTCAACATTTCTCAAGCGCTCCACATCTGGGTAACAGTTGAGGGTTTTTTTGTTTTCATATTTTAATGTCCTGTGACCAAGGGGTTGAACAGTTGCCAAAGGGGAGAAGTGTTTGGGGAGATTTGTTTTCGACACTCTTGTCAGACCGAATGCCCCTTGGTGCACTATGACAGGACCTGGAAAAAAGAAAACGCTCTTTTCATGTATCCTCATTTGACTTTGTGTGCTTGATTTACGCCTCATTTAACAGAACTAGTGGAATCATCTCAGAATCAATCTCATATTCATTTTTAGTGCCAAACAGGATAGTAAATGGCTGGTGTTGCTCCTAGGTGCTGGTTTTTGCACAGCATCCACTACTTACATGCACGCTAACATTAACTTTGAGTGGAGTTCTGTCGTTGGGAGATACTGTTATGTTGCAGTTAAGCATCATGTCAACCTGTGGAAAGCACCAGGTCTCGTAAAAACACTACACGATGCTCGCTGTATAGCTAATTAGTTTATTTTAAATTAATTAATTCACCTCAAGTGTGCTTGATTTACTTTGCCATGTATTATTGTCACTGTGGCATGCACAATCGAGCCCACAGCCTGTTTTGTGCTTGGTTCTGCGTCATGGCCTGCTGATCTGGGCCACGGAAGTCGTCACTTTTAGCTCACTGTCTCGCAATTGATATTGGGAGACAACATTGGGAACAATTTGTTTGTCTTTGTTTGCCTGTAAAGCGCACTTCACCTATTAAAGGTTTAAACATTTGTTGGAACTGTACTGAGCTAATATGGTCCCATCTGGCACTAAATCAGACGGGCTCTCGTAGGCTGCCTCGTCTCGTGAAGATTCACCTCTAACTTCATCTAATGATTCTGCGGCTCATTTCTCAGTGTTTGCAGCTTGTAACAGTTGGTGGTTCTTGCGTTATAATCCTCCTTTAATTTTGCCTGAAACGATGGCCTCATCCTTTAAAACTGCAGTTATACTTATAAACTATAAGCTCGGAACTATAAAAATGCCTTTTAAGTAGAAGCAATTAAATCAGGGTTTCACCCTCCTGGTCCTGGGGAGCCACTGTCCTGTATGTTTTAGATGTTTCCCTGCTCAAACATACCTGATTCAAATGGTCAGCTCGTCAGTAAGCTCTGCTGAAGCCATTTATTTGAATCAGGTGTGTTGGAACAGGGAAACTCCTGTTCCAACAAGTTTCAAACACTTTGATAGACTGATGCAGATCATCCTCAGCACTTGATTCACATTTTGTTATCACTTTCGCCCGCAATCATCCCCTCGTGTCCCTCCGTGTGTCACACATCTGTCTGTAGGATGAGCTCGGACTGGTTTTCCTCTGTTCCCAGTCAAATCACGTAATGCCCGGAAGACTCTTGAAATGTATTATTGTTTGATATTGAATGCCTTTGCACATCATGATCGTCATCTCCTGATTTAACTGACTGAGTTACAGTGATGTACTGACTGCTGAAACAACAGCACTACACACACACACACATACACACACATGCTCATTGGGGCCAGTAAAGAAGCTTGTCCCTTCAGTCTTGATTGCCCAAGTTGTAGACTAGAGCCATATATTTGAACATATATTTTCATGCTATATTTTGTATTAAGCTATATGTTAGGGTTAAGTTTGTGAGGTATTTATGTCTATTTGTTGGCTCAAGTGAGCTTCAGGCCAAATTCTCTTCATTCAAGTCTTGACCCTCGCTGTGCGTGTAGATACTTGATGTCTCGCGAGTATGGTTCTGCTGTGGTTTCATCCCCGTACATGTACAAACTGTAGTCCCGTCGTACGAACACTAACGATCCTATGACATTTGCAGAGTGTGAAGAGTGAAAACGCATGTTTGATTCAGGGTGTGGTCATAGTTGCACTATTTTCGTACACCAGCTGGATGGAGTAGGATCTACGTCACGCACTGCACTCTTCAAAAGCTCTTAGTTCAGGTACACAAGGTGCAGGCTGCAGGGGTTTGATGTAAGACAGGACAAATAGAAAAGGTCTGGAGCGTGCTTTGGTTCAGCACTACAGTCATCTCCACACAGGGGGAAGAGGCTCTAAACTGCACACAGCCTCATGCTTCCCCCAAACACATAGACACTACATCGGGTGCCTCTCGTGTGAATGTTAAATGCTTGTGTCATTTCATGTCCAACAGATATACGAAACGTCGTCATACCCTCAACACTTGACAGTTGGACTTTGGTTTGGACCTTCCACAAATACAGGCATTACATTTGCAGCCCGTGAGTTACAAACACACACACACACACACACACGCTTCAGATACTCAGCCACTGACGGTGCACTGTGGCCTGCACCATGTTCGTTCACAGCGATACACTTTGGGAGATGGGTGACGGGGAGATTATCTTTTAACAGAAGACGTTAAAACTGTATAAAGTAGAAAAATCAATGACTTAAAAAAAAAAAAGGTCAATCGTAATGGAAACTCATAAGCTGTACATTTGTAATAAAATAATAAAACAAGTTAATTGTCCTGGCCCTGTCTGCGTTAAGTTTCTTCTTCGTCCGCTCAAAAAGTGCATGCGTGTGTTGGGCCAGTTTTCAGTCAAGATACTACACAACAAGAAAAAGTTGCAGTAATTAAATATTTATGTAATACACAGTTTAAAATAAAAGTACTTTTACCTTTGTCCAAAGTGTCCTAAAACGGTACATTAAGAATGGAATGGCATAGAATCCACTTTAGTGTATTTATTGAAAATATTCACATCATGGTCATCGGAATTGTGTCGTACTTAAGAGGTACGATTACATTTTTACTACCCAAAGATTTGAGTAATTCTCCAGTGGTATTTTAAATGATTAAGGCAAAGTAAAGACTACTGTATCAATGCTGGTACCTGTTTATGTCCAATCATGAGTAACAATGCATAGCTGGACGTTTAAGATGTGATTGTGGTCTCAAATTCATTTTCAGCTCAATTATGTTTCTAATGCTGACATGATACAACAAAGAGCAGTTCAGTCCTCAATACTTGTGTCAGTGGTTTATTTTCTATGCAAAGAAATACAGCGATTCTTGTGTTTGCACCATTCAGTGACACACAGTGTCTAACACCACAAACTAGTTCTTAGAAAAAAGAAACGTATAAAAACTATCTCTGGGCAGAAATACTGACACGCTGAAACATGGAGACTTAATATTGTCATTTATATGCATGTGCATATAATATTTATCATATATATATGAAACTGTTTATTTACACCGTGTGCTGTGTATCAGACTGAAATATATAAAAATCACAATGCGCTGAATAAATCCTGGTGCTTCTATTGGTGTGAGATACCACATTCTTCCAGGTTTAATGGACTGGACGTCTGCTCGTCTTTTATGTACAGACAATTTGCTTTCAGGCTGTTCATGATACAGCACTACTTTTGGAGGGTCAAAAATCTGTTTTTATTTCTCCCTTTCACGGCTTTCTTCACAAGGAGAAGTAAAAGTGACAATCTTCTGACGAATCACAGGATCTCATCCTTCGCCCCGCTTTTGCATTTATCCATGAAAGTTATGTTCTGAGGACATCTACTCTTCACCTCCTCCACACCCGGAACATAATTCTTGGGAAGGGTTCCTTCATTTTTCTATGGAAGTTCATCTGAGCTGGAGGAGCTCGGCAGGAGAACACACTCCTTTCTTCTGCTCCTTTTCCGCCTCCTCTTGGAAATTAGCTGCCTCCTGTGGATCACATCTAGAAGACAGACACAGAGGACATAGCTTACAAATACACCTCATGTTAAAAGCTGTCTGTAGAAAAGCTGCATGAAGGTCTAATGTGCAACTTTTAGAAGGTTTTATTGTCAGAACCTGAATATTCTACCCATAAGTATGTTTGCATACATGTATCATGTTAGTTCAGTCATTTTACTTTCATATGTACTTTAGGCAAGGACCTTGTTTTATGGAGGCTACGGACCATCCAGTCAGAGTTTGCATTTTGTGTTTTGAAGCAGAAGCTTACTACACAAAATAAGAACAACATCCTTTCTGGTATGCAAAGGCCACCATAGCTCCCTGACGTGCTTTGGAAAGGGAAGGTTTATTTATCATTTATTACAATCTATAGTCTCACCATTAGCGTATCACACATTTTTTCACAATGGACCTTTGAAAACCCCTTAAAAGACTACATGACGTTACATGCCACAAAAGGTCATGAGCTGAGCTGAAGAGAAACTCATCAAACGTAGTCTCTCTGGTGATTGATTCCTGTGTGGTTCACTTACCCGCCACAGTATCGTAGTCCTGCTGTGGATCATGCCAGTAAAGACTGGGCATGGTCCTCCAGTGGCGGTACAGACGAGTGTGAAGCACAGACAGTGTCAGGAGAACCAACAGGAAGCCCAGTGCTGCTGCGGCCCACACTGCCTCATCTGTCCTGGGGGTCCTCGGCAACCCCTGTTTCACAACAGCAGCTCGGGCATCGGGTTGTTGAGGCTGGGGAGGAGACGCCGAATGGGATTTGGAGAGAGAATCAAAGCCACTGTTTTCACTTTTGTGTTGAGAGTCTGTAGCACCACGTGTTTGCTTGTGGTCCAACTCCCTCTCTTTTACATCTACAACTTCGTTATCCTTCATTTCCTCACTGTGTTTATCATAGTTTTTCTCTTTAGAGTCTGTGCCCTCGTCTTTGAAACTGTGAGCCAGGGCTTCAGGCCTCCCAGTATTGTTACCTTCAGGCTTCATACGTATGCCAGTTTGTGGCTCTTTGTTTTTGAGATCTGGATGTTGTGCTGCTGTCTCAATCAGGTTTTTCTGTGACTCAGAAGCCATGAATGCTAAAGAATCACTTCTAATTGTAGTCTGAGTGGTTTGCCTAGACTCAGAGGACACTTCCTTTGGACCAGGAGGATCTGAGAGCTTTCTGTTTTCTGGATGAGAATCCTCTGACAAAAATGTGGATTTGTGAGTTTTGTCGTCTCCCTTGTTCTCAACACTTTTCTGTACTTCAGTGACAGCAGCTCTTATTTGTCTGCTTCTCCCTTCCTTTATGTTCAGGCTTTCTTTCTTCACGCTGGACTCCAGTTCTGCCTCCATTGCTTCATTAAGCAGAGAAGACATGGTCTGCTCACAGCATCGCCTCAGAGACTCCTAGGGATTTACAACAACAGTGACTTAAGAGACTGTTACTGCACTCCTCTTTTAAATGCAGCGTTTATTGAAATGCATATAAAATGACATCGAAAAACATTGAAATGTTAATCAAAAAAATGACACACAATTATCAGTAAAGAATCCAAACCTTCACTTCAGTCGACTGTTCATCTGGATGTGTGCGTAGCAGCCGGTGCTGGTTAGCTGGCCAGGTTAACAGCATATTGTATTCTCTGATGTGCTTCACACCGCTGAGCTTATTTCTTGTGCTTGTTGTGGTCTCCAGCCAATCACAGACGTCTGCGGAGGCCACTGCAGACAGCTCCAGAGTTCGACCCCAGGACACCAAAGCTATTGGCTGAACACAGAGCCAGCAGACAACACACACTCTTCATTTTATCCACAGAAGGCCACCTCCTGATTTAGTAAGTCATGAGACACTAATCATGCTTAAAAACATCCTGCTGTAAAAACATTTAAAGCTGGTGTGCGCAACATTTGATAATGTTTGTCCTAATTCATATTCCACACAAAGGTTAAATGTGGGTTAAAATATTCAGGTATCAAAGTCAACTCATACTTTTTTACTATGTCAAGTTAAAAACAAAGAGACAAAGTGTTTCTTACCATGTGCTGTTTAAGTCGTGAATGTGGGGTAATGATGTAGTCTGACAAACAGGAGCGTGCCAGGACAGACAGAAGGTGGCGCTCATGCAGCGAAACGCAAGGATGATACAGCAAAACAATAGCTCCATTCTGGAAAATTCACAACACAAACATCACAAGCACACATTATTATCATTGTCTACCATCTTCCTTCTGTGGGATTTACACAAATGTACGTCTCCCCAAAGTTTATGACTACCTAATTTCTTAAATTGATATGAATATTGTATTCTGTCCTTTTCTGTTAATACTCAGTTAAAGGGCCAGTGTGTGCAATTAATGCAAAACTGTTTCATTTGGCAGAATTGGAAGATATTATAATAATTATTATTGTTTTTTTGAAGTATACACTCGCCTAATTGTATGATTGTAATGTGCAATGGTGCAACTTACATGTAGATTATTGAGCCACCTTTGAGGAGGGCAGAACCAGTACTCCCCACTCTGTGCCCTGACTGGTCTGTACGCTCCACTGCACACAAAAGACACACACAGAACTTAAAATTCCTTTAAAGCACTTTCACATGGGACACATTCATCACTTATTCATCTGCTGACAACTTCACTGTGTGGTATTACAAAGCAGTACATAATTACAATAACATTGCTCTGGTTATAAGAGTTCATGTGTCCACACAGGCTTACCTGCTGGGAATGGTGTGATTGTAGGTGATGGATTTATTCATACATATCTGCCTGGCAGGCTGTAGTGAAAAGAAAAAGGTCCAGTTACTTTTTAGTCACTCTATGCATGGTATAAACACACATTTGTCAAGAAAACTTGTAAGCTGTTGTTTCCTTTGTGAACTATAATCAGAATGTGTCAGTGACTGTTATTTAAATGCTCTGATGTTAGGAAAAAGCCAAGTTAGTGTTTTGAGTGTCAAAGGTTGACAGGAAATTGGATAAAGATAGCAGTTGCTCAGTTGACTCACCTCAGGACCATATGTTGTGTCAATGCTGGGGTACATCTGTAAATAGAGAGAGTTCAACACAGCAACACAGACAATGACAACATTTCTTGTATTTAAGCCTGATGCAGAATATAGGCCGACAGTTTACACAATTGATATTACCTGCACTGTCGCATACACAGGTGTTGGCACAACTATTTTCCTGTTGTTTCAGGAGCACCTCACCCAATTTAGATACAAAGACTAAAGCGTATAACTAGACATGGGCTCATAGGAAGATTGTCACCTGACTAAAATAAATGCAACTATAAATTATAATGCGATGTAGTAGTGGTAGTTTTCAAAACATAACAGTTTGTGCACTGAGACGTCTGTCAATAATCTACACATCTTCATTTGATTCATATCCATAAGGCTTTACACAATGCGCACAAACATGGACATTTGTCCAGATCAACAAACTAAAAATGTTGTAATGTTGCATCATAATGTTGTGTCAATGATGTTGTGACACACACACACACACACATATATATATATATAACCTTACATAAGATCTCTATAAATCATGAGGTAGATTGTATGTTGATGCATTGCATTCATGATCCTGATAATAGAATTCACCACAATCAACATATGTGCTTTTTTCCGTGGTGCATAATAAAACCGGATACTGTATTATTCCATCCAGCCCTACGTGCAACATTCAGTCAGTGATGAATGCTGAATCCATGGTTACCTGAGGAGAGTGCTGCCAGGTAGATACTGAGCAGTCCAAGTGAAGATCCGTGAGCAGGTCCATGTCCAAAGAGAGCTGTCACACACGCAGATAAACATTTGATTTAACAATAATGTAATAATAACTTGAGTTACATTCTTCAAACGTTGTAACACAAACACACCAACAGTAACGACAAAACGGTACCTTTCCGTTGTCACATCCTGGCCCCCAAGGCTCGGAGACACCGCACCGACACACACTGACCCACAGGGCGGCCAGGACCGTCACTGTCAGCGAAAGGGACGACAGGCTCGGCATGGTGACACACAGGTGACCAGTCAAGTGTGAGATGTTAAACGCGAACTCGTCGTCATAGCCTCTATTTTATCACGTCGCTACAGTCGGTCAAACGGACCGTTTATTTGGTAAAGTCCCATAACAGCAGCAGAGCGGAGTCAAGTACGTGAGGACGTCGCTGATAAAAAAAGAAAAAAGAAGACACCAGTCGGTCTGCTTAGCTAAAGTAAGCGAGGCTAGTTACATTTTTAAGTATAATTAAAAACCCTTATGTTAGTTATGTACGACAGAGAAAGGTAACAGAAAGTTCTTCGCACTCACAGACCCACAACACTACTTAATGCTACACGACTGTCAAGCTAACCATACTGAAAGAGTTCTTTAGGAATTTCAAAATTCAGCTTGTGCACCAAACAAATAATCTGTGTTAATGTATTTCTTTCCCTCCTTTGATTCTAATTAGTCGTTCGAATCATTGAATTGTGATTTCCACTAACTACACACGGTCCCGTGGTTTTAATTATATTTATTTTTATTTTTTATTTTATTTGGTTTTCTTTTATTTTGAAAATAAAATCGCATTTTTAGGAAACTAAAGACCGCATGTTTAGCTTGATAAAAAAAAAAAATACGGAAGCTGGAAAGGAACCGGAGAATGACGTTCGACTAATGGGATGTGTCCATTACTCCGTGCATCCACTGGGAGGCGACAACAACAACATTACATGACTGAAACCAGTTTATCTATCACTACCGAGCAGTACAAGTCACGACTTTACAAAATGTTTTACTGCCATTTCTGTAATACCTAATATTATTTTTGAGTCGGCGAATCAGCCATTTTCAATATATATATATGTTCGAAATGAGTGACAATTGCATGCATTTTTCAAATAATCTACATATTAATCTTATTTAAAAAATCAATAATCTGATTAAGTCTCTGGGAATGACTGGATCTAGTTTGTGCAAGTCAGCTGCAGACAGCATTATTTGATTATACCCAACTCCTCTCCACCACCGAAACATATTACTATTTTCAATGTTTGCTCTTAATGCAACAGCCAGTAGGGGTGTTTGTTTTCAAGCTGCTGGTATCATGTTGCATCTTTGTATGACTCCCAATGACTTACAGTATATTTTTACAAAATCCTCCAAGTTCACTTATGGGTTGGGCTTGCAGTGGTTTGTGTTGCGTTTTGTATCTCTGATTTTTATTACAGCACACCACAGGAATGAAACTTCCCCCTCAGATGTAATGTAAACAAGTTAATTCCCTGTTTTCACCTTTTATTTATACAGTGTCGTGTTAAACATAATAAAACCTATCCACAAGACTTTGTACTCATACAGACCATGTAGATCCCAGGCAGTGAAACTGGCATTACCTGTTGACACAGGTAAACCAGCCCTTTGAGCTGCACCTCCCAACTCAGATAAAGTCAGAGTACATGCTGTTGCTTTCAAAATAAAACAGACTGTATAAACGGTGTAAAATCAAAGTGAGCAGCATGTTCGTTTCTGCCTCTCACAGTACAACACTTCATGAGAACAGCTAGACTTGCAATGTTATCTTTATCCCAGGTGCAGTTTTTGTAATATTAAATCATTTCTTTCAAAGTGGGGTTTATTTTGAAATTCAAGAAGGGAAGTCTTGGATTTTGGCCTCCTTGACACTATTCCTGTTTCCCCACCCATAATAAGTGAAGCTTCCAACACCCAGTGCATGACATAACACTTGCACAGGTGGGTCTGTCAGAGGAGACCTGGGTCCCTGGACAGAGAAGGATCTGGACCTGTATGGAGTCCAAGCTCCCTGGAGGTTTGCTCTCTCTGTTTGACTATGATTTGTTTTGCAGTCTACTAAGTTTATACTTTGAAAAGTGTGTGTTTGAGGAAACTTTGGCTTGTGTCTTTCTTTGATCAGCATAAAACAAATCATTACCGGTAGACATGATCATGCCGTTGCTGTTGGACAGGGTCTGGTATAGTTTCTTTACACTAAACAAAGATATTTGATCTCCTTGTACTGTCAGGGGTGTGGCACAAATGTGGCACAAATGTCAAGATTTCAAGTGGATTAATGGCAAAGGTCATCAAAAATGTACCCATCTGCTGGCAGCATGCAACTGATTCAACACCTGATGTTTGATTTATGTTTTAACCTGGATGTCTGTTTAAGGAAGTGGGGCAATAAGGAAGTGCAGTCGCATTATCCTTTTACCACTGATAGAAGTAGCATAGTACGCTTTGGTTGCTACAACACCTGATCCACCATAATATTTACAGAGACAGCTCATTTTTAAGGAGTGCACAGTTTACTCTGATATGAAACCCGTATCAGAGTAAAGGGTGTACGTGTGTGGGCACATCTCTAATCGTTCCTCACTGTGCCCTTCAGCTCCAGGTGGGGCAGACGCTGATGGCGTCCTCAAGCCTGCATCGGTCCCTCCTGGTGGTTTGGAGCCACTTGTTGAGGTAGCAGAGCCTGCAGGTCTGGAAGATCAACCTGGAAGGCTCTCAGGCACAGGAGATGGACAGGTGAACAGGAGTGATGTGCATGTGTCTATTATGAGTATGTGAGCTATAATTGCATGTGTATATGACACATGACACACTTGTATGTGTTTATTATCCATCTGTTCCAATTGGACAACGGCGATACAACATTCATTTTGAGAATCCCACTTCCTGCTTTGTCCTGAGAAGACAGGACTTGGTTTCTCAACCCGTAGAGCCACACCTGAAACAGGCCATGCTCAATCTCTCCCTGTCTTTGCCGCATGGTAATTTGTCTGTGATGTTGTATGAGTTCCTTCTCACGTCACTTTAAGTTTTAACAATGCTACCACCAAGTACATTTGCTGCAGTGATAGTTACCTGCACTACAATTGAATTGTAATGATTATAAGGGTCACATCAATTCATTTCTGCTCTTCCTCTCTTTCACCAGGAGCTGTACTCGTTTGACAGCTCTCCAGACAGCGAGGATGAGGGTATCGGCAAGAGTGAGAAGAAAAAGAAGCTAAAGAAGAAAAGGAAGAAGAAGAAAGTATGTTCATTGACCAAACTATATTCACTATTAAATCTCATTATTATCAGTTATTTTATTGAAAAAAACATGATATCACTTCACGACAGTCTATGTAGATTATGTGCCTTCTTGAAGCAACACAGGTGAGGCTTCTTTTTTGCAGAAATCATGACTTTGCACATTCCTAACCCTGACATAAGATGGGAGTGCAGTTTGGGATGCGCCTACTAACAACCAGTCAAACAGCAGAGAACTACGAATGGAAATAATTTGTCGAAACGCAAATCGACTGTCACTCCTGCAAAAGTGATTAACTTGCACCATAGCTGGAATGGGGCGTGTATTTGTGTCTGCATGCGTCCAAGTGTGTGTGAGTGCCGTTTGTGAAAAAAATGATTGCTGGAGTAGATTTCTTTGTGTGTTGTCAAATGTTTGAAGAGCCCTTCCCTTGTGCTGCCAGCCACAGTGCCTCCTGTACGCACTTCTGACAAACGCCTTGTTCCAGTTTGTTTGCTGTGACTCATTCAATTAGACTCCCTTTTAGCACTTTCACCAGTAAAGGTGTGTATACTATAAACTAACCTGTTCCAATGAGCCCTCGCGAAGTTGAGCAATAACCTCCCTTCCTCTTTTACAACAGGATTCCAGCTCATCTTCTTCATCTTCTTCATCTTCATCATCTTCATCCTCCTCTTCCTCCTCCTCCTCCTCTTCTTCCTCCTCTTCTTCCAGCAGCTCATCAGACAGTGACAGTGAGGTAAGATCGTGGTATTGCCTCCTCACAGCTCCTATCTTGCTTCAACATGTCACACACAAGTTGCAGTCATTGCATTCCTTTAAACACCGCAGAGCTTTTCCATGAGAATTCCCTCTGCCTGTGTTATGTGTGTTGATCATTTTTGTGAGGCCTTGAAGCTTGATGCACAGCTCTCAGGATTCATTCACTTGAAGCCAAAGCCTCCAGTAAAAGAAGTGTAGATCTGATGGTTTGACAGTGCAGTTTTGTTTCTGTTAATCCCAAAGATTTAAATATCTGTCCTGCAGCACTGCTGAATTAAGTCAACGGTCACAAGCACAAACAATTTCATAACAGATTATAGGAGACTGATTGTCCCTTCTAAATATAACATTGCCTTAGGTGAGGATATTGTCTGACAATACAAGCTTTTAGGGGAATATTTGAAAGACAGAATGGCTGTAAATCCTAAATTATAAATTATAAATACACAATGTGATTTGGAACGAAAAAGTGGTATAAGCTAACTGTTTCAGAATGTTCAGAACTATGATAACTGGTAATGTTTTTGCTTTATGTGACTGCAGTCACATGATGGCTCGATTTGTCTGTGTCGTTTTCTGTGGGTGTGGTTGGAAAGGACAACAAGTGACTCTCACACAGTTTTTTTTGTTTTTTTTCAAGACAAATGACAGGAACAAAAGTCCAACTCAAGTCAAAGAAACCACAAGGTTGAACTATTTAAAAAATGTGCCACCACCCATGAGAGGAGTGGTCATTTAAGACTGGAATTAATTTACCCTGATCGCAAGGTGTAGCCTCAAAGGTCCCGAATCTGATAGCTGGCAGTATCTGATGGAAGTCATGACAATAAAATAATAAATGCTGTTTTAATGGGACCACACATACATGTGTATCTGCCCAGTATATACACTGCATATTTGCATATCCAGGATGTAAAACTACTGTGAATATGTTGTGTGCAAAATCTGTGCGCAGTAGACTCTCATGTGTTGGTTTTGGCTGCAAAGTCATAACAGATGTGAAGGTTTCCAGTTTGATTCTAGGGAAAATGCCTAAAAGTAATATAGATTTTGATGACTTTATACCTATTTGATGCTCATACGTGCAGTCATAAAAGTATCACCTTGTCCTTGCAGGATGACAAAAAGAAGAAAAAGGACAAGAAGAAAAAGGAGAAAAAGCTTGAGGAGAATGAGTTCATCTGGGACAAAGTCATCATTTCTCAGACTGGTAATAGATACAGCCTTTCTTATTTTAAGGTGTAAATGCCATATAGTCTCACCTAGAGACACATTATTGCTAATGTTATTTGCATCAAGTGGTGAATTACAGTATATATCATTCACTGTTGTTTTATGATGAAGATAAATTAAAGGTCTAATGTGAAGGAATTAGTAATCTAATGGGGACACTGCAGAGTCCAACAAACAAAACTCAAAATTCGGCGCAGTGTCATGGCAAAACATGGCAGCACAGGTAAACAACCTTGCCTAAAGCATATAGAAGTGTTGTTCTAAGGCTGTGACAACTAATCAGGTTTTATTTCAAAATGACGATGCATCTTTAGTTTAAAGGGGACATCTTATGCAAAATCAACTTTTTAATCATATAAATCCTTACTCTGGAGGCCCTAGCAGTCGGCAAAGTGGCGAAAAAAGATGATCACTCTTGTTTTTGTGGTCCTCCTCAGTCTAAGTACAGGAGATAAACCACGCGATGTTGACTTCCTCGCTCATTGGGACGACACAGTGCGCTAAATTCCTGGAGTTGTTGTATCGCAGAGCTCCGTTTTGTCCATAAAACACGCAAGAGTGCTTGTGAGGGCAACGGTATCCAAAAGCCAGAAGTCCACGAAAAGTTCTATTCTCGGCTCCACATTGCAGCACAGAGTCCTACACAAACTTCCAGCCTCAGAGGATGTATCTGTCCAGTGGATACATGTTATATACTTTATGACGGCAATGTGCCTGCTAGAGCCTGCAAATGATCACTTTTCCAAATGCTAACTGCTGCTAACTTACCTTCTGTCCAGGCCTGTTTTGGCAGGGTGATTGAACTGCTGTGGTGCTTCATCCTTATGGTATTTGGACCAAAGCACGTCACAGACATGTTCTTTCAGACACAGGGAACTAGATTAACTTGAGAAATAGGTATAATATGTCCCCTTTAACATACTTTGGATGAGGTTGTTAATCACTGTATAACATGCACATTATCATGTTATCGTCCATGTCGTTGACAAAGATCTTGTAGTTTTACTTTTTTCACTGAGCTAAGATACAATTCACACAATGCATAAATACACAACTGTGTGTGCATTTTTCATTTTATCGCTGGCAGTGACACTGTGTGATTATTGATAATATTAAATGTTTTCAGGTCCCAATGGCGAAATAGTGCAGGTGTGTCGAGAGAATGTGAAGAACCTGGTGAGAGAGAAAATAAATAAGCTTCAGTTGATTCAGTTGATTTTTTTATTTTTTTTTAGCAACCCTTTGCTAAATGTGTCATTATATATGTGTGGTCACGTGTTTGTTTTTCAGGATGTGGACTCTTCAGATGAGGAGGATGATAAGAAGGAGAAAAAGAAGAAGAAGAAGAAAGACAAGAAGAAGAAAGACAAGAAGAAGAAGGACAAGAAGAAGAAGAAGAAGAAGGTAAATAAAAGGAGTTCAACTTTAATCACCTCAGTTGACAGTTAACCTTTCATCACATCATGTTTCTCCTGCACTTCTAGGAGTCATCCTCCTCTTCATCTGACAGTTCATCTGACAGCGAGGATGATAAGAAAAAGAAGAAGAAGAAAAAGAAGAAGAAGAAGGTGACATTAAATGAGTGGTTCAGTACGATATAGTTACACCAATAATGTCGTATGATAATTATTTTTCTTCCTTGACAGGACTCCAGCTCCTCTTCCGCAGATAGCTCCTCCTCTTCATCCTCCTCCTCCTCATCTGACAGTGAGGACGACAAGAAGAAAAAGAAAAAGGACAAGAAGAAAAAGAAGAAGAAGGACAAGAAAAAGGTAACTCAAAGTGACGGTCAGATGTTGGAGTAGTGGCTCGCTGTGTTGCCTCACAGCAAGAATGTCACCGGTTTGTCTGCACCTTCTCCCCCTGGGTTTCTTTTTCCAGGTTTTCAAGTTTCCTCCCACAGCTCAAAAAAATGTGTTAATTGACCATTTGTTAGTCTCTATGTATGGTGACCTGTCCTCATGTGGAGTATGAGACAATAGACAATGACTCAAAATGTACCTTTGCCAGCTCCACCTTTGTTTGTAAGTGTAACTATCGCTTACTATGTCAATCAAGACTGAGTGGATTCTACAGAAATTACAGGCGATTAATTACACATTGTTGCATGAATGTGAACTAACGTGCTTTGTTGTCTTTATTTACGCAGGATTCCAGCTCTTCATCCTCATCATCATCATCCTCATCTTCTGACAGTGATAAAGATAAGAAAAAGAAGAAAAAGAAGAAGAAGGACGAGAAGAATAAAAAAGACAAGAAAAAGGTAAAGAAATATATTTTCTTAAAGTTTACATGTTTACCGAGCAGAGAAGGTTAAGTTGTCTGAGGTCATGTCATCTGAGAACAGTCTTTGGGCTAACCTCTTCTTTTCTCAGTGCACAGCTGTAGGAACTGTTGGATCGCTTTATAGCAAAGAGAAAACCTGATTTCCTGACAGCGACACACACACACACACACTGAGAAAGTGAGAAGTGCCTTCTGTGCCTGTCAGTGCCTGCAAGAGAAGGGCATGTTAAGATAAATTAAGACACTGTCTCAGCACCTCACCTTATATCTATTCAAACATGTGCCTGTTCAGATCTGTTGATAGGGACCCGGGTGTGTTTTTGTGTTTGAATGTACTATATCCATCTGTGTGTGTGTGGATGTGTGCTGAAAAATCAAGGTA
The DNA here is from genome assembly GCF_963457635.1 of Microchirus variegatus. NCBI lineage: Eukaryota > Metazoa > Chordata > Actinopteri > Pleuronectiformes > Soleidae > Microchirus > Microchirus variegatus. Next base: position 22,450,975 of record NC_139804.1, on the reverse strand, counting down.
CAAAATATTTCATATGTGTATTCACAGGATGACGAGGAGAAAGAGGTCAGCTGTGTCATTGTTCTTTCAGCAGCTGGTGAGTGTTATCATTTTTGTTCCAACACATGGAAGCAGTTGTCACAGTTTGTGGCGCCGATGCAGCGATGTTGCACTTTTTACCCATTTGTGCAGATGGAGAGATCGCAGGCCCAAGCACTGATGGGTCAAAAAGGACAGACGGAGATGCTGAAAAGGTAAAGTATTGACACGAACTGTGCTCGTGCTACACGGGCACATGATGCACATGCACAGTCGCTCAGAGAAATCAGTAGTTTCCTTTCGTCATGACAGGCCAAAGACAAGGACAAGCTGGCCGCTGCATCAGCTGGTACGCACGCTTCTCTTACTTGTTGCGCAACTCAAAACGATGAGTCGAAAGATCGTCAGTGTTTGTGATGATGTTCCATTTCCAACAGGGGGCGTAGAAGCATTCCCTGGTGCGATTGAGGAGGGCAACCTGAGTGATGATGAGGGAGAAGCGGACAAGGAGGAGGACAAGAAGAAGAAGAAGTTGAAAAAGAAGAAGAAGAAGGTGATTGTGTTGTGTACAGGCTGCAGAACAAATAATGCTTTGAATGTAATTGAAACAGGAAATGAAAAATCTTACTTTTTGTAATAATGCACTTGAGTGTCTTCGGCGACCTTGAGTGTCATGAAAGGCGCCTTCAAATATAATGCAATATTATTATTGTTATTATTATAACAATTACAACTGTTATAGTCTAGTTATCACCGCCGTGTACTGATGCCATGTTTACTGCATAATACAGTTATATTGTAGGATAATTCAAATACACAGTGATTTCAAACATGCTTTTCTGTGTACAGGAATCTGGCTCATCTGCAGACAGTGATGATGATGATGATGGAAAAGATAAGAAGAAGAAGAAAAAGAAGAAGAAGAAGAAGAAGGATGAGGTTAATTCTTGTTTTAAATAACACATCGTTGTATTGTGTATATCACATTCTGACATTCTTTTAAAATTGGATCTGAAGGACTCCTCCAAGTCCTCACCATCAGATGGCTCCTCTTCAGACAGCGAAGATGACAAGAAGAAAAAGAAGAAGAAAAAGAAGAAGCAGAAGAAGAAGAAGGATAAGGTTTTTGTCCTCACAGCACGATTGTGATCAATGTTTTTTGTTCTCATACTGTTTAGTTGTGTCTTGTACTGATCTTAAATAATACACTGTGCTTCTGTGTGCTTTCATTTACAGGATTCCAGCTCCTCTTCATCATCAGACAGTGAAGATGACAAGAAGAAGAAAAAGAAGAAGAAGAAGAAAAAGAAGAAGACCAAGAAAAAGAAGGATAAGGTTTGTGTCTTTACAACACTTTTGTGTAGTACATTGTATTTGTTCTATTGCTGTTTTGTTTGGTCTTGAAAGTAATTCAGTGTTTTCATTTTGCAGGATTCCAGCTCCTCCTCCTCTTCTTCATCAGACAGTGAGGACGACAAGAAGAAGAAGAAGAAGAAAAAGAAAAAGAAGACAAAGAAGAAGAAGGATACGGTTTGTGTCTTTGCAACACTTTTGTGTAGTACATTTTATTTTTTCTATTGCTGTTTTGTTTTGTATTGAAAGTAATTCAGTGTTTTCATTTTGCAGGATTCCAGCTCCTCCTCCTCTTCTTCATCAGACAGTGAGGATGACAAGAAGAAGAAGAAAAAGAAGAAGACAAAGAAGAAGAAGGATAAGGTTTGTGTCTTTGCAACACTTTTGTAAAGTACATTTTATTTGTTCTATTGTTGTTTTGTATTGTTGTGTATTGCATTGATTGTTAATAACTTTTTGTGCTTTCACTTTCAGGATTCCAGCTCCTCCTCTTCTTCATCATCAGACAGTGAGGATGACAAGAAGAAAAAGAAGAAGAAAAAGAAGAAGACCAAGAAAAAGAAGGATAAGGTTTGTGTTCTAACAATACTTTTGTGAATGTCATTTTATTTGTGCTGTTGTGTATTGTATTGATAACTTTTTGTGCGTTCATTTATAGGATTCCAGCTCCTCTTCTTCATCAGACAGTGAGGATGACAAGAAGAAGAAGAAGAAAAAGAAGAAGACCAAGAAAAAGAAGGATAAGGTTTGTGTCTTTACAACACTCTTGTGTAGTACATTTTATTTCTTCTTTTGCTGTTTTGTTTGGTATTGAAAGTAATATTCTGTGCTTTCATTTAACAGGATTCCAGCTACTCCTCCTCCTCTTCATCAGATAGTGAAGATGACAAGAAGAAGAAGAAAAAGAAGAAGAAGACAAAGAAAAAGAAGGATAAGGTTTGTGTCTTTGTAACACTTTTGCAAATTAATTTTTCTCGTTCTTTTGATAATGTATTGGTTTTGACATCATTATCTGTGTCCTCATTTTACAGGATTCTGGCTCATCCTCCTCATCTTCTTCCTATTCTGATAGTGAGGATGACAAGAAAAAGAAGAAGAAGAAGAAAAAGAAGAAGAAGAAGGTAAAAATGTGGAATATTACTGTTACTTCCTTGCTGGATGAATGTGATGCTCATAAATCGAGTGCAGTTCGCACCAGTTACATTACTTGATATAAATGAATAAGGAAACACTTGTTTGTGTAGAAGTCCAGCTGTGACGACAGCTCCTCCTCTTCCTCATCTTCATCCTCTTCTTCCTCTGATAGTGACGACGACAAGGTGAGATGACGTACATGTAAATACAGTACATTCTGCCCAGTGAAGAGACAAGCGGCCACACAGTTCCTTATGTCTTTGCTTGACTTTAGAAAAAGAAGAAAAAGAAGAAGAAGAAGGATAAGAAGAAGAAAAAGAAGGTGAGAACGTCTCAGAATGTCCATTCCGGGTTTTCACTTGCACACGTGACCATATTTTGCACAGCTATGGGGAGTATTAAGTCAAAGGGTACTTGATATGTGAAATTCCCTGCAAAATAATAAAAGGCAGCGTGTATGATTGTCAACATTAATGAAGTCATATTATGGTATTGCGATTAACACACGCACATAATGACTGTTTAAAGTATTAAAGTAAGACAATACCTCATTACTGGGTCATTATGATTGTGTAAATGAAATCTGGCGTGTAGCGTGATCATTTCACTCCTCTTTCCAGGATTATTCTTCTTCTTCTGACTCCTCCAGTGATTCTTCCAGCGATGACGATAAGAAGAAAAAAAAGAAGAAAAAGGATAAGAAGAAGAAGAAAAAGAAAGACAAGAAAAAGGTAAAACAATGACATGTCACTAAGTGCTAACAGCCATTTATTATGTACGTTATTTTCTGAAAAAGTACAGTTTAAAACAATCACCACATTTACATCCAAGGACTCAGATTCTTCTGGCAGTGATGATGACAAGAAGAAGAAAGACAAGAAGAAGAAAAAGAAGAAAGACAAAAAGAAGGTAATTTACTGTGTGATTAAGTGAATAAAAAGGCACTTTTTTAAAAAGATGATTAACATCTTTGACTTCTGATTAGGACTCCAGTCCATCGGGTTCATCTGATAGTTGCTGTGACAGTGACAAGGAAAACAAAGAGGAGAAGAAAGACAAGAAACGGAAGAAGAAAAAGGTAAATGACTCTTCGTCGAATGTTATTGTCTTTGAGTGTTGCATGACGTAGTCACTGATCTCTGTTTGTCTCACCTGCCAGGGTTCTGGTTCAGAGAGTGAAACTGAGAAGAAGAAGATGATTGTAAGTTTGCTTGTAATATCAATCATGTAAAAAAAAACAAAAAGAAAACAGACTTTTGTTATGTAATCACATAATTCTTTTGTCAGGAATGTTTTGATGGAAAGCCAAGTTGCAAGCCAAAAACAGAAGCTTCAAGTTCTTGTGGTGGAAAGGTTTCTGCTTCCGGTGGAGAAGTCTCTGCTTCTGGTGGAGAAGTTTCTGCTTCCAGTGGAGAAGTCTCTGCTTCCGGTGGAGAAGTCTCTGCTTCTGGTGGAGAAGTTTCTGCTTCCAGTGGAGAAGTCTCTGCTTCCGGTGGAGAAGTCTCTGCTTCCGGTGGAGAAGTCTCTGCTTCCGGTGGAGAAGTCTCTGCTTCCGGTGGAGAAGTCTCTGCTTTCGGTGGCAGCACCCCCAAGCCTGGCGGTGCTCCTGTTGTCTCCTTTGTGTCTCTCCCCTCCAAACCTTTCCTGAAGCTGGATCCTTCTACTACTTCCGCCGTCTCCAAGCCCACAGTGTCTAGCACCACAGTGGGTATTGGAGACAGGGCCCAAATTCGCAGACCTCCCAGCCCCATGGAGTCATTGATGAATTCCTCCCCGAGGAGATATGGAGATGGAACGACCCGCACCACGACCCACCTAACCTCCAGCGATTTGCTGAAAGGCCCTAAGCCTTACAAATAATGACACCTCATTACTGGATCAAAAATATCTTGTTACTTGTTTGTTTTTTATTGGAAGAAGTTGAATATGATGATGAGCTTCTCTCATTCCCCTGATTTAAGAGAATTACAATCACTCTTGAAAAATAAAAGAAATCATTTGATTGGTGTTATTTTTTTTAATACAGAGGTTGCTGTTTTAAAGCATTGTGACATGGTGAAAAATGTCAAAGATGAGGAATGATTTTATGTTTTTCAATTGGAGAAAAATAAAGCACATGTGTAGAGGATGAAAATGTCCTTTCACAATCACAAGAAACCATTGTTTTGAAGAATAAATAAATCCTATTTTGAATGTAACCATGTATACCTGTGTATGCTGCATTAAAGTACCACATTTCTGGTTCCGCAGAGCAGATCATTTCACAGAGACATATTGATTTAAAGGGAAATCTGAAAACCTTTACATAATCAACCATTTAGAACATCGAAGTGTGAGTAACTGCAGCTCTACATATAGTGTAAAGTGTACGACAGGGTGATTTAGCAACCTTTTTTTTAAAATAAATTTGTTAGACAGAACCCACCCAAAGATTGTATTATCATTGACAATAAAGGTTTTCGAGTAACATCAATATTATGCACTCAGAATGTATATTTTAAACGTAAATCAAATGAAATAGGTATTCTTTTTTTAACTGTAGTGAATATTAACTAATATAGTAATGTTCTATACTATGCTGTGATTACCTTTGCACTTTACATGATACTTTTACTTCACCAAATGCATCTGGTTGACTGTTAAAATGAGTTCTTCATGCATGTCGTACAAATAGCACGGCATTTCCATCTGCATTAATGGAAGCCAACTAAATAGCAATTATACAAGCTGTGTTGTATAATTGTCATCAAGTGTAAAAAGAAAAATAATGGACCGAAATGTGTAAAAAAAAAGGAACAAAAGGAGTCTTTAATAACTCAAACTAACAAAAGGTAAAAAGGTAAAACTCGAACCAAAAAACAACAACATGAAGCAGGAACACATGAAAAACAGAACACAGACACTGGGGAGCACAGAGAGGAGATGATAATTAGACACAGGTGATTCACATTAGGGCGGGGCAGGCAATCAACAGGGAAGCCAGGACCGGAAGTCAAACTTAACAAGGTACACACTAGGAAGGAGTACAAAATAAAACAGGAACAGAACAAAAAACCCAAGGTGAAGAAAATAGAACAACAAAAGTTCAAATAGAATAAATGGCCAAATAAAAGTGCCTGGATAATCCAGTTACAATCCACTTTGATCATGACATTGCGGACAAATATTCATGCACTCAGTCTGTGATAAAAAGTAAATGCAATACTGGGCCACACTGAATAAGTATGTTTACGCTTTAATGCTGTAATTACAGTTCATGATATAGTTCAAATCACTTTTCAATGAAAGAATCAAGACTTCTTTCATCACTGACCACCTCTATAGTTTTCGACCCATTAAATAAAAACATTACTTTTTAATTATTAATTATCCTACTTTGAATGACAATTCATTCTTGAGTCTGGTATATATTCTGACTGCACATGAACGCAACTTGACAACTCGGGGAGGTGATCAGAGAGGGCGTGGTTAGAAGTCACGTGGTTCAGGTGCGGTCTGTAAATGTTTCCTGTGTTTGTGTGCGTGAGAAAAACACAGTCAGTCTGCGGTCAGCTGTTTGGAAAAGCTCACTACAGAGAGACACGATGGATTTCGACCTGTCCTCAGGTAGGTTCACTCTCAACCCCGTCACACTTGGACATGATTTGTGTTCATTCTTGCTGTGGTTTCACTGAAAAGCAGCACGCTCCTTTTTGGGGTCACGTTTTGCACTTTGTACTTTGTACTGAAAATGTCATGTCACACATGCTCATGGTAAAAGTGATCAATATGCGTTTTTGTATGGCTGATTATGCACAAAGTTGCTCTTCAGTCTGCGTTCTGCGTCTGCAGTACAGATCATTTATATATTTAAAATAAAAAATAATAGTTTATACGTGAAATAGGTTTTCAAAGAAATAAACAGTCAAACCTTTTTTATTTTGTTTATTGTGCACGTTCTGAAAGCAAACACGGGTCATCATAATTGACCAATGCTGATTATAAAAGATGGAACATAGTCATGTGTAAATATATACCTTTCCTTTTACAGTTTCACTTGCATCACAGATTATATTTTTATTCTAACTCGAAGTCTGCTCATGTTTGTCTCTTCTCCAGCCGTGGAAGGACCGATAACGCAGGAGAATGCTTCAAAAGATGAGATCAGTTGGCCCTGGAGCAAGGACAAGGGCAAGGACAAGGACAAGGACAAGGACAAGGGCAAGGACAAGGGCAAAGATAAGGATAAGGTACGAGCTTTGAATGTGTGTGTTCCTACAAAGATGCTCATGTTGACCTTCAGGGTCCTTTGTGAATCAATAGTGTTGTTCGATTGAGTCCGACTGTGAGATCAAGTGGCCTTTAAGTCTGTTTAATGACAAATTTAAAAACTTTCATCCTCTCTGCTAAATCTGATTCCTGGCTGGCTCACATTTATGTCTTACTCTATAAACTTTACCTATTGATCATGTAATTAAAAATCAACTTTTCCCGTTTATTCTTCTTTAGAAAGACCATAAGGACAAGTGTGGCGATAAGGACAAGTCTGACAAGAGCAAGTGTGACAGTAAGGACAAGTCACACAAGAAGCACAAGAAGGACAAGGACGGCAAAGAGAGCAAAGAGCGCAAAGAGCACAAGGAGGGCAGTAAATCAGGCACCTCATCTTCCTCTTCCTCTTCCTCTTCCTCCTCCAGTAGTGAAGAGGTGAGTTCAGTTCATACGTAACTTTCTCAACAACATGGTTATAGTCTAGTTTTATTGGATTTTTGTGGGTAGAACATCTGTGTGGAAGTGTCACCATGGCAAACTTCTGTATGCTATAAATGAATAAAATGCAGCTCAACAGGAAACACGGCTGTCACGCCTTGTTAGAAATGTTGACAACTCAATAGCCCTGGAACATACATGAGCAGGTCTGACGAGCAGAGCCAGTTTAACTCCTACTTGGCACACACAAATACTCACCACACGCCCTCCTGCATCTTTTTATTTATAGCACATAATGTTGTCAAGCCATTGTCTCGCAGAAGCCGCACATCATATGTTGGCGTGTTAACTTCAGTTGCAGCTATAATCACAACCACGCCCAATGCGTGAAGTGGGGAAACGATCAGTGCCAGTGCTCTCCTTATCCATATGAGACAAAGTATTGTGTAGTCCTCCATGACACGGATGTGCCAAGATGTCAGTGAACAAAATATAATTGAAAACACTAGCAACCTCCAAAAGATATTGTTCTTGTTTAACATAAAAACAAGAACACTACATTCTTGTGAGAATGGGTGAAAGCCACGTAGCGCAAGCTATTATTTTGGGCCACAATAATGAATTAGGAGTTAAAGGTACAGAAGCGGCCCACTTTCAAACATTGACAAAGCCTTAGATCTCATCACGTTTAGAACGGAATCCTTTTCACATAGTTGCATAAGCTGAGAAATCGGAAAAAACATATAATGTAGGTCACATGTGCATGAGTGATTGGTTTTACTGTACATGCAAATGATAGATGCAAAGAAGGGAGAGTCTGTTTCCGTGCGGGAGAATACAGAAACTGGTTGTATAGGAGAATCATTATGCTACTTAATCACTCGCATGGAAATGAACAAGCCGTTCCTATACCTGTCATGGCCTGACGAGACTTTATCACATTTCTCAATGAAAAAAAACTGTTTGTTACGGCTCATGCTGCTGCAGAAACATTAAAGATGGAGTAAGAACTCTTGTTTTTTTTAAATGTTCCCCTTTCTCCAGTAATGGCATTGTCTTTCTTGTCATTTCAGGACTGATGTTTCCTGGGGGACAGGACTACTCTGTTAGTCTCATTGTCGTGTTTGTGTGTGTGTGTGTGTGTGTGTGTGTGTTTGTGTTTGTGTTTGTGTATGGCAGTACAGCTGGACTTCTTGTCACAGAAACATAATAATCTTGTGTTTACGTACTTACTACTGCCTACAAAGTAAATGTTCTGACCACAAACAAACAGGCTCCAGTGTTTTTATTTGTGTTATTAATTATTAAATTCTCCTGTCAATGCGAACTGTCTTTTCTCAACCACTAGATGGCAGCATTTTATTCTTAAAAGCACCCAAGCCTTATTGTCACACTGAAAGCAGTATTTACCAGATTGATAAATAAATAATCACTTTGTGTTATGCATGTCATTTAAAACACATGGGCATTAATCTAAAGTCAAAGGCTGGGAAATGTAAAAAACTAAAATCTGCTGAAAAACTCCCAACAGTCTCAGGAACTTTATTTCTTTAGTTAGTTTTAATGTTCCAGTATACGATGCATTTATTGGCTATTAAAAGGGGAAATTTTGAAGCATATGTATAATATGTATGGATAAGAGTAAATGTAACAAAAGCTTGAATTTTCTCAGCCTTGACTAAAGTTATAATATCACAGTGTAACAATACTTCAACGTTCAAATACCTTCAAAGTTCAAATGTAAAGTTGTATGTCCGTACTTGTGCTTGAGAGTAAAGTAAAAGTACTTGTTATGCAGGAAACCTACCCAGTTGCCTTTTACTGGATCATGATTATTATTGTGTGCAGTAGTTCTATGTTGTAACTGCTGGTCTATAAAAAGTCTGACTGGACGCTCTAAAACAAATGGCCGTCTTTTACCTGACATCAATATTCTAGATGGTGTTCGCTGCAGCCCGGGCTGTCAGCAGAAGAGAATGACAACATTTACCATTGAGGATCTCCTTCAGATCTTTTGAATCTTTTATGCGGGTGCAGAAAACGAGAGAAATGGAGCAGGTTCAGAGGGGAATCAATAATAAATCAAGCATGCATCCTTCAGCGGCAGCTGAGAAAACTCAATTTAACCCATCCGTCGTGTGCAGACCCTTCTTTTATTTAGAGAATATTGGGGGATGAAATGTGTGGTTGAGTTACATTTGCTTATGATGTGAAATTAATTTCTTTCCAGAACAGCATGTGTACATACAGCATATCAGTACATATTAAACAACAGGTGAGGGCATCCAGCAGGCGTCATGTATTAAATTGCTGCCTGTTTATCTTTATCTACAATTTCCTTCACAATCTCTCATTAGTCGATTTCGAACCTGATAAATGTGTTGTTCAGAACGTGAGAAATCTCCATCCTATTCAATCCAGCCCTGTTTATGATGTTATTAGTTAGTTCGTGAAGAGAAACCATTTGTATCCGTGCCACACAGTGGCAGGCACATTTTAAATCGACAAGAATGCACTACAATTGTTAGAAAATTGTAAAACAACAGCGATTTGCCACAAAACAATCCTCAAAGTAATTTTCTGAAAACAAATGGCCAAATAATGTACATTGTCCAGCTTTTTTGATACGACAAATACAATGTGTGTCTATTTGTGTTGTGGACTGTTGCTCGAACAAAACAAATCAACCTCAAATGTTAAAGAGACTTGCTCACTTTAATTAATGGTTGGGGTTTTTAACAAAGGAGAACGACATATAGCCTCAATAATGATACATTTAAATGAACCAAACTCTATACTATAAAGTAAAGTATCAAACTCGTATTAGTGTTGCCTTTAAATACCAAAGTATATATCTATGTAGAAATAATTATTGTATAATTTGCACGTCGCTAATACAATCCGAAATGTAATTCCAACTCCAAACGTTTGGAGGCAGCAATGCACATCATTCTGCTTGGGCTGCCGCGCCGCGCGTGAGGAAGAAGTCTTGTCGCGAGAAAGAGAAATGGTGACCATACCGAAGATGGAAAAGGAAAACTCAGTTGAGTCACTTAAAACAGTACCGTTTAAGGATAGATCTCGAGTGGAAAAGCTGCGACTGAGGGCACTCGGACCCGACCAGCCGGACATAATTTTAACGTAACAGATACAATGCAGGGGAAAACTTCACAGTCGGTCTTTTTCACGTAGCTGGTATGTTAAGAGGTCTTGGCTAACCGGATGTCCCAAGGCTGGGGCTTTATTTTGCTTCCCCTGCCTCCTGTTTCAAACCGCGGGAACTGAACAAGTATTTGTTGACTCTGGTTTCACTGACGTGAAGCATTTTTCCGAAAGAGCTAAACGACACGAACATGTTGTGAGCCACATGGAAAACGCACTACGACTTGGGATGTTTGGGGGAGCAGGTATTGCCAATCAGCTTGATGGAGGATACAGGCTTGGGATCCGGAAGCATAATGCGGCGGTTGACAAAAAACGGACAATTTTGTCTAAAATAATAGACTGTGTGAAATTTTGGGGTGCATTTGAGCTCACCCAGCGTGTTGATGAAGAAAGTGAATATTCAGAAAACCCAGGCATTTTCACAAGACTTTTGCAGTTTTGCAGCGTTTTGCAGACGCAGCAGTACAAGAACATCTACAGGCGGCAACTGAGTTTGAAGGGACATCGAAGTCAGTACTAAATGAACTGCTCGACTGCATGCTCTTAGTTTTGAGAGAGCACATCATTGAAGAAATCAGGAATGCTGACTTTATCTCCATCCAGGTTGATGAAACGATGAACACTTCCGCTCAGTGTCTGTTGGCGCTTGTGTTCCGCTTTATAGACAAAACCCATGATGTGCAGGAGAGGTTTTTTGAGTTCATACCTCTCCAGAGTGCCACATCTGATTCAATCACCACAACACTCCTGGACAAATTATGCACAATCCTCCCTGATGACCAGAAGAGCAAGCTCATTTCACAGACATACGATGGTGGAATTGTCATGAGAGGAGCTGCAGGTGGTGTGCAGAAGACTGTCAAGGATGTGTATGAGTATGCACACTACAGCCACTGTTATGCTGCTCATCAACTAGATGTCATCATGCAGCAGGTGACCTCTCATCTCACTGAAGTCAGACAGTTCTTCTTTGACATAGCTGGATTCTCTAGCTTTTTTGCAAGATCTCCCAAGATAACCAGTATGCTTGATACAGTGGTGAAACAGAGAATTCCCGAAGTGGGTGCAGTGAAATGGGGCTTCCGCAGCTGTGCTGTGGATACTGTATTCAACCACAAAGATGACCTGCTGCAGTGTTTTCTAAACATCAGAGACTCGAGAGACTTTGATTCTACCACTGTACGAGAAGCTGGAGGCTTTGTGAGGCTACTGGAGGACAATAGTTTCAACTTCTTCCTGGAACTGATCCATCGCATAATTCCTCATATGGACTATCTTTACAGTCAGCTCCAGAAGCATTCCATCGACTCAGCCTTTGTCAACAGAGTCAAGCAGAAGTTCACGGATGGCCTGCAAAGCGTCAAGTAAATGCATATGTATGTTGTGCATACACTTATTGGTAATGATGAAAACAATATATCATTGAAACTTATTTTATGTGGCAAAAAAGGCTTAAAGTTTCTCTTCTGTCTGTTCAGAGATTCCCTTCCTTCTCTCTGCGAAGAATATGATGGCAGTGCACAGCAGCTAAAGGCCAAGAAATGTCGCACATTGGGGCCAGGTGAACTTCAGAGGGTAGCTACAGAGGTGAGAGTGAAGCTGGATGAGTATGAATGTAAACATAGCAACATGTTTACATTGATATTAATTCGTTGTCTACTGCTTTATCCTTCACATGATGGTTGAAGGGGGCTGGAGCCAGTCCCAGTTGACATAATGGAGCTTGTCCACAACACAGTTCCAGCACGACTCAACTGTTTTTTTTTTTTAATTTTCCATTAGGTTTAGTACCTGTTACCTGGTACTTTTTTAGTTCTTGCTCTGGCGAGGTTCCAAGTGAGCTGAGCTGATACTAAAAAGGTACCAGGTGCCTAACACTGATTGGCAGAGTGTGGAAGATTCATGAGCGTGACGTCCGACACAGGAATCAAATCGAACAATGTCGAATTGTAGATCTGTTAAAAATCCAAATATAAAAAATCAATATATAGCAATGGACTTTAACCCAAGTCTCAATATTTAACAGAAGAGTCTGGAGTATTTAATAGGGGTGGGGGAAAAATTGATTCACATAGGAATCGCGATTCTAATCATAAACCAATCATAAACTTCAAAAATCCAAAACACCAGTTTGTGCTATTTGTGTACAGTTTATTTTTGTACCTTTTGGGAGATGAAGCCTAAGCTTTTATTTTTAAGTTATTTTTTTGTACAGTAAGTAAGTTTTTATTTGTTTTGAATTAATAAATGTTAACTTTGGTCGGTTGACTTGGGAATCGATTTTGAATCGAATCATGACCCTAAGAATCGGAATCGAATAGTGAGCCACCCAAAGATTTTCATCCCTAACAGCAATGTGCCTACTAGATCCTGCAAATGATCTTTCCAAATTCTAACTGCTGCTCCCAATAGCCTCTGTGGCTAATTTTCTGTCCCTAAGTTTTGTTTGTTGTGTTTCTGAACAGGGCTGTTCCGGCAGGGTGATTGAACTGCTGTGGTGCTTCATCTTTATGGTATTTTGACCAAAGCACGTCACAGACATGTTCATTAGGACACCAGGGAACTTGATTAACTTGGAGAAATAGGGTATAATATGACACCTTTAACCAAAACCAGTCGATGCCTTACTCTAACCTTAACCTAATTTTCAAATCTTAGCCCTATACTTGGGTTTTGGTCTCCATGATTGAGGACTACTGGTCCTGACAAGGTCAGTGTTTATGCCAGAAAAGGCCCTAACGAGGTACCAAATTATGAGCACTCTTGTATCTCGGTCAGACAGCTGATTAGCCGAACTCTTTTTGTATCAAAATTTGGTTTTGAATGACAGCACATCTTTCAATGTTCGGTGATAAATAAAAAGTCCAGTCATAAGAAGTGCAGACACCTCATACAGAGTATGTGAAACCGATTTCCATCTCTTTGTTGTATTAATTTGGTGCCTTAATTCTTAGGTTTGTGACAGCATTTTGGGCCATACAAAGGAAAGCTTTGCCTTGCCTAAGCATCTGATCTGTGCTACACTGCTACAAGGAAAGAAATTCGAGGAGTACACCTACCGGTTCCCTGAAGCAGTGCTGAACACCACAGTTGAGTCGTACCCAGTGCTGAACAAGAGCAAGCTGAAAACCGAACTCTGTCATGTACAACTCTAAGGAGTTCATATACTGCTCTGATTTTTTGGCTCTATTCCAGTTCTTTGTGGCGACCAATCTCCAAGACTCTTTCTCAGAAACTGTAACTCTACTAAAGATCCTCATCACAACTCCTATGAAGACATCCGAGTTGGAAAGAAGCTCCTCAAAGCGAGCAAGACTTAAGAACTTCCTCAGCAGCACAAAGGCACAGGATCGTCTAAATGCACTGGTCATGCTCTCTATGGAAAAGACACTTGTCAAAGACATTCCAGATTTTAACCATAGAGTCATTCTGAGATTTGCAAGTCTGGAGAGGAGAAAGGGTAAATTTTCATACAAAATGTAATCTGTGCTCTGTGGCCAAACAATGACTATTTTTTTATTTCCTTGATTTTCCAAATGGCACCCAAGGAAGTGTTTTCAGATTTTGACAAATTTATTTCTATACACTACTAAAATGTGATAAATGTGCCTCTTAAATGGGAGTTGTTTCTAATTTCATTGTCATACTGCTAATTATATATTATTATAAGAGTCTGAAGGTTTTGGACTGACACTTTCACAAGCTGGGCTTGAACAGATTCTTATGTATGGTCATTTTAATGTGGAAGTTATTCTCTTTTTGTTAAAAAGCATCATTAGGCAAGTATTGCTCCAAGCAAAGAATTTGAGTAAAGTGTGTGTTTCCATCATGGTACAGTACAGGACAGTTCGGTTTGGAACAGTACGGTACGGATTGGAACGGTAAAGCCATGGGCTTGCATTTTAACTAAAAACAGCACTTTTACTTGGCCAGTGTGATACATAGCATGACAAAAATCACACAGCGACATGGAACGTGACACAGAAGACTGTTGAAAAAAAAACACCAGTCGCAAGGGAGTTGCATTTTTCTCTCGCCCAAACAGCTGACTGTCGTTGGTGGAGCCAGTCGTGCCATTTTACTCTGGTACTGAAAAATGGAACAGTAGGGCTGGTTATTTTGAAATTACTTTTCCTAATGCAAAGGCAAAAAACACCATACTTTTTAATTTGGTGGAAACGCAGCTTAAGTACATTGGTGATCTGATGCGTGTCACGTGGTAGTGGATAGCACTGTTGCCTCACAGCAAGAACACTCTGGTTCACGATCCAGTCCAACCAAGGCCTTTCTTTGTGGAGTTAGCATGTTCTCGCCATGTGTGCGTGGGTTTCTGAGTTCAAAAACATGTAGAGGTTAATGAATCTAAATTGACCGTAAGTGTGAATGGTTAGGGTTAGGGAATGGTTTGTTTGTGACCTTGATGTGGAAGAGTCGAGGGTGAATGTTGCGGCAGGAAGAGATGTATGAAAGTAGACTGTTAATTAGAAGGCATCTTTCCGTTAACTACACTTTTGACCCCTTCACTGTGGGCCCTAAAGCTCCACAGGGAGTCATGAAACATTTTTTATATGTAATATTCAAATCACTACATTTACTTCATTTTTGTTTGTTTTTTTATTTAAAGGTGGAATGTTGTAAAAAAAATAGAAAATCTCATGGAGAAGCATCAGGGTAGAGAGAATCAATATTTAATATATCAATCAATCAATATTTAACATTGTAAACTCCTGTTGTGGAGCTCCACAGCTATGAAGCTGAGTAAAGGATGGCGCCAGGGATGGATAGAAGTGTGGAGAGAGAAGTAATCCCATCTTATTTCTTTTTCTTGGTTTTTCCATTGTTTAGTTAAATTCAATTACATTATAGAAATATAAACGAAATCAAGATCATTTAGCTCTGCTGAGGTGATGTGATCAGAGGCTTCAGGCCTGAACAGCAATGTTTTATGTCGTCTCCAGATCTTTTAATCACATAGTGAAGCTTTAAACCATAGTCACTGTGGTGTGTCTTCTCCCCGTGGTGCGTTTGTAAAAGTTCTCCTCTCATCAGTTGTTTATCTTTTACTTTAGCAAGACTGGGCCATTTTCTCTTCTCTCTTGGTGACACTGATGTGTGTCCTCCAACTGTGCAAAGAACTAGCTCCAATGAACGTCGTCTCCTCCGTGCTGCAGCAAGTCCACACTGGTTGCAAATGATGAAAATAACTCACTTAATGAATGCCGTTGTGTGTGCGTTTGTATATCTATACTGTATATACATGTCTGAGATTCCCTTCTATTCATCAGTTGTTCTGTGGACTCACCGCAGGGGGGCATGAACGTCTCTCTCTCTCTCACTCGCTCTCTCTCTTCCTTGCCGACTGGCGTCAGCGGTCTCCTAGCAACAGCCGGGCTCGTGCCCGTCGCCATCATGCGCTCCTGTCTGCCGTCAATCCGCGCAGACACGCTCAGACTGAAACAGGAAAGCTGCGGATTTCTTCTTCGAAAATAAAAGCACTTTGAGTTTACCTGTTTATCACAATAAACTGCATTTCCACACGTGGTATAGAATTGTGTAACTTCAAAAAGTGGAAGATCCGTATTAAGCATATGGTCACTTGATAAATGCACTTGCACTTTAATCCAAGTTTTTAAATATGTTTTTGTTTTTCACAAACTGGACTTTTATATGGTTGAGTTGTTTATACATAATTTGCCGGTTTGTATGAATCATGTTAATTGCCTCTGGAGATAAATACGTTTTTTTAAAAAAAATGGAACTGAATTGAGTTAAATTATTTTACTTTTATACAGTTAATGTTGGTTTGTCACTTTGTGGGATTTTTCTTCCTGTGGTTTTGGTCTGCATTCATTCTCATCTTGAAAGCACCTTTTACTGAAGCTTGGAAAGTGCCAAATATTACCATTAGTAGATGTATTAATATTATTATTATTGTTACTTAATGGAGTTTGAAAATAAGGAATCTTGTGCTCTTGAATTCCAGCTTTATTTTTTATTTTAATATCAACCAACCCTCCCTTATGAATGTTTTTCATGAATATGAAACACGACTTTGAATGCAGGAAATCACAGGTTGTAGAAGAAGTGATGCGTTTGTATTGAACCTTGACCCTTTGCCACCTCGTGGCAATGGCGTCACCAAAGCTGGCGTCTGCTGTTGCAATCATGCGTCTTCACCATGCTCCGGGAGGTTTCGTTTTATTGTGAAAATCATGAATCGGAAGCTGTGTGCTTGCCACTGCTGTGTGACTTGGTCCCACCTCCGCTGATCTGCAGCGGCACAGACGAGAAACCATGGAGCGCAACAAGACGTGCTGGAGAGACTCACCTAGCGGACAGTTCAAGGGCCACTTTCTGGTGTCAGTGTGAGACACTTGCAGCAGCTGAAGGCTCACTTTTCCTTCACCAGCAGGTGGACATTGAGCTCACTCACTTTTTTTTAAATGCGTAAATTGTCAGGAAAGGCGAGGAAAGAAGATAATCTCGGAGTGACCAACAAACAAACCTGAGGAAAAGGAGGAGTAACAAGCGCCCAAAGGAAGACACTGGTGCCTGGTGGATGGAAATGTTGTTTGTAAAATGCCACGCGTGTTTGCGCTGCGTAAAACCCACTGATAGCGTCCATGTGTGATGTCAGAAGAAGAAAGAGAAGGAGCCGTTTCTTTACTTCAAGTAAACTGTGAGCGGAGCGTTGGTTTCTCAAAGGAGGAGGAGGCGGCGGCTCTGGACTAAAACTGACCTCGAGTCACTGAACACTGAGGAACCATGGTGAAGTTTCATAACTCGGACCTGTGGATAGCCTGGATGGTCTTTTTCTGCATGAAGGGTGAGCTGAACAAACCCCCCCCGGAAACATGTGTATCTTTTCCAAACTGCAAAAACGACATACATTATACACAAGTCTATAAACAAAAGCAACTATAAATTACAAATGCTTTAAATGATCTGCAATGTGCATCAGTATTGCACGAACAGACTGACATGGATTTAAAATGCTCAACCTCTGTTCTCCGCGCGAGCGCGTGCCACATCCGTTTGACCCTGGCCTCCCTTCTTAATACTGTGTGTTTGGATCAGGCTGATAAATAAATCCTCCGCATTTCCAACAAACATATTTCCACAGATTTAGACTTTTCCTCACTACCATTCGGCACGCTATCTCTCTCCCAAAGCACTTTTGATGGCGCGCGCCTTATCCTTAATGCGCTATGCCGTGCCATACATCACTTTTGCGCGTCTAATATACAACACACATACAAGAAACACACACACTGATACACTTTCAACACGTGGCACGGGAATGGAAGAGACAGTTTTGAAATAGAAACTGAGCAGACGGTGGACGGTTGCGCTGGTAGTAATCCGCCCGATTAACGGGACACATGGTGACAAGGCAGCACAGGAGCGCAGACAACCCTGAAGAGAAAAAAAAACACTGGTTATTCCTTTAATTCTTCCTCTGGGAACTGCCTGTTTGTTGACCTCTACTTAGTCCAGCGTCGTTATAATATTTGATCAAGCAAACAATGTTCCTGTCAAAACTGAGATTTGGTTTTAATGTTGTGTTTGATCTGTGTAATTTTTTAACTTCACCTAACCATAAAAACAATGGAAAGCACTGAAGCTATAAATAAGTTTAGGTTACATTACTCTTATTGCACAAGTCTTTCAAATACACAAAACAATAGGGGCAACTTTGGAGAAGAGATTAATTGCACCCATTAATAAATGAGCATCATTAGTCACTGTGTTCACATGAGTCAGGCGTAGGAATAATAATAAATGAAAAGGATTAAACTATCAGACTGTAAAATAGATTTCAGGCAATAATGAATGAGTCAAACCTTCTTTCACATAATATAATTAGAAGTAAAAATTATAGAAAATGCTAATTTTTGACTAATTTCACCCCCCCCCCCCCACAAACACCCCACACACCTTGACATGTCAATATGGACAGAACAATTGCCTCAGATTGAATTTAGACCTGATTGCTCCCTGTTGTTTCACTCTACTGCTCACTTGTTTAGCTGTGTACCTCTACTGTGAGTGGATGGATAGTGTCTTGTCAGCTTCACTCAGGATTACACACACACACACACACACACACACACACACACACACACACACACACACACACACACACACACACACACACACACACACACACACACACACACACACACACACACACACATGGTTCAAAATGAAGACACTACTCTTCTTTTTTTTCCCCTCAGAAAGTGATTGCATTTCTGTCCAGTTTATTGTCTCCTCCATTGCACCGAGTGAGGTTTCATGTCAACAAATGACTTTACAGCAAGAACAACCTGCATGTGTGAGCTCAGCGGCTCCATTAACAAGCCCACTTGTTCAGACAGAAGCTTCCTTATCTGGACAATTTTTCTTCCCTCCTCTTGCGTCTTGGCGGGGAGCTGCCGGTGTTTCTATTAATACATTCTGATGCAGCAAAGTCGGTATTGATCGTGGTTGCTTGTTTTGACTGTTTGTACTGACCTCCACTTTTTGCATGTCAGACATTGTCACTAAATTGATTGGATGTGTTCGTTAAGTTACTCGACACTGCATTGTTTGTTTGTTTTGTTTTATCACAAACGGGTGTAGCTAACTAATATCTTCATATCTTTTGTCCGTGGATGTCGCTCAGCATGTGTTTCTTCTAGTGCTTGAGATGAGAAGTCAACGGTTCAACATGTGCAGGTGAAAAGGACAAGAGGCAGTGATCACAGGCGAGTGTCAGCCAAGTTAATGGCAGTGCACTTCATACTAGTTTGAGCATTAGTGAGATGTCATGTCCTCGTTCAGCCCTCGACTCTCCCCGTCACACATAATCACTGTATCTTTCCTTAGTTGGAAATCTGTGTCTTACAGCTACACACCGAGAGATAAGTTGGGTTTGTCACATCCGCAGTGTTTGAAGAAACTCTCTTACTGTCAGAGGAATTAACAGAAGAAGCTCCATGCTAATAAAGCGATTTGTTCAGCTGTTGTCACAACGACCCCCTTGGTGAAACCAATACATAGCAACTCTGTCCGTGAAGTCCCAATTTACGATCCACCACGAACAAACCCCCGGGGGTGTGTGGTGGTGGCAGCCAATGTGGAGGTCCAATCAATTCAGCAAATTAAATTCAAACAGAGGTTGTGGCTCTGAACTTTTCAACCAAGTTACTTGTTTTAGCTGCTTGTGAAATGTATCCTATAGATGGTTTGGCGTTGTCATACAGTGGAATGTTCAGCTTCTGGCTCACTGCCTGTATGTTTGAAATGGAGAGTCCAGTGAGGATGAGAAATGCTCGAGCATCACAAGAGATGGACAAACACGGTGTTTCTTAGGCTCATTGACATTCAGGGCATTCATGTCTGCATCAAAGCTGAACTTAGACCGGTTCTCTTCTGCACTTTCTGTATGTGAGCATGTTTAACCTTTGAGGCTCTGCTGAAAACACCCGCTCTGTTGTCAGTTACAGTGCGTGGTCCACTTTGCCAAGTGTGCTGCTGTCGTCACTGTCATTCAAATATGATTCATGCCACACACAGTTGCACTTGGCTCACAGTAAGATAACAAAAGATACTCCTTTATTAGTCTCACCATGGGGACATTTGCAGTTACAGCAGCACAGAAGAAAAGTAATAAATATAAATATTTTTTAAAAGTAACCTGAAAGCTGCAGTTAACTTTTATTGTTGGTTTTATTATTTAATCTCTATTTGAAACAATGTCACATTATTTGTTTGCCGCATCCTTAATCTGAAAACAGGCTCTGACAAGCAATACTATCAGACCTGACTGAGGGAGCGTTCGTCTTTAACAGTGGCAGCACTGGGGCGGGCGAGGACAAGAGGTGTTTATCCTGTCAAACTGCTGAATGACCAGTTTTTCTAAGCAGAAGAATTCACTTCTGAACCTGTATATGGACGCTGCGCTCTGTTTTCAGTCATACGCCAAACTCTCTGCAGTCAGCTTGATTTAGCGCAATGTTGCTGTTGCTTCTGTCTGTCTTGATATAAAACAAATGACTTCCTGTGTGCAGCATGGGAATGTCGCCGGGCGACACAAGATCTTAACACTGCAAAACTGAGAAACAGAGAGAGTCATGTGTCATAGTCTTCATCGGCTGATTAATGATCTTACATTATAATTTGTTTGGAGGTAAAAGTTATGCACTACAGAAGTGCTAATCACTAAAACCATGTTGTTTTTGGCATTTTAAAGCTGTTTTTTTCAATTGAGTGAGATTCTTTTTTAAGATATAGTTCTAACGGCACGGTTTTAAGAGTGCCATATGAACAGAGAAAAACAAACTGAAAGTGATTGACAGGCCTCAGCTTGACCATTATAAACACATTCCTGTTTTATGTAACCTAAGTGATCTTGCTCTTTTTAATGCACATTCCATCTAGAACATGCCTCTCTTCCTGCTAATGCAGGATGCAAAAAAAAAAAAATCCCGTCTGTGTCAGTTTAATCTGATAAGTAGTATTTTTTTGGTTTGTTTGTCCCCCCCTCACTCAGCCTGCTGCTAAAAAGGAGCAGCTGGAACAAGAGTGTTGGACAGATGGAACTTTCCACCTCAATTATTTTTACTAAAAATAGCCTCTCAAAAAATTAAAAGTCCTCTGGGACCTCTGCTTGCAAAGTGCATGTGCGTGTGAATGTTTGAGCGACAGAGATGCAGAGAACTTTAGATGACGCTGTCCTTAGCTGATGGCAGCAGTGGCAGTCCTGGGAGTGTGAGAATGAATAAATGATGGGCTGATATTTGGGAGAGAGAGAGAGGGTGAGCAGCAGTTGCAGTATTCGCCCGGTCCCGCGATCTCTTAAGCTCACATTAAACTACTTCCCAAAGAGTCCACAAGCTGCTACACGGCACTTGGCCAAGTATCTGGGGCAAACATCTGATGTGGTTCTGTCACAGAGGTTTGGGGTTTGGAGGTTTGAGGCGTTACGATTTATTTGGGTTGGTTGTACCTTTTAATCAGAGTGGCACATGATCATGAGTGAATCATGAGAGTGCGCAGGGATCAGGGTGAGACTGTTGATGTAGAAGTGTGACCAGTTGTGGCATTTGGGTTAGATGATTCAAAAGGCTGCTGGAGAAGTAGGGTGGCATCACGAGAGAAGCTCCTGCATTGCTTCTTAAGTAGAACAAATTTTGTAAATGATGTTCCCATTTAGAGGAAAACAGGAAAGATGGTATTGTCCAAAACGATTGAGGTTTTAGAGTTTGGATTCATATTGGTGACATTTCATTTAGGACAAAAGGTGATACCTGTGTAACTCGAGGGTAGAAAAGGAAATGCTGTGATTTTGTGATATTGTGTTTTCTGACAGCTGCAGAGGGTCGAACACACCATGACAGGTTGTAACATTTGGATGAGACAAAATATTTCAGCATTGATTTTCTTTGGTGGCAGCCCATAGCCAAGTGGAAATGAAACTTGGCTTTTATCCGAAGGGTTGGCAGTTTGAATCCCGTTAGGTCAAGGACTGTACTGCCTCTGAGCAAGGTACCCAATCTCCTTTGCTTCCTGGTGGCTGCCCACTGTTCTAGGAAGCTTCCTTGTAGAGGATGGGATAAATGTAGAGAGGAATTTTTCCCTACGGGCATTAATAAAGTTCCAAAAAATTAAATTCAATTAAAAAAAAATGAAATGTGTGTGAGTGTGAAAAGCCCTGGGCGGGTACATATTTAAAGCAGATGCCTTCTTCATGTGGTGACACCCTGAAGCTCCCCTCTTTGAAATTTCAAGGAGGGGAAAATCTTGATGTTTGACAGGACTCGGATATAACATAATTTTTTAAACAAGTGTATCGTAACCTATAAAGCTTTTGTTTGCTGTTTATCCTCATGGTACGTGTGCTCGAGCTTTAACTCTTTGTTTGTGGTTGTTCTAAAAGCAAAGTCAGGGGAGATAAAAGTTTGTTAATTTCAAAGTATCAAAGCAAAGTCCGTAAGAGCATGGGTTCACTTTGCTCCAACTGAATAATTTACCTTTGCACACGATCACGTGCAGTGCATAAATATCTCGCAACTGGCAAAGTTTACAATCACTAATCTGACTCTAAATCTCTCTCTAAATCTACATTTGTCAAATAGGCTGTGCCAGGATTGATGTCCAGCATGTTGTGCTTTATTTAAGGTCTTTCATGAATGTATTTATTCTTGCAACCCTGTTAGTATATAGTGCTGTTCTCTTTGTCCTGAGGGAACCTGCACATATTTGAATGTTTGTAACAATCCATGTTAATTGACTTATATTTTACCAACACCCTCCTACACCATTCATTTGTCTTTGTGTGTGTGTGTGTGTGTGTGATATATTGTGGCACTCAATCAGTGCCTGCCAATGGGTCGTTAAGGTGATCTCTGGTATTACCAAGAATAGTTGCTGTGTTTATCATTGTAAGCCTTTATGAGCTCAGATCAATGGTGAAGGAAATGCTCCTGTGCACACATTATTCCCACAAGTGTGTGCTAATAGACTGTGTGTGTCTGTGTGTGCGTGTGTGCTTGGGTCTTTGTATTCCCCTGGCTAATCCATTACCGTGGATCCCTGAGGATCAAGGTTTCCCCCAGACTGTAATGACCTCAACACTTTCATCCACCAATTGCAAATCTCCAGGTCTCCAGACAGTCGGATTGTCTTTTAGGTTCATTAGGCAGATCCAAGCTGTTGAGTTGATAGAAACCTCACTTCCACCTATTCAGTTGTTCAGTTTTTAAAATACAATTACATTGTGGACACTTTTTTGACATGGACAGCGAAACCTTTATGAGACTAATGAAAAAAAATGGCATGTAACAAGGTTAGCGATGAAAAGTGTTTCCATTACACAATTTGTGGAGGTGATGCATCTGTCATGAGAAAATTGTCTATGACAAGAGGGAGAAAGAGACACAATAAAAAGCGACATGTAAGTCTGTCTCTAATTAGTTTCATAATTAATTTGTCATTGCATGGAAAAATCATTGGGGTGCTGATGAGATGCAAGATGTTGCTAAAGTGAATATGTTGCCTGGAGGAGTGCTCTCCTATAGCCAGTGGTTGAGAATTGCTGATCTGACATAATATGAATTACATCATGAATTAAAAATAATAATAAAAAAAAAATACACCCTGAACATGCCATGATCAGTCATGTTACAGGCGTTTCTCTCTGCACTAAAACTCAGTCACACTGAACAGGGCCAGGCTGTGCACATACACTTAAAATTACAGATGACTTAAGTTCTCACTTAATGAGGAGTAGTATGATATTTATTTATTTCAAAATGGCTCTTGAACTCTGAAAGTTTGAAGTATTTCACTCAAACAATATGTTTTCAGTGTAGTTGATGTCAAAATAAAATCACTGATAGTAACGGAACAAAAATGGGCAAAACAACAATTAAAGGTGCCATATGTAAGAATGTGGCCAAAAAACGGTTACTACATTCAAATTCACAATACCAAGGTCTTTTAGGTTTTGTTTTCTGACGTAACTGGCAACCCGTGGTTGCTCGGCAGCTGAGACTCTACTGACTGCAATGATTGGTAGACGGCGGTAGGTGGCGCCACATGCTGAAACATGATTTCAAAACATAAACATGAGTTGCAGTCCGTAAAATAATTCTTTTAATGCAAATATTTTGGCTGTACTGTTGTTGTTGGTGAGTTCAGTTTGTTATATGAACATTATTCCTGAGTCTCTGTGACCTATTAGGAGGATTTTATGGCCAGTTGCTTTAGATTTATTACACAATGCACCTTTAACCAGAGAGTAAATAATGTTTTGTTATCTTGCTAAGCTCTGGAGTTTAATTTACTCATCAAAGTCTCTGTTCTTGTTCATTTTCATTTATTTTGCTTTGACCACCTGCCATAAATAGTCACTTGGGAAGGTGCATATTGAGGATATGCTGAGGTAGTCACTTGAAAGCAGAGAGCACATAATTGCCAATTTAGGTGAATTTACTTATTAAACCTTGACCCTGTGACTTGGGTTTATATATATATATATATATACACACATGTGTATATATATGTATGTGTGTGTGTGTGTATATATGTGTGTATTTTCAACTGTTCTCCCTGGTGTACAGTGGCCCTGCATCACTAATTTGAAATTGATCAGTAATTGATTTGCGCAATGACAATATGACCTTACAACACTTGATGCACACACGGGCTGCATGAGTTTGGTGGTGTCACACAGAGATGATGCATATCCTGTGACCTGCTTTGACGACATGATAGTCCATTGTTTTGTCTTGGTCAGATAATTGCACAGGCTCTAAAAATAGTCGGTGGATAATTTCATATTCGTTGTTCTGGAAATTGCTGAGAGTTACACACGATATCTGTTATCTGTGCTCCTCTGTAATGGCTACCTCTCACTCTAAGAGCGATATGTTTTGGTTTCAAGTGCAGGCAAGTGCTGTTTTCCCCTTTGTGGATGTGGTAATGACCTCAATAATCTCTGACAGCAACAAAGTTTAGTTGCCCCCATTTTCTTTCAAGATGAATTTATTAGGCTTGTTTCAAAACAATATGGTCTGGGTGAATGGATGAACTGCGGCCTGTTCTCCTCACACTGGCACATTGTGCTGCTAATGGAGTGAAAATACACAACATGGCAAAATTAACAGCTGGGGACAAAGGGAGAAAGGGGGCATTAAACATGTGTCTCAGACATCTATTCATACACTGGCTTTTTGAGCAAACCACTGCTAATTCAATTTTTGAAATCCGTGTCATATTTTTAATAGTTACTTTTCTGATATATGGGTTTGCAGAA
Organism: Microchirus variegatus; assembly: GCF_963457635.1. Lineage (NCBI taxonomy): Eukaryota > Metazoa > Chordata > Actinopteri > Pleuronectiformes > Soleidae > Microchirus > Microchirus variegatus. Next base: position 22,425,813 of record NC_139804.1, on the reverse strand, counting down.
AGAGCATTCTCATTTCCTATATTCCCACCGGTTAAACACCAGTTTAATCCCGGGTTCCCACTGAGAATGTGTTTCATCAGCATTCACTGTCAGGTCAAATGACTTTGCAATGCAGGTGGGTTTTCAATGGCTTTTCATTTGCATTAATGCGAACGCAAGACCTGAGTGAACGTGCTAATTTCATGGATCTGATTCATTTTTAGCAGCAGTGCGAATACAGACGTCATGGAGTTTTACTGTTATATATATTACTAACTTTTAAATTGTTCACTCACTGCTGAGTTTTCTCTCATGTCTCTGAAGGTGTGTAAAATAGTAACTAACTCCTTTTTTTGTTATAGGCACATTTCATGCACTTGTAATCACCTTTTCTCGTGGGTTCACTTGGGTCATAAAGGTTTTAGGTTAAGAAAAAAGGCTTAATTTGATTAAACCAACCATGAAATTCACGTAATTGAGCAGGATTTATCCAAACACTTAGGTTATGAACATGAAAGAAGAGCTGAAGGTGAACAATAAAATAATTATACAAACTGATACTTATAAACATCCACTAACAAATATGGCATGATTTCAAATTCAAATTCAGATTTTGCTTTTTCTATGTCCCACACATGAGTAGGTGTGCTTAATTAGTTTTTGTTTGTTGGATGAACAGGTCTCATCAAGTGTGCAATATGAAAGCGCTGAAATGAACGATGTCCAAAATGAATGATGCCATTTTTCTTTACTTCCAGCACTTGATTGTTGTTCATGTCTTCAGTGAATCCCACATAGCTTATTAACCACACTTGTATAACAGTGCTATTGTCTGCTCAGTAGAGAACAGCAGCATGAGACATCCCTGCAGGAGAGGAGGAGCTCTGGGTGTGACACACTTTGACTCTCGCTAAGTGTGTTAACTGCCTGAATTGCTCCCTGTAGAAAGAGTTGTACAACAGTTTCATTATTAGTCCCTCTTCTGTACAGCGCCCCAGAGCCTCACTCTCTCACTTCTACTTCCTCTCATTCAGGTGTCTCTTTGTCACGACAGTCCAACTTCACTATCTCTCTTTTGACCTACATCCCTCCACATTTCTCTCAATCCTCCCTCTGTATCTTATATCTGTCTCTGTTTCCGTAGTCCATTGTCTTTCTTTTTTCTCTCCTTGTTTCTCGCTGCACTTTTTCCTTTCACACACAAATTTTTCTTCTTCCACTGCTGTCTTTTTCCCCACATACTCAGTCAACACACAAATGACTTCCCAGGGATGAAGATGAGACTGAAAAGTGGTCCCCGGTTGTTCTGGTCTTGCAAACAACGAGTGAGCATGTCAAGTCTGATGCATGTGAACAGCCAGGAAGAATGGCGCTTTAAGGCGCGTGGACACACACACACACACACACACACACACACACACACACACACACACACACACACACACACACACACACACACACACACACACACACACACACACACACACACACACACACACACACACACACACACACACACACACACACACACACACACACACACACCCACACACAGAGCTGGAGAAAGAGAAGCATGAGTGATCCCATCTGTGCATTGTTACAGCAGACTTCACAATGTCAGTGTTGTATCCAGTAGAACAGGAGGGGGCACAGGTGGGTCTTTTTTTTTTTTTTACAAACTGGAGAGCACATACTTACACAGTTCATGTGTGGTCATACAATATGTACCTGCACAAACACATTTCCCAGATGTAACACTGCAAAAACATATATGATGCAGAAAAAAAACTGCCCAATTAAGCATTCATATGGATATCCATATGTGCATGCAGAAAAAAACTGTATCTCAGACTAAGACTTAACATATTAAAGTCGTAGTCTTTTCTTTCATTGTTTTTTTTTTTATCTTTACACTTGAACTCGATATTGCAGCGTCTTTGGGAGTCTGCAGTTTGGTGAAAAAAGTAAATTTGTTTTCAGGATGAATTTCTGCTCAGCAGTGTAGGTCACTTATCTCATATCACATTTAGGCATTTAAGTCAACCCTCTTATTGTCAGGGAAACGAGGACATTATTTTACTTTAAGAATATACCTGTTTTCCTGTTAAAACATACATATCTAAAAAATAACTTCAGTAACCACTGTGTTGAAATTAAGATGACTTGATTTTCATTTGTCAGGATTGAGGATAAAAACAAAACTGAAGTATAATCCGTAAATTTTTTCTATTATCCCAGAATTAGCCATTTGTTATCAGGAGTAGTAGCCCACAGTGGACAAACTAATGCTAACTGAAGGCTATATAGGTTTTCAAACACACAACCAAAAAATGTTGCCAGAGATCTTTTGTTTTTCGTGTTGGAAATGAGAACAGATCTACCTTTTCCTCAGACGCATTTAAAATCTGATACCTTTTTTTCTTCATTCTCATTATAATTGCGAGATTATCTTTGTTGCTGTTGTGCAATTGTTTTTCAAACGTATTTATTTATACTGTATGCTTTACATTTTTTTTTCTTGTGCAAATCTTGCAAATTAATGATCTTATATTTAATAGTTCTTCATTGCAGAACTTGGGCAAACCAATAAGTAAGAAGAGACTTGGGGTCACTAGATAGATATTACTAGAGAAGTTCCTTATGGTAATTAATTTCTTGATCAATAACATTGTGTTTGTAACAATACGTTCCCTCTATAATGTGAGGTTGAGTTCCGGATATACCAGGGAAACGGAAACACAAGATTTGTCCATCAAACACATGTCTCATCCTTCCAGCTGCTAAGAGGTTTAGTTTGATATTACTGTGAAAAGCACTGACTCGATGTTTATGGTTTTAGATGGACTTTATAATTCTGTCCTTGTGTAGGGACTTAAAACTGGCTCAAACTGATCTTATCTCATCGGGGATTTTTCTTTCCCCACTGGAACTTGGCTTCATTCACATGGTTTAGCTTGATGACCCTCAGGCCACTAAAGCTTGTTGTGAACGCGCTAAACCGTCAGGGTTGAATAAAGCGGAGGGGATGAGCACTGTTCTCTGTGAGACCTGGTTCCTGTGGTGACCATGTTGGCGGTGGTAGTCTAAGAGCAATGTAAGGGGCATGGATATCAGGGGGCACCATATGCCGCTGTGCCCTTTCAACTCTTAATCTGTCTTTACAGTCTTATGTCGTTGCCCTCTGTGACAGCTTGAACACTGGTGGTGGAGAAGGGAAATGAGGTCCACGACTCAACACTGCACACAGTGTTTTGTGTTGCAATGTGCTCTACATGCAAATGATAGTTTGCCAGTTCACCACACACACATTGAGGTCACCCCTTCCTCCTACATGCATTAGTAACATGAGGATATTGCACAGACTTAACTGATAAGTCCAGATCGTATTGTCACAGACCCTATAGTGACACACTATGTCTGTGTGTGTCCTATTTGTCAACCATCCTACTACAAAAAGCCTTTTAAGTAAATCCCAGCTATTAGAGGCGCTTTAAATGAGCGTAACAATCATGGAGTGTTCGTTCGTGCACATTTGACACACATGACACCAGCCGCGGGGATGTTTGAGGGTAAAAAAAACTCTCCATTCAGGAAACATTACCGCCTCAGAGAAACACATTGGCGCCAACTTTGTGTTGCATCCTAATAGATAAGGAAAAAAAATCCCCCTTTAAATCCAAACCAGCCTATTCAGAGTGCTCACACAGTCATTTAAGTAATAATGAGTGGCCAGACTAGTGGGTGTTTAATACAAGGCCACTCACACAGCTGCTGTGCAATCGCTTAACATCGCGCTGCAACACCCACTTATCGCCTCTTTTTCACATTTTTTTTGTCACATCAAGGCCAAAGAAGTGTCTCATTAAATGTCTGTCCACGGTCACGTCTGCACTAAGAGGTTCAACCTCTATTCCTGTTTACAGAATGCAGTGATAAGAAATAAAACGACTCCAGTGAAAAAAGGGCGACTGTACGATAAGACATGGAGATGCTTGGGTTAAATGCTTACCTTTTTCCTGCATGAAAGATTCTCTAACAATACTGTGGCAGTACAAACGGCAAGATCATTGTGGCCGATTAAAAGAAATGATCTGGTGTAACACTTTGTTTGCACAGTGTTCTAATTGCACACAGTCAGCAGAAGTACAGTGTAATCACATTCATTCATTATGTAATAGATGTATTGAGACATAAACTTACCATGATCATGTCATGTCATCAGAGAATAAGAAAACATGTTATATTGAAAAATGGCCAGTATATTCACAACTTAAATGGACAACCATGGCCATGATGCTAATGGCCATGGCTAAAATGCTTTCCCTTGTATTTCCATTTTTACAGTCTGTGCATAGTGAAGCATGCGATATATAGGACTTTTGGATTGTATCGGATTTTACATTTTTATCTGTCCGATATCCAAACCAGTGATTGTGTCCAGTATACCACTGACACTGGTACTGATTGATTCCCATCCCTAGTCTTTTACATGTTTTTTGGTGGATATGTAATATATTTAATGCTTTAACAGAATGTTATTGTTGCATTGTCAGCATCATCACCCACCCCTGCCCTCATCATGCGATTCCCTGCAGCTGTGACACACTTTCAGTTTCAGTTTCCACCTATTGCTGACTTGATAAATAAAGCTTATAATTTAGATGTTTATGAAACTATAATAGGACACCTTTACTGTTTGTATGTATGTGTATGAATATATCCAAGACCACAACAGGTATACCCATTTTAACTTCTAAAGGCTGCAATTTTACATACCGCCTCTTTCAATGCCCCTCTGAAGGTGATCTAACAATGGTAGGTGATCTAACAATGGTAGATTTTGCTTTTGTTCCAAAATTTTCTCTGCTTGCTTCTTGCTAAAAGGAGCTACGCACAGTTACATACATGTGACTCAGACTTTAGGATCTAAATATCTGTATCTGTGTTTCATAGTTTATCCTCTTTGCAGGTTTGCCATTTGTCCATTTACGCAGTGTTGTATTTTGAACAGATTCAACTGCCCTTATTTCTTTTTTTGATACCTACTTGTCAGTGACGTACTTACTCTCTGCCTCTGATTAGCAGCCGCTGATCCACTGCTTGCTTGCAAAGAGGTGATTTGTGAATATGGAACAAAGTGTCAACAATTGAGCCAAGGCCCAAATCATCTGTTAAGATGGGCTTTGCCACAGATTACGTCTGTCATTTGCTCTGTGACCCTGGCTTATAGATTATGGATAGCTTTGGCTTTATTTGATCAGTTCAGCATCACACAAGCAATACCTTGGGTGCACACACACACACACACACACACACACACACACACACACACACACACACACACACACACACACACACACACACACACACACACACACACACACACACACACACACACACACACACACACACACACACACACACACACACACACACATACCTACAGATTGGTTTAACATTGACATGTTTGACCACATATGTTTAACTCCTTTTTGTAGAAGTGTGTGAGCAGTGTTGCCTAGAACAAGTTTATTTACCCATATTTACCTCGCACCGACAGGTCAAATCACTTGAAAGTGATGATTTCTGTTGACACAGGCATGTCCATCTAACACAGGTGATAAGAAGTGGGTGTAATGATGCTGCACAAAAAGGCTGCAGTGACCATTTCTATGATAATACTGTTGAAATCTAAGGGAAAGAAGATAGCTTGTCTTCCCCCCAAGATAAAGGATTGGACTGGAATGTATCCACAGGTTTATCTCCCAGAGGGGATGGCACTTGTAAAGATATGTTGCTTGGTGCAAAATGCTCTGCTGCCTACTAATTTCTTCTTGATTGTTGACTGTCTGACAGGCAGCATCCTGTGATCAGAAGGCGTGACAGGGTACACAAGGAATGTTAAAATCAGATTAATATGAAGGATATGGTTTTGGTTACTATTTGTACACCAGTACTGGCTACTTGATCAGATTTGGTTCAAAGCCACTTGAAGGAGGTCAGTGAATGAGATTTGGTCAGTGAGATCAAATCTTCTTATTTGGTCAAATATTCTTGAAATGGCTTTTAATATAAGTCAGGGTTTGTAATACTAATGATTGGTATAGTTATTAATCAAATCTAGCAGATTATGTAATTTAACACTTCTATGTTAGTAATAGTATTATTGTCAAACCTCAGACACTCACACCTACTCTACTGGCACTTTAATGTGTCCAATTAACCTCATGTTTTTTGGACATGTGGGGGGGAAACACCTCAGAAAACCCACTCACACACAGGGAGAACATGCAAACTCCTCACAGAATTGGTCCAGACCGGGATGAGGACCAGCAACCTTCTTGCTTTGAGGCAACAGTGCTAGCCACATGCGCAATTGTGTTGCCCCAACAACAGCTCCCTATATAAAAACAAACAGACACTCACACACAATTAAATATGTACACACAACCAATCCAATTAGCTATACCAGTAAATTGGGGTAATTACCCAGAGACTATTAAGTCATTTTCTCGCTGCTGTGCGCTATCGCAACTGTAATTATTGCAAAGCAACAATGATGCGCAGTTGTGATTCATTGTTATTGCTCTGTGGTGATGGGATGTCAGTAATAATGGCAGAGGAGTCGCTGAGATGATAAAGAATTTCTCTATTTGATATTGACATGCATAAAAACCACAGGATGGAGGACAGGGTGGAGAGAGCGGGACAGACAAAGGGACTGTCCTCAAAGAGACGTGTGAGTTGCAACACAACGCTTCATAAACTCGTCTCATAATAAATGGTCGAATATCAAGTAATCCATCTTCTCTGGCCTGTAAATGGTTGACATTTTCCCTTTATTAGAGCTGTGAGATGAAACGCATGGTTTTAACAATGACACGAGATGATCAATGACTCCATTGTATTCTGTTGGAGGTTGCTTTAATAAGTATTGTGGGGTATTGTGCCATTCTAGAATGATTTCTCGGTATTAAGAGGATGTTTTCCCCCTTTGGAATCAGGGTCTGCAACTGCCAGAGTTGAATGTGTTGCTCTTCCTGTGCTTTTTAATCAAGCAGAAAAAAGCTGCGCTTTGTCAGTAAGACGGACAGAGACAGAAGGAGATTTGTCTTGTCTTTATTACTGAACTGGGTGGTCTGAGAGAAGTGAGATATGAATCCAAGCAGGGTGGAAAATGCCTGTTGTTAAAAAGAGGATCGTGAAGAATAGGAAGTGAGATGCTTTTGACAATTGATATCATAAAACACTTGCTTTGAAAACTCATGAATACAGCAGGTTGCATGGTTGAGCTGAATCACTCTGTGATGGATTACACCACCATGCACAGCAGGGAAGAGAAAAGAATGATTCCAATTTGAATTGATCCTTGTTTAAATTACAGTACTGTGAATTATACGCTATGCAGATGAGATCATATACGGAGTTCTATGGAGTGATAAAAGCATCAGAGACACGAGAGGATGAGGAGGATGGGCTTTAAGTCTTTGCCGTAACCTCTTCAGCAATGTGAGCGGTGAAGTAAATGCAGACCAGTTTACTGAGGTTCAGCAAAGAAAGAACATCAGCTGCACAGGCAGATTTCACACCTGGTTTAACACTTTGTCTGAGGCTCGACGTGAAGATGCAAGATGTGTGAAGATGATGGTACAGGGCTGAGTGGTCCAGTCTCATACTGTAATTCCATTCATATACAATACATTTATTATGTTATGTTTTCAGGGACATGTTTACTTTTTCTTATGACATATATGATATACGTTAATAGCTAATAATTAAAAAAAAAAAAAAACGTGAACAGATGTTCACATTTTTTTTATAGGAAACGGAGTGGATTGTTCTGCATGAAACTCATAGGCAGGTGGCCTGTGTGGATGGTGGGTGTACAAAACACTGGACTTTGACAATGGAGACAATGTTTTGCATCTCGAGTCCCATCTGTGGTTTCTTCAAGAAAACAAAAGAACTGGTTATAGAGAAAGATTCTGATAGTAGAACATAACATAAACTAACTAAAAAAAAATTTCTACACTTGAAACTTTTAACTTGTAAACGATACCAGGATCTGAAAATGTATAAGACTTTACTACAGTATAGTAAATTTGCCATGGAAGGATTTTGTATTGTTGAATTGGCCAGAGAACATTTTACAAACAAATTCACAAATTACACACATATTTCTATCAAAGCATGGCCAGAGCAGTTCACACACATTAACGGTTTGTTTATTGTGGCCACATTAGAACCACCAAAGCACATTGTTACATCATTAAAATTTGTGAATTTAAACAATGAAGGCTTAGAGGATTTAAAAAAAACAACAAAAAAAACATTATTTTTTTAAATGGTATTTTGAAGACCTATTGTGCTGGATTGAAAAAAAAACAAAAAAACATCTGGAGCCTTTTATAGACTTCAGTTCTCTCTTAAACAATGTATCCCTTGTTTTCGTTTTGCCATCCCTCCATCTTCTACCTTCTGCTCAGAGGGCACGAGGACTCTCGAATGCCTGATTTCCCCTTCTCATAATTGCCTTTCTTTTTTTTCCTCCAGCTTGAGGAGCTGTAAATGAGAAAAAAAAAGCAGAACCCTCTTTATTCTTACAGTTCATTTGCACTGCATTTTCTCTGCCTAGCCTGGTGGAGACTCAGGTGGGCCCGAGTATTAATAGCTTCCCTCATTCGTGACGTCAGTTGAAATCACACATGTGCCTCATAACACTCAGATTGCTTTTATGTTAGTTAGACACATCGCTCACCACCTCGATGGTTATTTAGTCAGAGCTGTTAAGCTCTATTCAGTAAAACACAGGGAAGAAAATCGTTCTTTTCTCCACCTCACCTGCCTTTGTGGCTCTCAGTCTCAATGATAAATGTATCCTCTCATTTTTCCCTTTTCTTTCTGCTGTGAACCTGCTGTCTTTCCTTCTCCACTTGTATCCATATAATCTCGATCTCTATATCCCTTCTTTGCTCTGCTATGTGTTAAATAGTTCTGAGGTCCTAAATGCTAGATGGCTGTCTGTCTCTGCCAGGCGCCCGCCAAGCACCGGTCTCCCTGGTGATGAGACCAGAAACAGGCCATTCTGTGCCAGACACTGGGGGGTTTGTGATTGAGTGAGTGTCTGTGTCTGTGTGTATGTCAGCGTACAGTCGATTTGTGTGCGTTTTGCCCCTGGTCTCAGTTTAGATGTGTACTGAATGTAAGGGAGAGAATGCTGGGCAGTACGAGGAACGTGTATTCACTCGGCTCATTATCACGTGAATACATTATGTTTCCTGTCAACATGGTTCCACCAAACAAAGGGGTCCCTGTTCTCTCTGCCAGGACTTGAGAGCCACAGCGGCCAGGCCCCAACGTGGTGCTGTTCTGCTCTGGCACAATTCACCAGGAGTTTAGCTCCACAGACACTGCTGTTGGCCTCGTCCCGATTCAGTCCATCTGTACTGGCATCTCAGCAGACGACAAAGACTTGCTCTGCGAGAATGAGATGGCAGAACTCCATTCACAGACCAAATTATACTGATGGAAGATTTTGAAATGATAATAAAATGCTGAGTCTCACGATACATGCATCACTCCAATATGCGTTTCTCTTTGCCGTTCCTTATAGCATAGTTAAGAATGTCAAAGGCAAGGAAAAGCTGAGTGATCTAGGTAGATTCAAGGTGCTATACAGAGACATAAGAAACTACACAGAGGACAAGCCATTTGTTAAAAAGACCAATATACGTTACAATTTTAGTATTGTATATGAGTAAAATTAGCCCAAACAATGATAAAATATAACATTATGACCTTGCAGAATAGTTTACTGAAAAGCATTTGTCTATCACAGTGTACTAAGGTTCATTAGGAACTTTAGTTCCGCTTCCATCATATGTACAGGTTTTTATTAGTCAAAAAGCAAAGTTCTTATGGTCTTAGGTCACAGGATCTGTTTTTTATTGTCAGTTCAATCAGTGAGAACTGAACGTGGAAAAAATGCTTCAAAGTTTGCTGCTCACTGTGACTGGAATGCTTTGCAAAATGAGCTAAAACTGAAGATGCTGGTTTTACTGAGGGCTACTGAATGACTTGGAGGTAACTTCTGGCTGTAGATGTTTTTTCATGTTTTTAATTTCTTACATGTGTAATGACTATGGTGCTGTTATATTGTTATTCTAGATTTGAAAAAGCCGACTAAATAAAAAAAAAAAAAACTTTTTTGTCCTCCGAATACAATCAGTGAATAATGAGATGACAATTTTCAGAGCGCTCTGATATGGTGGGAGCAGTGAGCAGGTCATGTGCTCTACAGCAGCAGAATGACAAGAGAAGAACAGCCATCACTCACTGCTGCTCTGTCGTTGTGGTAAGAACTCTGAGTTCATCCAGGTCTGACCTTTGACTGCGTTGTTGGGCGGATAGCAGGTGACAGCAGATAGATGAAGCCCGATGTTGGTCATATGCATGTGCATGACAGCCAGGTGTGGCAGCGAAGTGGAACTGAGGATCGCTGGCTCAGTGTGTCACTGTGGTCCTCAGGCATTATGTGTTGTCCAGAGAGATGTTGTCTTTGCTGTGAGGCTCCTCTTAGATTTTATAACATAAACTAGTACAATAAAGTCTTTACCATCATCAAATAACTGTTTTTAATAACTAAAAATAACTAATTTTAGTGTAGAACTGTGTCCTAAAAATAAAAACATCATAAAACTAAACCAAAGAGACAGAGAAAAATGTACTTCAGGCTCCACTATTCGGGTTGTGGCTGTTGAAGAACAAAGCTACTTTTACTTGAAACATTAAGTAAGCTATAAGCAAAATTAAGAACATCCATCTTAAATCAAGTGTTAGTCTTACTGCTCGCTAATAAACCACTTTAGATGATTCTAGATTCCATCATCGGATCCCTATTTGATTTAATAACCAATAGCAGCGTTCCTCCTGCTCTCTGAGGAGAACCTCTAAACAAATGGCCCTTGTGATAATCATCATCAGCCCAATAATATTGTATAATGTTCCCTCTACACTGAAGCTGGGTCTCTAGCTGGTGTTGAGCTATTGATTGCGCTGACAGAGACTAATGCTTTGATACTCAGTCATAGAGTGAGAGGTCAGCCCTGTGGTCTGAGCTCTCACCCCTCTTTGGGACCAATTTAATGGCCTGAATAGTTGAGGGTCCAAACATCATGCAAACATGGGGAGTTATGAACCCGCGGGTGTGTGTGTGTGGGAGGAGAACTCATTTGCATGTGTGTTCGTCCGTGTGCCGCAAAGTGCTTGCGCAAGCAACATGGAGATGCGTTGACTTGGATGTGTGAGCGATTGCATGCAGCTCTCACACACTTATGTATAAATGGAAAGCTGAATAACACCTATGGAGTCTGTGTGAATGAGCATATTGTAGACAGACGCAGTTACCCAGAAAATGGCTTCGCTGTGGGGGTAAGGTCTCATGTATTATGGAGGTCTACCGGTGACTGTCTGTGATTTATACTCAGGTGGAGATGAGCTGTGTGTGTGTGTGCTTGTCTACTAACCACTGAAACTGGCAGGGCCAATAGTCCTCATGGAGACCAAAACCTGGTCTTTATGAAGCAGTTACGGCCAAGATTTGAATGTGGTTAGGTTGGGGTTAGGGTTCGGCATTAACTGGTTATCTTTAAGTTTAGGGATAACACATTGTCAGGCTGTCCAAATGAATGGACAATGCAGTTTCCTAAGAAGAATAGCTGTGCAATGTGCAAACCTGTGTGCATGTGTCAGTACAGATCATGCTAAATAAAATAAAGGAATTACCTTGAGCCAGGGATTTTGATACATTTTTAACATTTACTTTGTCCAGGGTACTTCAACTGAGACCGGTAATCTCTTTGATATGGGGGATCAGGACTGAAATGCAAGCAGACAAGAGCAGGAGTGAACACAATAATAAACAGTCAAAGGGTTTTCTTAAGCTATTTGATAAGGACTTAAACATACAGTACTACACATAATTGAAAGCGCCCCCCCGTAGACTTTTAGTCTTTACCTTGCAAATGGACACACCATGTAATCATCAGGATAAAAGGCAACCTATAACAACTTAATCTTAGCTTTCCTGATTGGTGGAAGAGAAGCCTGACTGAGAGAAATATAAAACAACATGCCTGCCTCTACTTCCAGACTGTAATATAATTGTGTATTAAAAGCATATGACTCCAGATTGTCTCCTGCAGCTTCATGCTCCAACATGTCTGTGCCAGACTGAGCCACTAAATGCCTCTATTTCTTTCACACTTATTGAAATTAAAACATGACTTGTGATAAAAGGACAGCAGTCTGCTTGTAATATGTACATTTGTGTGTGAATAGACCAACGCTGGCAATTGCTTCTGTGCCACTTCTTTATTATCTTGGCCGATCATCTCTGCTTCATCTAAGTGCGTGTATGTGTCTTTATTACCTTGGCTTATTGGGAGTCTGTGCCAACAGTTCTCAGTTCGCACACAGCAGGTTAATTGACCTCTGGAGATGTTTCTCTCCTTGGTTGTAATGAATGACTGGATTACGTGATTATTCTGCATTTGCTTTAGATGCTAGATTTGTAAAGACTTTGAATTCTGAGGCGGCTCATTATTATTTTTGAAGTTGGATAGTAGGTATCTCTTAAATCTCTTTTCTTTGAACATAGTGCCAATGTGTAACACTCAATTACCTAGCTTGTCTTTTGTGAGTTGCTGATTGAAGGCTTTACTTTTGGTCATTAACCCTTTATCACTGACTGCATCACAGACAACACGTTTGCGCAAGTGCATTTTGCATTACCGTAATTATGCGACGGTTTGTGCTATCGGTAAAATTCCAACAGTTTCTGAAAACGGAGAAGTTGCATGTCAAAGCCAACATGTGGTTATTATGGTAATTGCAGAGAGTTGAAATAACGCCTGTACATAGTTTCTATCTGTTGTTCTGTTTTTGGACATTGAGACAAAGTCTCATGCTGTTCAAATTTAACACATTGTTTGTGTGTTGTTGATCCACAGTGTTTTTTTTTTTTTTTTAAATCTAACTTTTTGTTTATTTTATTATTTTGTTTTAAAATTGTTAAAGCTCCCATAGAGTGGTCCTATTGAACATATATATGTCGTATATATTAGTTGACTTGCATACATTAACTTGTTTTTATGGTCAAAAACCTCCTAATTGCTGGAAACGAGCCGATAGAAATCTCTCCTCACTGAAGCTCTCGTCAGCCGCACTGTTTCAGACTGAAATCTCACACCCAGAAGACAGACTGTGTTGTGATTGGCCAGCAAACGACAGCTTTCCCAACTGTCCTGTGATTGGCTAATACCTTGAAGTGACTTAATCAGCACATCCGCTCTCAGAAGCACAGCTCCCCCCTCTAGAACGGTGGATGCACTGCTATTCATTATCAAAACATTGTTTTAACAATGTTTAAAAATAGCTTCGTCACAACTCCCTGCCACAGTCCCTTTTACGCCTTTGACCCGGAGTCAGACCCAGAGTCAGAAGATACTGTCGCAAGCAAACACCTCCACAACGGATGTTCTTTTTCTTTTGCGGTACAATGTACGCAACCGGATGTGCCCGGACTAGTGCCCGGACCAGGAGGATCCGCTGTTCAGAAGAAATTATTTACGCAACCGGACCGGTTTTTTTCAGAGATCTCGCTGAGCCCAAGATTACAATACAACACAGCGTTCTCAGCAATGGCTGAACTGTTTGTTTCGAACCTTCAGGGCTTCAAAAAAGAGGTAATGTCTCAGATACACACCGAAAAAACGTTTATTGGACCTTCTGATCTAGGTCTGCTTTAATACACAATTTTAACATAAAAAAGAACTGCCAGATTTTGAACGTTATTCTGGAAAAATGGGCAAAAGCAATTACTCACAGGACATTTTGAGGCTTAAAGGGTTAAACAAATGTCTATAGGTTTAAAGACTGCTGGACAAGTGTTTGCTAATACAAGTACACTACTTAAAAACTATAACAAATTAGCATCCATCCATTCATTCATTGTCTCTGCTTTATCCCCTACATGAGTGTTACGGGTCACATGAGCCAATCCCAGTTGACACGGTGAAATGCGGGGTACACCGTAGGCAGCTCACAGAGATGAACAACCATTCACTCTCACTATGGGCAATTAGAGCGTTCAATTAACCTTTGCATGTTTTTGGACACTGGGAGGAAACTGGAAAAAACCCACATAAACATGGGGAAGTGAACAAGTAAATATGAAGATAAAAACCAGGTAACAATACTCCCAATCCTTTTTTCTGAGCCAGAGTAATTTGTTTCATACACATGTAAATACATATTTCATAAACAATATTAAAAGGTCTGATCATCAATGATTAATTGTCTTTGCACTGTAATGTAGGTTAGGGCCCAGGAGGCCAGCGAGCTGGGATGTAAAACAAACAAATCATTCTCCATAAAGCAAAACATCTTTTAACGCCCTCCTCACTGCTGCCTGCATTGTAATGACCTGTATTCCCAATAACAAAGAGAGCTGACGACGGAAAAAGATGAACGTGATGAAGTCACGCAGGGCTTTTGTGCGTCTTTTGATCCTCAGTGCACACGCACACACAGAGGCACTCGCAACTACACAATCAAATAAACGGGCTGATGAAGCTTTTGTGAAACAAACAACTTGATTAAGACTCAGGAGGAGAGAGAATCAGGTGTGAGCACCGTGGGTCAGGAAATCATGTGTGAACGAATGCCAAGGATGAATCTTTGAAGATGCAGTTTGTATAGTTTTGTACATTGCTCCACCTCCTGCGGGATTGTGCGTGTGTTATTGCTAACATTGCTGTTCACTTTACCTGGTGTTCGTCTTCAGGCTGAGCACACGAGCAGGAGACCTGAGCGGTTCTATTGCGTTCTGGGAGTCATAGTCCTGTTTTCCTTGAAGCTGCATTTCTTCACTGTCCACTGAGATGTTTTCTTCTCTTGTTGTTCTCTTCACTACTATTCTAAAGTACGGTCTTTAAGTGATTTTTAATAATAACTGGATCTAATGCAAATGCTCACCTTTACACTTGCGCAGTCTTTGATTCACTGGGTAATCTAAAGATGTTAGTTTTGATAGCACACCCTGTAAACAGTATGTTTTGCAATAAAATCCTCAAACTTGTTTTCACTGCTCAAACACTGGGTCCCCTAGGACTGTGTGCACAATTAAAGTCGCCCCACAGAGATTTGTTTATTGGTGTCGCTGTGCGTATAGAAGAGGAATAAAGAGCGAGGTGAATCCACATATTATGCCACAGAGAATAAAGCAAAAACTCAGAGTAAGTATGAATATTAAGCAGGAATAACATTCCTCCTTAATTTTCCAACACAGAGCCCAACATAGAGGCATACATGCTGTCAGTTTATCCTTCTTACCATGAACATAGAGCGGCTTTAACCAGCCAGGTACAAACCCTTCATTGTTAATTCCCATTTATACTCAATTGTCATCCGTTTTACAAGCGTCTGTCCCAAATGTTATCTCTGTCACTACCGTACATACGTCTTTGGTATGGAGGTTTACACAATACATCCTCTAGAGGGGAGTGCCGGGTACCAAGTTGCAGTCATCAACATAGTGGGCATTAAAAAGTGGTTATTTAAATTGAACTTGGTCTGAAATAGAGCGGACTGGACTGTTGACTCAATACTGCCCCCACAATTTCCAGTGGTATTGTTTTGTCTTGGCTGTCATCGTGAGCTCCCCTGCTTGGTGCACAATGACAGATGAAATTTACTCAAAATATGGACGAAAGGCTCCATCCATCTCCGTCTAAAGTAGTATAAATGGGCCTTTAGCCACCACTGTTTGTAACAGTTTGATCAGCTCACAGCTCAGACTTTTCTCCTGCGTCTCAAAATTCAACTTTAAAATGTATACATGATTCCATTTAATCCCATGGACTTCTTTCTGAGTCTGAGGACAGCTGCCAAGGAACTGCAAAGGAGCAGTTACTTCCAGACAGAAGCAGATGTTTGAACTGGGAACAGACTCATGGATTAACACAAACACTGATGTCAGAGAAAGAGAACAAGGCAGGAACAGTACAGGATCAAATAACACAAAAATCTGTGTTGTCAGTAGAGATTTCCCTTTTTTTTAACACCATTTGTGGTGCAAGAGGGTGGTGAACAGCTGGGGGGTAGGGGTACATGGTCTCCATGGAAACCGATGTTCCCTTAAAGGTACTTGGGCAGTCACTGCCAATTGTTGAGCTTGAGTAATGGTTGTAAATTCTCCGTAAAGTGCCTCAAAGATTGAGATTAAACCTGCTCAGGGTAGACTCATGCAGTGAGCAATCACACCATTTCTGAAAGATGGAGTGACAGAGCTTAATGAAGTGCAGACAGAGACATACTCTATCTCTATTTCAAATGTTTAGTTTAACGTTTTTCTCTAAGGTTGCCATTTACAATGTTTAAAATATGATTGCATTCATTAAAAAGGCAGCGACATTCACTTATTCTTATATTCCCGCTGGAAATCTTACTGATAATATTCACTTTAATTCAGCTCAACACCGCTGTACAATCAAGGCTGTTGTATGTTTGCACCATTTCACAAATGTGTTCTTTATGTCAAATACTGTATATTAACTGTTAGAATATCAGCAGGTGAAGCACTTGTTTTTCTCTGTTATTTCTTCATTTGTCCATCTTTCCCCTAAGCCTTTTTTGCTCTGCCTGGCAGAACCATCTGAATGAAAGTGGTCAGGCTTGGCTGCCTCACAACTGATGAAATGATTGCTCCTCTGTGTTTCCAAGTGCACAGGGCTTTATTCGTCTGTGGCAGGTTGTCTGAAGGCCTGCTGATGATGGGCCTGTGAACACAAGTAGCTGAAAAGAAAAGTCTCACACCTTCGTCTGTGCCACCAGTTCATGCGGAAAATATGGAGGAATATTACTGTGTGCTAGTTTTATTGTATTATCATTGAAAACCTTAAGTTGACTTGGAATCAGATTTGTGTTGTTACATGTGCAAGAGCAATTCTTTCCTCAGTGAGTTTGGTTCATTGTGTGGACGTGTCACACATGAAGGGGGTGACTGTATTTTTCCAAGACAATAAGCACTCAACTCACTATAAAGTGTTATTTGGATTGTAGTACACATTGATACATCACTTGTGCCATTAGATGTTCACATACAAATAATTTTCTTTGGTATTTTAGCACGAACAACGTCAGTAACAAGAAAGTACAAGCATGCATTGTGCTGGGTCTGTCACGCATTTCCAGTAAGATTGGGGTGAATGTCTTTTTTGTGGATTCATGAACTTGTTGAACAACAGACAGAGTTCATGTGTGCACACATATGGGTCCGTAACACATTGTGAGGCTTATTTGTATGCCACAGCAGCTCCTGTTGTTTCCAGGGCTCCTGATGCCTGGGTGGTCACCCTGAGAAAATCAAGGGTTTTCAGCAAAGCACGGATCGTAACTGTCAGTCTTCTCTTTTCACGATGCTGTGAATAGGTCTACAGTGTAGGACAATGAAGCAGTGTTTTGTGTGGAGAGAGAAAAAAGACTGGCTGAAATTGAGCAGTATATCAAACATTGTGTATTTACTACACCGCAGCACATCTGGCTTCACCAAGTCCAGAGTCTTGACACGACACTGTGACACTGTGATCCAGAAGAGTACAAATACAGACATTTAAAATTAATGTTTTAGCAGAAGCCATTACAAGTAGTTACCTGTTAGCTTTTATCCCTGATGGGAACATTCAAAGCAATTTCATAGAAGGTAAATGGGGATCACTCAATAGCATGTTTTTTGTCCAATATGTCATCTAGCTCAGGCGTGTCAGACTCATTATAGTTCAGGGACCACATAGAACACAATTGGAACTCAAGTGGGCCAGACGAGTAAAATAATCGCAGAGTAACTGATAAACAACAAGAACTCTACGTTTCCCTTTGTTTTACATTAAATTAAGTATCTTTTAACAAAACATATCATTACCGGCCTGAAAATTACAACTGATAGATATAGTGAATGTACAAAGGCGCAAAACATTTAGTCACAGGTATCTGGAACTGAAAAATATAGTATTTCACAATCAATTTTCACAAATCCATCCTACAGGGCCGGATAGGACCCTCAGGTCGGCAGGTTCTGGACCACAAGCCATAATGTTTGACACCCTGCCCTGACCTAGCTATAACCATTTAGAAAACAACACACTCCAACTGCGATGCAGCAATTTGCAGCCTTTTCTCATGTCCTGGACAGATAGCCGATCGAGTGACTTTGGCCAATATCAGACGAGTATTGATACTGAGCATTGTATTGGCTCAAAGATTCTCAAACACTTTGTGCAGATTGTACAGATAATGTCACTGATCAATCCACAGCCAGTGGTGGACCCACCTACTGAGCAGATCTTTTTATCAGACAGGAGATGTAGCAGGCATCTGTTAGCACATGTATAAACCAACCAGACACAGATCTTCATCCAGCAGACATGAGATGAGCTGTTTGTTCCAGCACATCGGCTTTGGACTGAAGAGCAGCAATTGAGGACAGAGTGGCTTGGGGGAAATAGGGGGGAGGGAAAGTTGTTTGGGGGAATTTGCCACTGGTTGTGTTTGTGGGCATATAGGTTGGCACTGAGAGGCATATAAATCATTTATTTAAATTCCCAGTGAATGAATTATTTAGTGTATATCAAAATGAAGATGCAAATGTACTCACCAAGTATTTCCTTTAATGTCCCAGGTGGCCAGTGAGCATTACCAAAGCTCTGGGCACAGAGGGGACATAAAATTAATCATGTTTTGCACTGCAATGATGTTTGTGACCTCACCATAAGATGGAAGAAGTGCTTTGCTGCTCCCATGCTGCTGCGTCCCCTCTCGGAGCATGTTGCAGCTAATTGTAATGATGACAGCAGTAAAGATGGCACAATATCAGGTACAAGCCAGTGGAGTTACGTTCACTTAAGATGGAAAAAAAGCTTAAGAATGAAGGGTGGTTGCAGGGAAGTTGTGTCTATGTGTGTTGGTAATGAAGCTTCTTCATATGTGGCGTGTTTTTAGCACATGTGAGTGTTGACTTATTGTAGATATGCATCCATGCACAATAATTACTTCACGCTCACTGCCCAGGAAGGATTTAATTAACTGCTCCCTGTCAGCGGGGATAATTAGTCAATAGCGCACACACACACACACACACACACACACACACACACACACACACACACACACACACACACACACACACACACACACACACACACACACACACACACGCATACACACAATCAATAATTTTGCAACATCAGTGTTGAGACAACAATGTTCTCACAAAAGTATGCAGGTCTTGAGTGATGTGGCTCAATAGGCAATTACAGCGGAGCTGAGCGTGGCACATGTTCTGTGCCTTCAGAGAGAAGAAAATGCTGATTTTTTATTTTTATTTAAATGCTTCATTAGCATGGTAGCACACTGTATAATCTGCACAGCTTTGCTAATGTCCCATCAAAACACAACACTAATTAGGTTTTCTTCTCCTTTTGCAGGTTCATGGTTTGATCTACACACGGGGAAAGGTAAAAGTTAAATTCTTCATCCTTCAAAATGTTTTCAACACTCTAGTTTTTCCTGGCAGGGTTACAGTTGTTTGTCATTGTTTTTACTTTTGCTGTCCACTGATTCCCAAATATACTAGATTATTCTCCTAAATAGTGAGAATTTAAAATATGGACTCGTCTTAAAGAGTCTTTCATATACAGGACACCTTCTCAAAGGCTCAGCACATTTACACCTTCTGTAAAAACAAACCAAAAGAAACTAACAACTACCTGGCAACTAATGTTTGCCAGGTAGTGTTTATGGCACGTAATATGTCCCCACACAAATGCCATCTGTGAGATGACAGTGGTCGTTTTATTGAGTTTTTAGTTGAATCGTTTTTTACAGCATGAGAAAAATGTCATGCTGTGTGTTCCGAATGTGGAACTCTATGACTGGACAGGTCGTCTCTCTCTACTTTGTAAATCAGCTGCTGTTTAGAATGTCAAATACATCAGGGTTTTTATTTATTTATTTATCTTTACCATCTATGCAGCATTTTATGATCATGATGGAACCACGTCTTTTTTTTTTGTATTTCTATTTCTGGCAGATGGAGTCTGTAATGGTTTCTGTCTGTGGCCTTCCCTCTTTAGATCCCAGAGTATTTTAGTCCAGAATAATCCCCACCATCTGCTGTCTCCTCTACTATGTTTTAGCACTCAGTATCTTTTCATCTGTCACTCAATTTTATTTGCTATTGCCTTTCCCTTTTAGTTTTTAGATTTGTATTTTTCCATGATTCCTCCCAGGCTGATTTTTCTTTTGTTTCTTGTGGACCTTCATTTTTCTTTTCCCCATTTCCTCCCATCTTTGTCTCCAGTATCGCTTAATAATGTTTCAATTTAAAATCTGCTTTTCATCTCTCATGTTTTAAATCTGGATTTCTCTATACATCAACCACTATAACAGGCGCTCACTCTATAACCCCAGGTCTTAGGGGGAACATTTTTAATATGCATTTTTCAGGAAGAACTACTGGTCAGGTTGCACTGGCTATTTGTAAATCCATCCCTAAGGTTGTCCCACTGTCTTAGTTACTACAAACTAGTGATTATAGGTCTCACTGTTCAAATTGAAGGAATGTCACACTGAGTTTTGTTTGTTGCTAGGAAACATTTGGACGTAATCAGTCAAAGCAGCGTCATGACACAGTTTAATGTGTTAATTTTACATGACTGTTGAGCAGCATTGTAATAAACTGTCAGATTTGATATAATGACCACATTTGATGTAACCTTTAACAGTCTTGTCTTGCTGTACATCACCAAGTCACTTTAGTAAATTGGTTTGCGTTTGACATTAACAAATAATGCAAGGATATAATTTGCATATAGTGCAGCCCATTATAATGTAGCAAAATGTAAAGCTATACATCGCAAATGCTTCTGTTACTACTAGGCTTTGAGCATCTCCACCTGAAAAAGCTTTTCATAGCAAATTGTGCATTATGTCATTTTACCCTGATTTAAAATGTGATACTGATTATTTTGACACCTGTGATCTCGAAAGCACATGAGAAATATACCGACTCAAACAGCAGAGGTGAGAGAAAGAGCCTCATATCTGAAATCACAACTGCAATAAAATGACGTGCTCTGGCAGAAACTCTTGTTTGAAATGTACAAAGCTCTCCGCTATCATCCTCTGCAGGAACCACTCAGGTGCCTAGGGAAAAAGGTTCTTCACTTCACTGCAGTTGTTCTTTGGTAAATGGTACACGACTACTGCGGAAATCCTCGAGCGTGTACGGCCGTGTCTTTTTTTTCCTGCTGCTCTCCTCTTATACTCCAAGTTAAATGAATGCAACTGAAAACATGGCAACAACATGCTATTGGTGACGTTAAGAGTGTTTTGAGAAAGAAAGTCAGTTGGCATTCAAGGCAGAGCACTTTTATTCTCCCTGATTTTATTTGTGTGTGCATGCGAGTCTGAGTGGGTCACAACAGCAAAAATACAGACCGCTATTACATCGGCACCTCAGTGACATGACTGTCAGGTAGCACCCAGCGGGATTAACAATGACTGAATGGATTATTGAGTCTGTGAGTGAGTGTGTGTGTTTGTGCATGACTGTGAAAGTGAGAGCGTCAGATGGAGACAGCACGATAAAACCCAGTTGTGACTCCTGTGTCAAGTAGGTATTTGATAAAGCCGGATGTCTTACACAGATACTGATAATTCTCTTAGATCATCATATTTTGCCTCGGCCGCTAATGACATCACTAAACCATACACTCCAGATGTACGTTTAACTCATGCAAACACACATACACCCACAGTCCTGTGCAGATCATGCCCTCGTCATCTTCTCACTCCTATTGATAACTCTATTAGCAATGACCTCATCGTTCCTCATCACTCCACCAATTCCCCCATCTTCTGCTTCCTCTCCTTTCATTTATTATCATACATCCGTTCCCATATATGGAACTTTTCTTCTCCATGCTTGTAAAGAGAAAGAAAAAAGTGACAGAAAAATCGAGGATGTAGGTGTTGACTTGTTTTGCGCTACAGTTTTATAAGTGGCAGCTAATGAGCCTGTCTCTGTACACGCCACTCAAGATGTCAAATGCATTAGTGCTTACCATTTTACAGTCCTTTCAGAGCAGAGTCGTATACACAAGGCAAACAACGTTATCTGTGACTAAACACACACCCAGTGGCATCTTCATTCAAACTGCTAGCATCTAGACATCATTTCTGTCTCCGTCTTTTGACCGAAAACAGATCAAAATTTTCATTTATTCCACAAACCATAAAATCCCTAAACGAGTTAAATTAAGACGGTCACCCGGCTGGCCTGGCCACAGCCATGGTGCAGTGTGCTTTGTGCTAGGTTAGGATGAACTTTCCTTGTGTTGTCTGTTGTCGTCTGATGTACTCTGATGTCTGCTGTCTGTGTCATGTATTTGGCGTCCTGTCACAAAATGCCTTGTGATTGCCATTGTGCTGTAAACTCAACTGCCCCATGGGTACAATAAGGTTATCTCCTACCACTACTACGACTACAATCGGACATCTTTAACCAAAGTTAACACACACACACACAACAATAAATTAACAACGGCTGCATCTGGATGCTGAAGGCTATAGCTGTCGTCTTGGTCAAAACAAATGATACTCGATAATGAATTTTCTGTAAGTTGTTATAATGTTTTAGTGTCCAACAACGTGGGGTGTAAATGTGTGAGACAGGTGATTGCCAGCTGGGCCATTTATGCTAAAATTGCATTCCTCTCTGCAGCTGTAAATTGCTCTGGATTGCTGCTGATTGATACTTTTGCCATTTCAGTGCGAGTCCAATATAAAAATCCGACATGATGTCATTCTTTTGTCTCTCCCTTGTGCTCACTGCTGCAGTGTGTTTCTTGGATTACTGTATTTGAACATCGCATAGCGCTCCAAGAATGTCAGTAATGAATATAAGCCATGCAATCTGCTTGACTATTCAAAATGCTCCTAATTGAAATGCTGAAAAGACGGCACTGGATAATCAGCTTAGAGATGAAGTCTACACTTGACAGATAATAAAGAGGATCTTACCGCTGAAGATTCTAATACCACCCCTGTAATGAGAGTTCACAAAATATGATCCGAGGACAATGGAGGGATGAGGAATTCAGGAGAGCCGGGAGAAGTGCTGCTATAAGAAGGAGGAGATGACTTCCATTATTCAAAATGTAGGTTAAAAAAAGATCAACACAGGTGAATACCTACTGCAGAAATACTACTTATTGTGAAATATTCAATACTGTATGCTTAATGTTGTTGTAATCGTTAGAAAAGTGAATGAAATTATGTAATCCAATGCAAATCCTTTTATACTGTGGCTGAAGCATATAAAGTACAACCAAAACAAGTGTTATGCCATAAATAGAATGATGAGGGATTTCCACCATTGTTTTAGATGGATTTGTATGGTTAATTTCTACTTTTGGTACTGAAGGCACTCATCAAAACTGCTTCTGAGGTGGTCGAATATTTAAAAAAAAAATTGTTATCCAGACCCAGACATGATGGATGTCGTCCAGAAAAGGCCGTCTGCTTCATCATCCCAACATTTAAACAACATTACATCGTCTTCAGCAGCTGGATTTTCCCACCATTTTAGAGTGTCGCTGTTTGGATCTGGTATAAACACTGTTGCCTTCCACACCTACTTCTTTTTAAAGCATTTCTAAAAAGGACTGGCTTTTGCACAACCATCATCAGTCACTTGTCAAGAAAATGTAAATGTGTACGTTTCTGCATGAGATAAATCTGGACTGTCATGAGTCGAGAAGCTGACTTGACAGTGTTTGAAAACAGCTTTAACACCTCGTAAGGCAAATAAATACAACTGATCAGATAACTTGCTTGTGATTTCTGAAAGGCTTGATAATGGATGGATGGATGTGAACAGTGCTACCAGTGCAGATATTATTTAAAAAACAAAGCAAAACAAAAAAAACAGTAAACAATAGCAAAAGTACAACATTCCAGCAGAATATTAGGCATAGTCACCTTAAAAATGAAACATAAAAAGATAAAAACAGAAGCAAAAAAGTACAGTCCAGTCAATTGACATTAAAGACTGGACAGTTGTGCAAGAGTTTTAGGCTAATATTGTAAGTAAGTAAGAGTAGAAACTGTCTGGGTTTGGGCTGAAATGATCATGTGATGGAGGCTGAGTCACCTCACTGCCTGTGGACTTAAAAAACTGGATGGCCCTGGGGACAACATGACCGCCTCAACCTGTCTGTTGAACATGACGGTGACCGAAGTCTGCCACTTGACATGTTCCTCTGTTTGATCAATGTGCAGTGTAGGGGGTGGTGCTTATTGTCTATGATTGACAGCAGCGTGTTCTGGCTCCTTTTTATGGCGTCATTATAGTGCCATATTCCGCGAGCATAAAAACATAATCAGCGAGCAGAAAGACCACTCTCCGTGCGCTCGCGAACACTCTCCGCGCGCTCGCGAACTCTCTCCGCGCGCTCGCGATCTCTCTCCGCGCGCTCGCGATCTCTCTCCGCACGCTCGCGGTCACTCTCTACGCTCTCGCTGTTTCTCTCTGTAACTTCTGCTCGCTCGACTTTGCTGACTTTTGGCACTGGGGGGCGGGTATTGAATAGACGCCCCGTAACACCCCCCCTTTCTGATTGGTCACTTAAACGCCTGGGTCAGAGCCAATCCGAGGCAGAGTAGGGCGGGTCATCATTGCAGTTGGTGGCAGAAGAATGTGATTTAGAACGGAGAAAAAATAAGTAAGTAGAGGAACAGACAGATATTTAAATTAAGAACTTGCTTCAAGGGAGGATGGAGGCTCCTTGAAATCAGCAGAAGTTATAGAGAGAAACAGCGAGAGCGTAGAGAGTGACCGCGAGCGTGCGGAGAGAGATCGCGAGCGCGCGGAGAGAGATCGCGAGCGCGCGGAGAGAGTTCGCGAGCGCGCGGAGAGTGTTCGCGAGCGCGCGGAGAGTGGTCTTTCTGCTCGCTGATTATGTTTTTATGCTCGCGGAATATGGCACTATAATGACGCCATACCTTTTCTCCACCATTGATGTCAGGGGCTCCAGCTCCATGTCAACCACAGAGCCAGCCTTCCTCACCAGTTAGTCCAGCTGTCCAGCAGCTCTCTTCTCAGTGCTGCCTCCACAGCACATCACAGAATAGAAGAGGACGCTGGCCTTGACAGACTGATAATACATTACAAGCATTTTGCTGCAGATGTTGAAGGACCCCAGCCTCGTCAGGAAGTAGAGTTGACTCTGCACTTTCCTGTGTTCACTGAGCATACCTTTGTATGGGGCTGACTATCTCCACAGTGTCCCCCTCAATGGAGATCTGTAGCAGAGGAGGGTTAGACCTCCTTCGTCTTGGTGGTGTTCAGCTGTTGGTGGTTATTCCTGCACCATCTCACAAGGTCCTTCACCAGGCTCCTGTACCGACCCTCCTGTCCATACCTAATACACCCCACAACTGCAGTCTCATCAGAGAACTTCTGCATGTGACATTATTGTACAGTCATGTACAGATTATGTGGTGTATGCACAGTACTAAAAGGCTTTTTGGTTTAATCTTATCTTTTTGCCACCACACCCTGATGAAGTTCATGCAAATATAAGAGCTGACGAGTGTTTCCAGCACCTCACACAGGCTGCTATGTGGAACAGAATAACTCACCTTGTTTCTGACAGGACAACTCGCGGGGAATGGGTGATGCAATGAATTCAGTTTACATCATGGCTCCGATGTTGTGATAAATTCCCCCAAGATGACGGAGCTTTCACACATCTCGCTCTTACTTTCATTTGCGCTCATGCGCTCTCTGACTTGTCAACATCGCATTTCCACATGCACATAGTGGACACACTCACACTGCATTTGTAAAGCCTCTGTTTATGAGTCAGTCAGAGGTCACGTCTGTGGAATGACACTGGGCACACGGGCACATTTTCACACAGATTCCTACTAGGGCCCAACAATTTGTGGATTTGCAATTTAAAATGCAATTTATCCAACAGATCTAGCAATTGCAGTTTGATTTGTGATGTAATTTATTTTAAAGTCGAGGTTCAATTTAATATTTACAGTACAATAGGTTATGGATCACTGGACAGCATCAAAAAAATAAACTAAGGGGAATGTTAAATATAGTTTTACCTTAGAGTATATAAGTAACCAATTATTGTTACATTATATACTCATTGATAATTGGAATTAATAATTGGAATTAACAATGCCTGCCACTTGGTTATTGAAGGGACTCATCTAACCTGTCCTCTGACACTGCATTCACAGTTGACACTGAACAGGAAATACCAAAACTATTTGCATGCACTAGTTGTCCTGGATTTCTTATTTGTCAGTAATATTTTTAAATATCCTCACAGAATTAATTAATAAACAAGCTGACTGAAACCATAGTTATTACCATTTTGGAAAACAGCAATGCATGTAGCCGTCATGTTTGTGCGACGGCAAGCTAAGGTCTCAAACTCAAATGATCTGGGGATCCACTCAGAATCTTGTCTGGTCAGTAAGGCCCAGTGAAGTGAAAAAAAGTCAAACTTTTTGAGGAAAAGTGTACGAAATGAGCTTAAAATCATATCACAATATTCCATAATTATATTGCAATAGAATGTCAAAATAAATGATATGGAACAATAAATGTTCACGATAAATACATGTATTTGTGGTGCAAAATTAGTCTGATATAACTTGATATTAAGTGTCGGGCCACATGAAATTCAATGGGGGGGGGGCATGTTTGAGACCTCTGATTTAGCGACTATACCTCTGTAGTGTCTGCACTTCTGTTTTGTCAGCTTATTGCAGCACAGATCTTTTGGATTTATCCCCCAAATAGCATGCACGTAGCGTGGGTTTTATTTAAAGTCAAGTTAACCTGCAAAACAGTTTGACCCATTTCCCAATGCCAGTAGATGACTCCTGACATGGATTGTAAACAATAAAAATGGAGACTGATGAGTAACAATCTCTTTGTCTCTTTTAAATCAGCATCTCCTGAATGATGTTTGAGAACGGAGAATGATTGAATATACAGCGGAGATGGTAATACGTCAATAAGACAAATAACCAGTGGAGGTGATGATTCTCTATAGCCTCAGAGATGCCCATCATAGCAGTGGACAATGACGCCTGTGATTGCATGATGGAAAATAAGCATGTCCATCTGGGTGTCCTGTTTACAGTACTGCCTGTCTTGGAGCTGGAGCTGATAAATGCCAGTGAAAACTATAGAGCTATTCAGCCCAGGAATAAATGTTAATTGTACTTTTTAACAATGAAACAAAAGCCATGTCATTTGTGTTAGTAGTTTTTTGTCTCGTGTGAAAGAGGCTTAAGGAAACACAACCAGTAATATAAAACGAGAGTCTTGTCCTCCTCATCACCAATTGAAATCCCCATATTGCCCATATTGACATGAGTGTGACCTCTTTAGGAATCTGTCACATTCTATTATAAAATAATGCAGCCTTTATTTGTTAAACTGGCCGCTGAATCTTTGGCTGCATTTCTCAGGATGTGGTTCATCCAAGTCCAGTCTCCATGTGGGTTAAACATAATGGGAAAGTTCTATTCTTTGAGGTGCCAAGAATATAATATACGATCGCTCGTTCTTCTCTGCCCTGCAGCCAGAGATAGCACTGCTTTCTATCCACATGTGAACGGTGGGCAGATGCCAGCCACTAGAACAGAAGAATAAGGGCACAGCTAAAGTCCCACTGCTCATTATCATCAACACCACCATCATTAATCATCACACCTTTGAGTATCTTTGAGACCTGTAGGATGTTAGCTGTGAGTTTGGTTCAAAGGGTAGCAATTTGGTATGGCCCTTATATAGTCCATGATGCAGTGATAACAGTCATGTTTTTCTTCAATGAGGTCTGTGCCTGTAGTGGTGTCATTGTAGTGTCAGTTGTGATTTGTCTGCACAGCACAGAAACTATAAATGGTTGACTTTCAACACAACAAGGACATTATGATGAGATCTGCGACCCAATGTTTTCTTGGATGTCCCGTTTCGGTGTCAGTGTATTCCTTGTTGTCTTCTGAACCAAAGGGTTGAGACTGTTCAGTGTTTAGAGTCAGGCAACCAATTTAGAAAGTGTCGTGTCAGAGAAATCGGAGCTGAGAGGAAACTCCAGATACTCATCACACACATGCAGACACTGTCCGTTCTTCTCAATTACTAAATACTGACACCACAAACTTGACCCACTTGCTGGAACAGAATGACTGTCCATTTTAATTAAATGAAAACAAAATAGATGAGCGGGGGTGGGTGAGTGTTGAGATAGTTTGTGATTGACAGTGAGAGGAAGGCGAGGGTGTAAAAGACGGGGGTGGGTGGGGGCAGCTGTCCTTAGATGTCTGACTCTTAAGGTTCAACCAGGAGACATCTTTGAAGTTTTCCAACCTTGGCATACAGAGTGCAAACAGACCTGAAATGAAATTGTGTTGGAGAATTGCACAGATGGTAGATTTATATCTTATGAAAGAGTTGATTTGTTTATGGATCAGGAGTTTGCTGCAGAAGATTGACAGATTGTAATCCACAGTACTGACAGAGCTGTAGACTGCTCCTTGCTTTTACAATTCTATTTCAGGATTATAGAAATTGTGAATACAAAGGGAGTTTCAATATCCTATGAGACCTGTTTGAAACGGAAACAATTGTATTATGAAAAGCAATTTTCATAAAACACAGTGGTCTAAAGGAAAACAACCGTTTTTTACCATTGATTGACCTTAAGAAAAAAAAAATGTGTGCCCAGAAGCAGTGTCCTTGATCCAGCAGAGTAATGTGATCCATAGTCCAACCACTAGGAGCCATGATGAAGAATCCGCTCAAGGGTGTATTGATTCCTGCTCAGTCTCTATTGTAGTTTTGCCACACAGGTTGACGACTACATTACCACAACATGTTAACGCCGCAGAACCGGTGTGATATGTAAAAAGGACCAGTGGTTTATTCTTCTTCCATTGACTTCCTGCTCGTGCTTTGATTTTTTTTTTTCTCGTCCTCATCACTTTACATCTGCCTGTGGCAGTCTGTCTCCTTATGCTCTACGACTGATTTCTAACAGGCAAACACATCTCGACGCCCCATGAAGCTATTTGTTTTGGGGATGATTTGGTCCATGTCATTGCACTCATGCATTATGCAGGAAATATTGCACACTTCGCTGCGGGAGAAAAGCAGTAAATGTTCTACTATCATCTGTTATTCTGGGAATATTAAAGCATAGTGATGTGCTTTCCAAGCACCAGCTGATGAATAACGACGTTTGGCTGGGATATTTTTCATTTGAAGATGCCACTTACAGCCACCACCGCCAATACTGTGATCGTTTTCCTGGCGTTTTGAAAAGGTGGCTCATTTTAGTGTCATCATCAGTGGCAGATATAAAGTTGAATTACAATGTTTTAAATCACAGCCCAGCCCCATCTTGGAATATCACTGTGATTTTTTATGTAAGATGTGTTTTTCTACTCATATGTTATATATTACCTGAACTCATTTCACTGAGAACTTATTACTCAACATGGCAGCTCTTTTTCTATTTTTTTTAGGTGAAGGCCACTGGATATATTTTATTTACACCTGTGTGAATTATTGAGGGGAAATATTTCGAGATGGATCTCGCGAGCTAACCATCCACCATCTATGAATGGTTAGGTTATTCTAATGATCCCCTCTCCTCTGTGTCAGTGTATGCCTGGAGGCTTTACTGTAGCTCATCAGATCTGGATCGGAGAATTTTCTCTCGCAGCAAAAACCTGCTCTTTTATTTTACACTTACACAGAGGGACGAGACTTGGCCTTCCAAGCAATCTCGTTGTTCCAGATTCATCTCCCCAGGTGTGCGAGTGTGATGTGAGTGTAAGTATGCACATCATCATGTGCACAACTTGCTATAATTTCCCTGCAAATCCATCTCCTGCTTTCTTTTTGCCTCATCCCTCACCGCATGCTATTCATCTTACTCCTGCCTCACCCCATTTCATTAGTCCATCTTTTGCTCCGTCTTTCGATCCTGCCTCGTTCCTCAGTCAGCCCTTCCCCTCGTGATTTCCTTCCTCCGTCTCTTCTTCCCTTCTTTAGCCACTCCTTCATCTCTGCTTTGAAGTGACCACAAGGCCAAACATGAGGAGCATCATCAGGCCCCACAGCATTTTCCCATCAGTGTTTTCTTATGCGTGCGACACATTCGTCTCAAACTGATTTCACTGCCGCTGAATCTAACCTGTCGGTGCCGAGAGAGAGTTCAAACCATATCCACTTGAGAAATATCTGACTCCAGTCGGTAGTGGTGTTGCAGGTTGGGAGGAAATTATTATCAGAATTATTATTATTTTTGGTGGAAATCTTTTGAAACGGTGTTAGATGGATAGTTTCCCCAATGTTTTGACACTATGACACACACGTCTTGTAGTTTAAAATGTTGAACTTGGACTTGCGTCAGCTGCAACTGAGTTTAAAAGAGCCGGCATCAGTTGCTGACTCCACACACACACACACACACACACACACACACACACACACACACACACACACACACACACACACACACACACACACACACACACACACACACACACACACACACACACACACACACACACACACACACACATTTTTATTCTCTGAGAGCCTCCACGAGTCCCTCCTCTTCCTCTGATCTTCTCAACATCAATCCCTCGTTCCTCAAAGTGAAAGCGAGGGGACGGCCGATGACAAAAATGAGATGACAGATTACCTGCTATATATAGACTCAGTCTTTTGCCTCTTCCCTTATTCATCGTCCCCCCCAAGACATTGGATATAGCTTTTGGGTTAGCAATGCAAATAGACCCTCTTCCTTGTCACAGCGCTGCTGAAATTCTGGTTAAGGGGCCTCGCCGCAGTCACACGCACATGTAGAGTGAGGCCAATTTCAGTGGGCGTTGCTAAACCCCAGCCCTATGTCTTCAATTTCAAAATATGACACAATCTTACGAGCTGCAGCCAGTGAAGCGAATCCTTGATTAGCGTTATTTGTATCTGGAGGACTGTCGCAGGTTGAAACATTTAAGAAAAATAACCCATGGTAACATACAAAGTATCACATCGTAACTAACTAGAAAAACGATAGATTATAATGGCCCACAGTGTAATATCCTCTGTTCTATCCTGTTCCATTTGTCTGCTAAGTGTTTCTATAGACATGTCACATTAAAGATTTATATTCTCATGGCTCTGGGTGACAATATTGTAAAATATGGATTAGAACCACACTGAAAGGCCACAGATAATCTCACACTCTCGTCCATTCCCCCCTGTTTCCTTTTGTCATTGTAGGGCAGAAAATTGATAATTTCTTCAAAACACAAACAGACAAACAAACAAACAAATGAAAAACAGTTGGTCTCACTGATCTTGCCACAACTGCATACAAAATGGGAGGTCGCCCTCCCTTCTGGAACTCTGTCTTCGTTTTTCACACTTTTCATCTTGCTTCGTGCTCATCACCATATCACCAGCATATCACGTGTCATTCTATCTTCTGTCACTGTATATCACTCTCCCGTCACATTGCCTTTACGTACTTTAATCTTTTACAGGAGAGAGGGGGGGAGGAAATTGTGGTACATATTTATTTCAAACTGAAATGTTAAGAAGCTGCTCACCAGTCAACTCTCTCCAACCTCTGACTCTATGAATAAAGATTCTGGACTTCCAATTGGATTTTCCCTCTTCTCTTATGTCAGTGCCAGTAGTATCATTTTTTTCCACATTTTTTAAAGACGAAATGCAAAAAAAATATGTGCCATCGAGACCAGGGAGAGACAAATTGGAGCCATGAAACTACTCATTTTATGCTGAGAGGAGAAGGAGAGTTCTGTTAGCTTGCTGACATTCCACTTAATTTGATTCATTATTGCATGGTGACGCTCTTGTTGCTACATGCACGAAACTGGTCCAGTTGTGGAGCTTTGAAATATCGTAATGGAGGACGATGCAACCAACGCATTATAAAATATGAATCAAGCCGTGGTTTGAATTCCGTTCTCAGCCCCTGCCTGAACTTCACACGATTTACTGATATTTTTGAGAGCAAATTGTCCAGTCCCACCCAAACTAAACCCATGAGGTAGTGTATATTTAGGTTTAGTGGCGTTCCGTGCATTACAGAGACAAACAAAATGTGTGCATGTACTGTTCTGCACTGTAACAGATTTCAAGTTGGCAGAACTGAAAAGGTTCCCTCTTATCTTTTGACCTGCCCATACTCCTTAGAGCGATCAGGCTGAGTGAAGCCATCTGTGGCTGGTTAGGCGAGCCCAGAGTCAGGCTGGTGTGTGTGTGATTTAAAACCGGCATTGGAATCATCATGCTTTTCCTAAACATTACATGTTTCTTTTTAAAGTAAAATGTTACTTTTACTTACTTACTATTACTAACTCCTTTATATTTTACATGTTTCTGTTGCAGGGTTAGTGAGTTCTGTTTGTTTCAGTTTACCATTATGGTCCAGTCCAGTCAGGGGCTAGGAGGGCTATAAGAACCCACTTTGTGTGGGGGGAGAAGTAATTTGTCGTTTCTCATGAGGTGGAGACATTTCATTTTATTTTGGTAATTTTCCTGTGACCTTTGCTTTCTCCACTGTTTCAGTGATTTTTGGTCAATAAAACCACAGCCTTTTTTGTGTGAATGTTTCCTAGGGTCTTGTAAACAAACCTGCAAACATCTGTTCATCTCCAGTGCTGCAAGCCACACTCAAAACAAGTCTACCCATGTTAAACTTGCTATATCTCGTTAAGCAAGCACTTCCAGATTACTTTAACTTTCAATTTCAAGTAAAGATACTTTCAATTAAATTAATTAATTACCATGGTTTGAATGGAGATGTTTTCTGTATCTATACTATTAATTGTAAGTTACCTTAATTCAAAAATATACAATTTATATATAACAATTTGTTTGTTTTATCTGTTTTTTTATATGCCCTTATGGAGTCATAGGATATTTATGTCCACCCCCTCCTTATAACCTTAAAACTTACAGACATGGGTTAAATGAATGTTGTCCACGTGGACACAATAGAAAATTAGTCAAAAAAAATGGTGTTTAAAAACATAATAACTTATCTTATTGCCCAAAAAATGTCACAATAAATGGTGTTGAATTGTCAAATCAGGTGTCATATTTGTATTCTGATTATATTCTTGCTGTGTAAATGAATACCGTTCATTCTTTGCACACAAAAAACAATAAATACATCTCAATTAAACAAAGAGATAGCTCATTTTGCACCACCAACTAAGGCATATGTTCACTGGGAGATGACGGAGCAGTGGAACAATATGTGGCTGTGATATCACTGACATATGAATGGACTCAGATGGAGAGCAAACTACAATCTGTCTGTGTGACTTGCTGTTGGGTGACTCATACAGTATGCATACAGTACAGAGATCTGTGCTCAGTGGGCTGGACATTTTAGTTGCTCATGTTGTTG
This sequence comes from Microchirus variegatus, assembly GCF_963457635.1. Classification (NCBI taxonomy): domain Eukaryota; kingdom Metazoa; phylum Chordata; class Actinopteri; order Pleuronectiformes; family Soleidae; genus Microchirus; species Microchirus variegatus. The sequence continues at coordinate 22,392,223 of NC_139804.1, read as the reverse complement.
TAGTTCAAATACATAAGGAGTCATAAGATAATCAGAAAATAATGCAAATCAATTAATAATAACTTTTCGATGGAATTAATATTAGGACATTTACATTGACACTGTAAATGTCCAGGGGACACGTACTGTTTTGTATGCTGTGTAGCGCTCTGGTTATTCAGTGAGCCGTAGGGAGCAGCTCCTGACTGAGAGTCATACATCACAGGGGTCCCCACCGTTTTATGATTTTATTCATATGAATTGAATATAGTGTGAATTATATTAGCATACTAAACAAGAACCTGCTCCCTTACGATATCAGCAGAAACATGCATTTAAATGAGTAATTATATTATCATTTGTAATCCAGACCAGTTAAAAGACACCGGCTGTCCTGCATGGTGCATGTTAGCCCATAGATGTTACATCAACACAAACACTTGTTTCCTCGGAGACGGCTCCTTACTGATAAATGTATTTGGGAGGACATTTAATAATGGGTTTCTTTTGTTAACTAATGTGTTTATTTATGTATTTATTTATTTAAACAGTCACTTCTTTTTTGTCCATGATTCTTTCTTAACTAATTATTTCCCTGTTTGTGAAGGTATTAAAACAAGGATGTGTTTAAATGTACCTATACACTGCAGTGCTATGCCTTATCTCTCAAAACTGTATTTAAACCTTCAAAAAATTCAAGCACCTGATTTTTTGTTTTGTTTTGTTTTTGTCAAATATTCTTGAGGGCATCCTTATGCAGAGTGAGCTGCCCACCTGCATCTTTATTTTTACACAGTGGTGTTATAGTGGGAAAAACAGATCATTAAACAAGGAACATTCCCAGAGCCGCAGTATGGACTGTATGCCGGAGGAAAATAATTTTGATTGGCATGCACAGACTATATTCATCTATCATTGCTTTGCTTTTACACACCGCCACAAGTGATGTTAAACCTAGCCATCCACCAACTTCATCTCCCAAGCCCCCCACTTTCCCGAGCTATAAATCATCATCTAGCCACAGGCCACTGGGCACAGAGCAAGGTGACGCTCCGCCCTTCTACCACCACCACCAGTGGAGATGGGAAGCAGAGAAAGAGAGACAAGGGAAAGAAAGGAGGTATGAAGGGGAGAGGGAGGAAGGTCATTAGGTTGAGAACACAGAGGCGGAAGGGATATGGAGAGAGTGTGTGATCCATCTCCTCAGCCGTCACAGTGGGAGGGAAATCTTTGATGTAAACTCTATTACTATTTGGCGTGTAGAGACCCAGCTCAGACTTGAGTGAAACCCAGGGTGGTTCATGGCTCCTCAGAAAGAACCAGTCTATGTGGAAATTCAGACACGACGAGACCGTACCCTACAGCATGCAGTTAATACATGGGTGTATGAGCGAGGAGTCGTGTAACGATATCAGAATACGAGTCTATTTGCCTGTTGGGAATTTCAAATTTTGTCTACTCCATGAAGTTTAGTCGTAAGGTCATGTCTTTGTGTGGTTTGACCTCACATAACAGTTGCTCAGTTAATCATAGGGGCTTATTTTAATGGAGACCATCTCTCCGGGGAAGGATGGATGGTTTCAGCTTCTTATTTTATGTTGAATTTTTTATTGAGTTTCTTAATTAATAAAATAATGATTAAAATTTTAATTAAAACACTTTTAATGAAATTTGAAGGACCCTCAAATATTTTTTCATGTAGTCTTCATTTTGGGAAATTGTAGTTAGATGTCTTATTAGTCATTATGTCTAAATATGAAACAGCAGCTAAGCCTGTGAGTGTTTGAAGTAGATAGAAACAAGCCTGGGTCCGTCCAAAAGTTAAGTTGATAAAAAAAAGGAGATGTACAAATCATATGTGATCATCTTCATATGAGTTACGTGCTAGAAGTGCAGTGGCGTGGCTGCCTTGCTTCCAGGTTTTATAGGCTATGAGTTAGAGTGAACCACTACAGGTTTATGTGAATGGTATCAATCTTTTCATGTACTTCGTACTAGGCAAACTGTGATGCTATGGTATTAGACTTTTTTTTTGTAATTTAAAAAGACAAAACAAATGAGAGAGAGAAGGTGAGGCAGGTGTGTATTTATATAACTAGGATGAAAAGCATGGGCTTTATTTTGGAGTGTGTTTTTCTGTGCAGTGCTATCGCCTCTGATGGATTAAAAACATATGTGTATTTCGATGCACACAAGGGATCATCTTGTTTTGAACTATAAGACACTCAATTGTGAGAAGCAAGCTTTTTCATTGGTCATTAACAATAGCAATGATTTATTCAGCCTTCATTAATCAGCCCTCAAATGTAATGAGCTCATCCGAGTGGGAGCAGAAGGTTATGATAGCAGTTTAACAGGGAGTTGGCTCACTTAACCTGGACTGCACAGGGTCTTATTTCATGCAAGGTGCTATAGACAGAAAATCAAATTCCATTTAATTAATCGTCAGCTGAAATGTAATGACCCTTGTGTATTGGAGTCGAGACACTAATGTTACCATCATTACTGCACTTGGCCAAGTCAAACTGCACATAACTGCATGTCTTACATTGTTTCATTTGAACACAGATGAAGTTATTTCCAATCTTATATTTATCACTTCTCATCCGAAATGAACCAGGGAAACTGGCTGTAATGGTATGAGATTGACCCAGCAGGCACAGTTGGGTATGTGCAATTTTTATTTTATTTTTTTCTCAGTTTATAAAGGAGGGTGAACCGGGCCATTTATCAACCCTCTATGGTAACGACGCTGCCCTTGTGCCGTACAATGAGAGAGACACAGCAGGAGGGAGAAGAAAAAGGCAACAGATAGCGTTTCTCCACTGCTATCACTTCCGTCACATTCAGCAGTAATGGCATATGTGGCTGCTGCATGCTGTCATCTCACCTGTCTTTATGCACTCACCAGCTCGAATAAAGGAGTGTAGAGTGTCAATCCATTTCATTCTCACGTGTCTTTATATCATGCAAAAAAAACGATTCAGCAAAGATCTGCCACTTCTTTAGGCACACCTGATCAAATGCTTGTTAAACGTAAATATCTAAGCCAATCACGGTCAAGAAGACTTGCTGAAGTTCTATCTGATCATCAGAAAGGTGATAGAAGTGACTTTGAACGTGGCATGGACACAGCTGACTGCTCACACCAACCTAGAGGGGGAAGGGTCCTGTTGCTCATACCTTAGGCTTGACATTATGGTAAATTCTAGCGCTTTTGATACATACCCTGACCTTTTAATGCTGTATCTGTGGTTTATCATGTACTTTGATCATCCCATGCTTGTTAGTGCTGGTCTGAGTATCTCAGAAATTTGCTGATCTACTGTTTTTTTTTTTAATGCACAACCATCAGTAGTGTTTTCAGAGTGTGGTCCAAAAAAATGTCCAGTGCAGCAGCAGCATCTGTGCAAAAATGCCTTTTTGCCTGCCAGAGGTCGCATGAAATGGCCATCAAAATGATAGAAAGACAAACAAAAAACGCTTGTCACAACCAATGTAGAAAAGCATTTCTGATTCTGAACACACAACACTTTGGCTCTTGAAGCAGATGGACCAGACCGTACCTAATGAAGTGGTCCGTAAGTGTACATGTAGGCTGTAGAAGGTACTGATTTTGCAAATATACTGTATAGAGCAGTGATAATGTATAATATATGCTAATGTATGCAACTATTATATAAACATAAATAAGAGTAATGGTTTTACGTCTAAATTATACAAACACCCTATTTTACATAAGTTATAACCTTCCTGTTATCGTGAAGTCAATAAAAGAAAATCAAAGATGTGCGTTTCTTTGGTACAGCAGGCAAAGCTGTTGGGCTGAGTTGATGACTCAGTCAAAGAATAAGTCTTTATTTGAACTTTGAAGTAGTTCCTTCAATGTTAGCTACCCAGTTTTCAAATACAGGCCAATCAACGGCTGACGTCTGTGCAGTGATTGACTCCCCAGGGAAGTTTAGCTCGTCCGCTTATAGATTATAAGAAAAAAAAATGTTTCATCAGGGAGAAAAGACGGAGAGCCACTGCTCCTTGCACCCTCCCTGCAGCATTTGTGTGACACAGACTAACACAGCCACACAGACAGCATATGAGCAGTGATGTCCTGATGTCAGCCACAGATGGCCCATGCCATGCCAGATTAATGGTGATATTTGGAAGATAGAAAGAAAAAAAATCCATGTGGAGTCTGACACAAAAAGTTCAAGTTTACTAACAAAATCAAACTATGCTGTTCATGTTTTATGCCACACCAGGGTAATTACTATCCAACTGCAAATAAACAAGAGTACTGTATAAAATGTTGTGTGTTATGCATGCCTGTCTGTAGAATAGAGAGCTCTGGTTTTCCAGTTTGCTCTGATGAAAGGATCTGAAACCTACAAGGAAGATACAACTGAGAAAAGCCAGATGGAAGGATGACAGTTCGTAAGGAAGAGGAGATAATTAGAGTCACCTTATTTTTGTTAGTGTCAGCTGACGTCCACTCGTGCGCACATCACTTGACATGCACAGAGAAATTAAGATGTAGTCGTCATCTCCTGCCTGTAACAATACCTTAATAATATGCACTATGGGTACAGTGCTGATCAAGGTTTATGTCTTTGTTTTTATAGCAAGCTTGCTCACTTGCAGGACTGCAGTTGGAGCTATGCTGCGATGTCCAACACACGCACGCACGCACACACACACACACACAGAGACATCAACACACTCGCATTTGTCTTCCTTGCTCCAGGCAGTTCTTCTGCTCGGCTTGCAGTGCTTGATCTCTTGTTGGCATAAATGGTTGGAGTTAACCTCTCTCGTTTGCACTATGATAGCGTCACCGACTGGGTAGACTCGTCCATTGTTTATCCAGGAGACCGCTTTAATTTGGGTCAAGATGAATAATAATATCGAAGCCAATTTCTGAGGCTGTTTACTTTGCAGGCTCGGAAATGTGGCATCTACACTCCTACAGGCACAGGAGGACAAACACATCCATTGTATTGTGCAAATAGTGGACTATTTCACTCTTCTCCACTGTAGAGTTTGGAGTTTGACAGATTTCATCATCGCACTCATCCTGTACTTGATGTCACACATGCACACACGCGAGATATACATATACAGCCACTTTATTATGTATATAGGACACCTATTAAACTGGCTGGAGTGGCAGCCATGTTCCTCCATATACCTTGAGTGGTTATTTTTGTACCTGTTAAAAGGAATCGGTGCCTTACAATCAATCTGGCCATTTTCCTCTTAGTTCTTCTGGCATCAACAAGACCGTTTTTGTTCAAAGAACTGCTGGATATTTTAAACACTATAGATGATTGTTTCTGAAATAGCCAGACAAACCCATCAAACACCAGCAACCATGTTCAAAGTGTTTTATATGAATTTACTTCCCATTCTGACGCTCAGTATGAGAATCAGCAGGTTGCCATCTAATCCCTATATGTATCAAGTTGCTGCTATGTAGTTAGCTAATTAGATATTGGCATTAACAAGTACTTATATGTACCAAATTAAGTGGCTGGTGAGTGTATATTTTTAAAAACTCTTTTAAATAAGAGTCCTCTAATGATAAAGCATAATAATTTCCTCGACTGGGAAGTCTGTATGTGGAGGTTACATAGCATTATTCTTGAGTTTAAATTGAATCCATATATCCTTCGCCTCACCAAGTCCCAGTGGTAGAATTAGAAGTTTGCACTTTAAGCTGTAAATCGTCATCATTCTAAGTGTTTGTTTTTAGTCCCACAGCTAACAGATGCCGAGTCTATTTGTAGCCAGTCTCTCGCTGGACTCCCAGATGATGTGTGAATTCTGTTATCAACTATGGTCCTCTGTGAAAAGTGTATTTGTAGAGTGTAACACATTCATTACACTTACTTTGGGTATGCTGTAAAGTATTATAAAGACTGAGCTTCAAAGGGTAAGCCTTTCATGATAGATAAACTGAAATAAGTTGAGCACATTTTACAGCCTGTTCGTGGATGTTGCTCTCTTCATTGGGTTTTTATTTTTTTGACAGAAGCTTTGAGCAAAAAAGCAGGATTCAAACTAACACTTTATTGCAGAATATAATAAGACAGAGTTGACTCTGAGCTGCTTGTCTTGAGTAATTGGTTAACTTATCAGGCATGAACCATAATTGAAATTTAAATGTGGAAGAGGTTGTTTTCAGAATATTTTGCATCTCTTAAACATAATTATACTTTGACAACAAAATTAAAACGACATTTAGTTGAAATGTGTTGTTTGATATTGACAGTTTCCTTTAAAAAAAAGAGGTTTGACAAGATACTGTGCAATAATATATTTCTGGTCATTACTTTTGTTCCTTCTCTGAGAAAATGGGAGCATTTTCCAGTGCAAGTTATGAGCAAAGATAGATAGTATCTTAACTTAAGTCACCTAATGTAGAATAATTTACCATATATTTTAATCTATGGGAAATCTGGTTTCTCTGAATCACTTTAAATTCATTTGGAAGGACCTAGACTCTAAATCATTGGTCTGTCACTGCTGTTAGTCTCTCTAATGTCTCTTATTGTCTTATTGTAATTTGGATGAGTTGTCTTTGTTGATGTGTGTGCTTGTTGCTGCTGCCTCTTTGCCAGGACGCCCTTGGAAAAGAGATTGGCAATCTCAGTGACTAAACAAAAAGCTGGTGATTTAAGTTGCACACAATAAATAACATTTGTGTTGTATGTTAAGCAGCAATCAGGGTTGTTGGGTCTGTGTCAATAAACTAGCCCAAAAATGCTGCAAAAGAACAGCGATTATGTGTCAGCATTAATTACTAACTATTTCTATTTGACTATTTCTATAACTATTTAAGGTCCTAATAATGTGTCTGAAAGGTCCTGGCCTTGTAAATTACACACCTGCCTAGATGCAAAAGTGACTGATTATGAGTATATGCAAAAATGGCCACATCATTGGACATATCTGATATAGTACCACATACTGAAGTGAAACAAATATGAATTGATAATTTGAAAACATGATTGGATTTCTGCGTCTTCACAGCCCTGGAACAAACGTGATCAGAATCACATAAGTGGAAAAAAATCTAATATGATCAACCTAACTGTCCACATGTGCCATGTCCTGCTCCACAAGTGTCTGAACCTGTCCTTTGGGCAGTGTGGCTTTACAGGTTGTGACCTGATCCAGCTGTTTACTGGGACACGCGCATGTGTTTCTGTGTGTGTGCTTGTATGTGTTACCAAGCACCTTTTCTGGCATTAACCCTTTCTAACATCTAACTCAAAATGTCCGTCTGGTCTTTTTACTCATTTTAACCATAAAAGGACCATAGAATGTCCTGTACCTAAGGACTTTTGCCCATTCTTCCAGAATAACTTCCAATATCTGGCAGTTATTTACAATTTACTGCATGTTAAAATACTGTTTTAAAGCTCACAAAGAGTGGTCCTGTTGCACATATATGTTAGTTATAGAGGTCTACTTACATACATTAACTTGTTATTATGATCAAAAACCTCCTATTTGCTGTAAACGAGCCGATAGAAATCTCTCCTTACTGACGCTCTCTTCAGCCGCGGTGTTTCAGACTGAAATCTTACACCCAGAAGACAGACTGTGATGTGATTGGCCAGCCAGCATAGAGCCTTCCCAACTATCTTGTGATTGGCCAATACCCGGAAGTGACATAATTAGCACACCAGCTCTTAGAAGCACAGCTCCCCCCTCTGGAATGGTGGATGCACTGCTACTCAATATCAAAACATTGTTTTAACAATGTTTAAAAATAGCTTTGTCACGACTCCCCGCCATCAGAAGTCACTGTCGCTCGTGAAACACCTCCACAACGGATGTTATTCTTCTTCTGCGGTACAGTGTACGCAACTGGATGTGCCCGGACTAGTGCCTGCCAGGAGGATCTGCTGTTCAGGAGAAATGCTGGTTACGTAACCAGAACGGGTTTTTTCAGAGATCGCGCTGAGCCCGAGATTACAATACATCAAAGTGTTCTCAGCAGTGGCTGAACTGTTTGTTTGGAACCTTCAGGGTTTCATAAACGAGGTAATGTTGCAGATACACACCAAAAAAAACAGCGTTAATTGGATTCAAATTCAAAATGAAGAGAAACAAAATGCACTGTAGATGAACAACAGATTGTGCATGTTAAATTAGAAATTTGAACATTATAAAACACGTTTACAATAACATTTTTAGAGTCTTTGTCTCTCAATGTGCATAAACAGGCCAAAAAAATAGAGACAATGTACAGGTGTACACACTCTCCTCTCTGCAGATAAGGCGTTAATTCTCCAGCTTCCTGAAAAAGTGTGCGTGAAATTACTGTTATAATCACATGTCGGATTTGACGTGTGACTTCTCAGCTTTCAGAAGCCTTTGGATTTTTTCCAATGGCACAAATGTCGCGTAACTACGCCGTCAGTGATATGCTTGGTGTTAAAGGGTTAACACTGACTTTGAGGACCAAAACCTGGTCATAATGAGGCAGAACCTCATTTCTGAGGCTCTTGTTGAGTTAAGGGCTGAGATTTTAATTATGTTTAGGTTAGTTAACTAGTTATGGTTTAGTATAGGGATCATGCTTTGTTATGAATGAATTGAAGTCAATGCAGTGTCCTTAGATGAATAGCTGTGCTGTATGTGTGTGTTTGTGTCTGTGCACAGTTAGATATTGAGCTTGTAGTGGCTTGCTCACGCCATCGATCGACTCACATCACACCTGACCACCCGTGCAGCCCCCTCCAGTCTGTACAACCACTGAGTCCTCATCACAAGAGCATGGCTTTATTGTCTTCTCTCCCCACATCCTTGTTCCTCTCTGTGTCTACTTGTGACCGCCTGGTCATAGAGTGTGTTGTTTGTCTTTCACAACAAGTTAATAGGAGTCTGTGTCGTAAAACAAAGCTCTCTGTGGAGGAAGAGACCAACAAGGCAATAGATGAACTAACAGTATGGATCCTAACTGTTGTGAAACATGAAGATCAAACAAAAGAGCAAAACTAATTTGGTTTGATTTGTTTGATTAACAGGAGACATGGGTTTTTTGAAAGTGTACATTTTTTTTCAATTGGAGAAATAAATGTTAATCCATACAGTTGCACAAGAAGACTTGTGTTGTGAGGCGTTCGATTTTTGTCCTACTTATTTGTTACTTTGCTCTTGCTCAGCTAACTGGAAAAACTGACTTTATTGTGGAGAAAACAGGCAGTTTGCTTCTGTTTGGACAGGGTTTGAACTGATCCGTTTTGGAGGGGTGATGTAACATCACTCTCACAAACTCATAGTCACATGCAAATCCTGAGGGGATCACTGCTCACATCATAACAGTTTCTTCTTTGTTTAGATCAGTATGTGATTGAGAGAAGCTCTTTCCAGTTACAGGACGGTAATGTAGATTTTTGTGCCGAAGATCATGTGACACAGAAAGATGTGTTGCTATGTGAAACGGCACATACTGATGAATATTTAAGACGGCGACAGCTCATAAATAAGCCCTGCTTGACATTTGACTAAAAGGCGCCACATTGCGCCTGCTTTTATTAGGATTTTAGCATGTCTTTGCTTGTCACTAGGGTGTAATACACTCGACATTTTCCAATGACATAGTGTCTTATCACCTATCAGCACCTCACGTCTGACAAAATGATTTCTTGCAAGACACCTTAAGAGCACTATTTTCATACAACAGCAGCTGAGGCATGTGAATGACGAATGAAAATGTGTCTGTGGTTATTTTGGGACTTTTTACGCACCAAGCCAAGCCATATAAACCAACTTATCTGCAGTCTTTGTGGGTGTGTGTGTGTTTCATGTGTGAAAATGAAAGGGAGAAGGTGAGGGAGGCATCTTTGACCTCAGTGAAAGTGAGGAGGGGATCGGGTTGCCGGTGCCGCTTATTGAGGTGGCTATTCCAAGTAACGGTGTACAGTTTCATCTTTGTCATGTTGAAATGCCAAGCTCAGGCCTGCTCGGTCTGTCTTTCAAAGATGCTGTGCTAATTTGGAGCCTTCTTCCAGACGCCTCTACATGCCATTGGATTCATGTGTCCAGACGTTTCTATCCGTGTTTTAGGTGCGGACGGACAGCATGGGTGCCTGTGTTTGTTGTGAGACTGAGTGATACCAGGAAATTATACTTGTGCCAGTTAGTAAGTGTCAAGGTGATCTCTGCTCCTAATTTTGGTGTGTGTTATGATTAATGCGGCTATACTGTATGTTATGTATCTAGCTGCTCTGGTGGTCCGGCTGTAATTAGCCTCTTACAATGTAAGTCATGTCAATTATTTTATATCGCTAAAGATTTACTACACCACAGGGCCAAAGAATGCACCTCTTATCATTATCAGCCCATCTCTCCCTCCAATAACATTTCCACTGGCATACCATTACTTTGAGACATCCTGCATGATTTACTAATTACGTCCTTAAGGCTTGTTTCACCAGCATATTCTCTATGAGAGCGGTTTTCAGACATACTGTGGATAATCAAATAAAATCAAACGCAGTTTAAGGAGCTCCCATCTCTTTCAGTAATGGAGTAAATATGTTTTATGAATGTCCTGTAATCGGAAAAACACCAACACCAGAGGACACACGCTTCATGATCATGCCTAACGAGCTGAAGGAACTAACGGGCCAAAATAATAAGTCTTCACCAGCGATCACCATGCACATTAATCAGCTTAGAGTGAACCATGAATGCATAAATAGCTCTCTCACTAGTCTTAAACCCACACAACATTATACACAAGTCTTCAGCCATTACTAACCATGCCATACTGAAATATCTGTCCTTTGCAGTTGTATTCTGCTCAAAGTATGACTGTACTATAATTAATCAATCAGTGATAATCAAGCAGCCAGCATTACCGAGGAGTGATTGCAGCTCAAGCGTTCAGTGTCTTGTCCACAACAGCACACCCTGTCAAAAAATGGTAAAAGGATAATGGCTTTGATAATATATTCTTGTTGAGGGTCAAACATGTTTTCCCTTTGCTGCATGTTCCAAGTGATTCAAGACAGAAGTAGCTCATTACTGCTCGGTTTGAAGCAACTTCACATGTTAGATGCTCCCCAGCTGTGATAGGTGTGATTTAACCCATTTGCATGATTCGCTGATGCGTCAGAACTGCTTTTCTCACTGCATATAGATACATGGATCAAATTTTGTCTCCTTGCGTGTGTGCGTAAGTCATTTTGTATAATTGCTACATGATTATGGGTGTGTCTGTGACTATGTCGTACGTGTGTGTGTGTGTGTGTTTGTGGTGTGTTTTAAATAGAGAGTTGATATTATGCATGTCACGTCACAGCCAATTAAGCCCCTGCTTACTGGAGCCCCTTTGAGTGTGATTTTTCACAGTCGTGAGTGTGAAATCTCAAGCAATGGAGGGAAATTACACCAGCTCTATATTCAGAGACTGAACCAGTCTCCTAACTCTCTCTCATCTAAACCAACTTCTTTTGGTTAGACAACCCAGTGAATTCAGGCAACAATTCCATTAAGATGAAAGACAACTGGAAAGACACAGCTAGTCTTCAAAAAGACAACAAGATTTGATTAAAACGCATATCTCAGAAGGTATATACAGACGGTCCATTCCGGGTCAATGCTGGCTATACTGAAGTATTTCTTTAAATAGGTGGAAAAACCTATCGTGTGTTTTTCCATATGTTCCTTTCTTTAGTATATAAAATCTTGGACACAGTATTGCTTCAGTAAACAAGTGCTTGTCTCAGACAAACTACTCATGTCTCCCTCCCATACTTGGCCTTGTGTCCGACGCTCTGTTATCATAGCCAGGTGTTTATGACTCATCCTCAGAGCTATCGTGGGATATGTTTGAAAACTGCGTATGATTTAAGCCTCTGCTGGGGTTGAAACTGATCTTTGGACAGGCTTATGGCTAAACTGCAGCCTCTCTGGGATTCACTTGTGAAACGGAGTGAGCGATGGAGGGATAACTGTAAAGTGGAACTGACTGTCAGTTTGTATTTTGAGATATCAAGTTTGTTAACAATCTCCCCTCCGTGTCTCCCACTCTCCCCTATCTGGTTACACTGTTTTCTGTTTTTCAGCCCTAACATCTCACCAGAAACATTAGATGACAAATAGATGAATGGATTTGACGCTGCTTTTTTTTTACCGGCATGTGTGTTTGTGCCAAACTATTCGTCCTGCTCCTTCACTTTTTCTCGAACATCTATTGTGAGAGTGAGCCCAAACAAGAAATGACATTTCCAAGCAGCTTGAATTAGAAATGTGATTTGTCTTTTTATAACGATGTGAATATGTACCTGTCACATTTTCCTGCATAGTGGCAATATGTTAAAAAAATGGTGCTGTTATAACACAGTGTGATTTAAATAATTCCTGTCACTGGGAAGTTATGGGTTTCTCTTGTCTGTAGAGTTGATGTCTCAACATGAAATGTCACCCAGCTGCAGCTGTTGGCCCAGAAAGGTGTATCTCAACAGCGGAATATGTTTGCTGAGTGCTTGTTTGAGTGTGTCATTGTGTGTATCTCTGACTTTAAAAGGCGTAACCTTGTCAAATAGAGCTGCATCATGTGCTGATCATCCCCTGCCTGTCCCCAGGACAAATGGCTCTCCGTCTCTCCAGAACTTTGTGAGGCCTCTCTGTCTTCACTAAAAAAAAATGGGTTAGGGGGTTTGTCTTTGGATGTCTCTAACTTTGTAAAAAAAAATTGTTGTAATTCACATTCTACTGAAGGTAATGGGAAGCATTCAACATGGAATTAAATACTTGTATTTGTTTTGCAAGGAGCAGGGTAAAACTGAGACATCCCTCATGATGATTCCCCCGAGACAACTCTTTTTATTTGGCTTCAAAACTCATTGCTTTTGGACATTTTTTTGTTTTCATTATACAAGAGCCAAACTCCCAGGCACACTGCTTGGTATTGGCGTCTTACCCTGTGATTGTTTTATTTGTTGTGGTTTTCATAGCCACTCAGTGGCCACTTAATGAGACACACATGACAACAATAATACGGCAGCAGTAGCACCAGGTGTTGTCTTCTTCTGCAGGAGCTCATCTGCTTCAAGGATGGAGGTTTTATGTTGCAGTATCATGAGCTGGTCCACCAGTATTGCCAGGCACTGAACAGTCTTTGTTTTGCTGCTGGTGAATATAGTATTTAGTGGTGGCAATCGCAGGGTACCTCACGATATGATATGCAATACATGGTCTACAATACCAATAATATTTCTCAGAATAAATGTCTGTGAAAGGTTGAAAGTGCAGCATTTCTCTGTTTAAGAGAACAGAATGGATAAAGTCTATGTATTGAATTGGGATGGAGCTTCTCTTAATGCAGCTTTCTACACTCTAAACTCCCTCTTCTTCAGCCACCAACTTCTGCCCAAGTTTCCCTCATTCATTTGAGCAACACCGGGCCAAGGAGACATGAAGTAGCGACGCCCGGTGGGTAAAACTGGCAGGGACTATTTACTTAAGAACGCCTTAATCTTTTAACCCTTTAAAACCTAACCTACGAACCATAAACAGGACAAAAGTAAGTAAGTACTTTTGCCCATTTTTCCAGAATAACTTTCAACATCTGGCAGTTATTTACAATTTACTGCATGTCAAACTAGTGTGTTAACAATTTAAAGTTGTATTGAGGAAAAAACTATGCAGGTGTGCACGAACAACAGATTTCGCAAGTTAAATTTGTATTTTATCAATACTAAACTTATTTAAAATAACGTTTGTTTAATTCTTTGTCTCAATGTGCAAAAACAGGCCAAAAAATGCAAACTATACACTGGCGATTTTCCAACTCCTTTCCTCTCTGGTGACATAGTTACTGATTCTTCAGCTTCCTGCAATAGCGCGGGTGAAATTACTGTAGTAACCACATGCTGGCTTTAATGTGCAACTCAGCTTTAAGACACTTGCGTGATGTCGGTGATACGCTCGGTGTTAAAGGGTTAATTAAAATATGGATATTTGCCCTGGCGTATAGATTATTTTATTGCACAAAGAAGAACGTTGATATATCACCAAACTGATATTTTGACCCACCCCTAGTAGTAATCCACAATTTTGACAGTTTCTTTCTTTCTTTCTTTCTCTGCTCAAAGGCTCTGACAAAGAATGGAGCAGACACGTGGTGCAATTATGCAACAATTAATAATTTTATTTGAAAAATTCTTGTGATCTAAATTAACAAACTGACTGAAGTCAGAGTAATCTGTGGCATCAATAGTGTGTGTGTGTATGTGTGTGAGATGGCAGGAGCGAGAGAGAGGAGCCATTGTACTATAGATCGGGCTTTAATTGTCTGCAGCAGCACTGGCTCAGGTGATACACATCAGGCTGCCGTCACTATCAGCCATCCTCATACCTCAGCAACAGATAGAAAAATTCTCCTCACACCAAACTCACTCCCGCTGGCAGAAGTGGGGGTCGACACACGTGTGACTTCCCTGAAGGGGTGTCCCATTTTGTAGGACTAGATTTGAACCACTACCCCCTTTGAACGCAGTTGCAAGTGGCAAAGGGCACGATGTAGGAGTAGAAATGAGAAGTAGGATCAGGCTGCTAATTATTTTTTCTGTATAAAGACCTCATAACATGCCGACACTCTTAAGTGATGCAGATATGCAGCACTGTATATCCCAACCCCCATTGCTGCCTTTTATCTTCATTGCAGCTTAAAAAGAAAAGAACCTGATTGATACTAATTGATATTCTGAACTTGTCTGTCCACCCCTGAGGCAACCTGACTTTATTAAACAATACAGTATAACAACAAAACTTTTTTTCTGTCGAACTAAGCAAAAAAAGAGAGAGGATTTCCTAGAGGATAATTTTAATTTTCATTGCAGAGGACGTTTGATGGTTTGATTGACCCCCATTTTTAATCCCATTCCGAAGCAAATGGATATTAGGGAAGACACAATCACGACTGCTATGGGATGACACCTCCCTGCTGTTGTAATGACCGCATGGACAATATTAAACACTGCATGTATAATATGAAAAGGGAAGTCTTATTTGCAAAGCATTGCAGCGACTTTTTTTTTTCATTACAGCAAACATATTTTTTCTCTTTACAAAAAAAAACAATTGTCATGGAATACACAATGGTACAGGAGGTAACTGCTGACATAATTGTGCAGCAACAGAGAAGCACATCTGTCACATCTGAGGTGTGGACGGCGCTTGTTTTTCGCGTCCTTTAAAATAGCTACATTTGCTTCCACTGAGCATGCTGATTGCCTGATTAACTGGCTTTGCTCTGTGCCAGAAGGAGCCGTTGTAATTGCCTTTGGATAAACATGTAACACACTGAGAGTGTGGATTAAATGACTTTGTCTTTTGGCATTGTGATCCCCCCTCGCTCTTCCTCCTCCATGGCACCTCTCCCATCATCTCCTTGGCCAGGCCTTGAGCCAACACTTTCTAGGACTATCCCCAAGACAAGACTTTATGGGTATGAGTTTCAGTCAAGGTCACCCATTCATTTTCCCGCCTGTGACAGTTCTGTGGTAAAGATATGGGTCAAAGCTCTCAGAATGTACCCACATTCCTCCTTTTTTCTCCGTGACCCTGCGCTCAAGGGCTTTAGGAGTAGGAGAAGGGGGGGGCTTAAGGTATTGTACATATATAGACACTATTTCTTCTCAGACGTCTCAGCGGAATTCCAGAATAAATTTAGACTCCCCTGCTCCTCACAAACATTAATTGTTGAGAAGAAACCGCAATGATCTCTCATTGATTGTGCAACACTGTATGGAGCCTCATTAAATTGATCGCGGTCGCAATAAAGGGAGCAACAGTGTGTTCCACTGTGGTTGATTTCCTCTGCCTCACTGTCACTCCGTGCAAGTCTGTACTTTACAGGTGAAGGATGCCCGTACTACCTAGGCTGATTGGTTTTCTCATTATTTGTTAATCGTTTAGCACGCAGACAGCTAGGTAATCAAGACTTCATTTGCCATAGTCCCCACAAGGGACTAATGTGAATAGAAATGAGACAACAGGGAGGCAGAGATGCAGACAGTGCCATTTGCTTCACTTGCTCTCACAGAAAATAGTGTATAAAGCTTTTATACCATACTGTAGGTCCCTATCGGACAGACTCATTTATGGTTATGCGTCTTAGTCTATATTTTTTGTTGGTCTTCTTTGTAGAGAGGTGAATAGCGATAATGTTGGCCCTAAAAACACATACTGCTCTCGTTTATTTCCCGTTGTTTCTCCTATAATGAATATACAGTGCAACAGACAGTACAGTGTGTGTGTGCTTTACCAGCCTGCGTCGTCCCTTAACAATGAATCTTGGTCTTTGTTTAATGACAGTACATTATCTTTTACGCTTCTGCAGCTCATACATTAACCCGCCACCATCGATTCTTTCTCCTTTTTTTGGATCTTCAAATCTAACTTGATCATATTCAGATGAGTCTATGCAAATATTGTTCATAAAGGGGCCCCATGTGACATTTCCATCCCTGATATATATTCTAGCACAGGCGATCAAATTAGTTTACAGGCCTGCCAATGTCCTGTACAATATGTGTGAATTCAACATATATGAAAATATGGATATGATAATATTATTGCTTTTGCCTCCCCTAAGAAAAATCAACCCGATACATTTTCACTGCTGGGGGAGGGGGTGAAGTGATCCAATTGAGGAATCGAAAAGTTCTTCATATATCGTTCAAGATGAACGCATGAATCATTCATAATGTGAGCCTCTCTGAGCATGATACATACCTCATCTATCCCTCTATCGCCTTCCTCCCCCTCTTTCTGTCACTAATTCACTCCTTTTAGCTCCCACGATTTCTCCCTGCTTCATTTTCAGACTGACTGTTTATGCTGGTGCCATATTGGGAAAATAAATGCTAGATTAATGGCTACATAAATGGCTCTCTCTCCCCTCCTCTTTCTCTGTTACAATATTCAAGCAAACAGGCATTTTCCCCGGTCAGTCGCTCACTCGTCGCAAAGCTTCAGCTCTAAATGTCACCAAACGTCTTTGAGAAAGGAACAAACCACATCGGTGTGACGGCAATCACAACGTTTAATTTGTTTGGTATTTTAAGTTTGCTTCACATTCTCCTCCTGTTTGTGGAGTTTGTTGCTGCCCATGATGCTGATTAATAATGCTGTTCAATGTTAAAGGTAACATTAAGCTTTATAACCAGATGTTTTACTTGTTATTTATTCTGTATGATGCCTGAACCGAGGCCTCTGTTGGGAAAAAAAAGATAAAAAACAACAAGAAGACCCTATCATATCCCCAGTGAAACTGAATCTGTAATTGTCATGTTGTGAAATTCTCTGGAGGAGAGTGGCTGCAGTGTTCTAGTTTTATGAAACAGCACGGCCTGAAGTGAAATGCTGCTGCAAATGCACGTTAATGTTTGATTTAGGCGCATATATCTGTCAAAGTTACTCTTTTGATTCTCTAAGAGTGAGAGGAACTAATGGTGGGCCCTTTGCTCTTTCTATTCCCTTAAAAGGCCATGATGTAGGGAAATAATCCTTGTGGGATTGTGTGTATGTGGAGCAATCAGGCAGAATCTTTTCTGCAAAGGCCAAAAAAATAAATAAATTATACATGTGTATATATATATATATATATATATATATATATATGTACAGTGAGGATTTGTCCCTTCTCTGTATCATCATCTTCAGAGAGTCCAGTGCTGCATAGAAGCAGAATATGGACAGACTTAATCCCTCTTATCCATGTGTTCTAAAGCTATGGCATGGAACTACAGTATATATTGTCCTCACAATCTGTTTGACCCTGTATTTTTTGAGCGTTGAATGCAGAACAGAGTGCGATATGATACCGACTTACACTCACGTATAAAAGAGATTACACATGCAATATTAACTGTATCTCTCAAAGCTTGTGCTTTCGTTTTGGGCCTATATCACAGCTCTGTTTGTAACTTCAAGATACAAAACTTATGATAGCACTTGATAACATTATGTGTCAGTCAGTCTTTAATATACTAATTTATTTCCTATGAATAATTCAGGGCATAAACATTGATACACTCTCTCGTGTGAGTATGATATGACAAATATTTATTTAAATCTATTAATATAAATCATACATTAAGTAAAAAGTTCACTAACATTTCTCCCCGTGTACTTTGCCACAGCAAAGTCAGTAGATACTGCTGTGTCTCAAAGCATTTGCTTGTTTATTTTGCTTATTTGTGTGTTTCCTTCATCACCAGGAGACAGGAGGACTATTAAAACAGCTGGAGTCTGAACGCTCTCCGATGTGGCACTAAACTTTATATTAGAGACTACACTGGCCACATGTGGAGCTTCTCTCCCTCCAGCCACCACAACCACCACTGCCTACTCCGCAGGGAGTTAATTAGGCACAGGTCTCAGGTTCAGCAAGGTTTTTTTGATCCCAAATATCATGTAACAATCATCACTTTGTTTTCATGACCTGAGGATGCTCTCCTTGAGTCAGCCATGATGCGAGACCTTAAAATATATAGTTTTACAGTGGCCCAATAAGTCTGAGATTGGACATTTTGGATTGGAAGAAAATGCATCTCGTTGACACATTAAACCACTGAAATTAGCGTTAGACAATGATTTGGCCAAAAATGAGCTTTGGCAATATTTCTGTGTGCGTGTATACGTTTGCGTTCTGCTGAGGCTCATACATTAAATTAAGTACATTACATTAAGCACATAATATGACCGTGAACCCGCATATGTGTGCTTTAACACCATCATCTATATCTGCCAGTGTGAAACTTTGGTCTGTGAAAGTGCATGTTTTCTCCCACATGGTCCAGGTGGTGCGAGAAGGCTTCCCTGCTGGATTCCACTTGGAGCACACACGTACAGCACTCACCCTGGAGGGTGACTGTTAATTTCTACAGATGAATAGAGGAAAAATATCGGAGAGAGAGAGAGAGCGATTAATAGGGTCAGTGGTTAAAGGTCCAAGGAGTAGAATGTGTGACAGAACAATTAGAATATTATAATTGTTCTGTCACACATTCTACTTTACTATTAATATTATTAATAGCAATTATTTTTTCTTTTGTGTGTAATGACCTTAATTTAAGGGTTTTTTTTTAACTTGAGAATGAGCAGAAGTGGTGCTGCTTCTTTAGTTAATGTGCTGTGTTAGAATACAAGGACAATACAGCTCTAGTACAATGTTGCAACACTTTGTTTCTACAGTAGCCCAGGAGGGACTTTACAAAAAAAATCAAAACATTTAGGGTTTGGCAAGTTATGGTTATGGTCAAAGTAAGTTTCCAAAAAAAACAAAGATCTCTGCAACATCCCAAAATATAACATGTGACAACATTTGTGTGTTTCTTTTGGTGAGGCCTGTGGATTAAGCACATATCAGCACAAACCTGCATATGTGTGCCATATCGCCAAAATCTATATCTGTCTGTGTGAAACTTTGGCCTGTGAATGTGTGTGTGTGTGTGTATGTGTGTGTGTGCGTGCGTGTGCGTGTGCGTGTTGTCTCCCACATGGTCCAGGTGGCTCGAGGAGGCTTCCCTTCTGGCTTCCACTCGCAGCACACACATACTGACGCACTCACTCCGGCGGATGCCCACACATGTTTCTACGGATGATTAGATTATGTAAGAAAACATCGCAGAGGCCTAGTAGTTGGTAAACCCAGATTACGCGGGATTATCATCCCTCTCGCTCCGCCTCCATTCTTGTGTGTGTTTGTGTGTATATGGGCAGAGAGGAGGGCAGAGTAGGTACTGTCGGTTTTGGTGCAGGAAGGTGGGGGTGGGTGGGTGGGGGGTGTTTGCATGATGATGCAAACACCAGAGCCAGATGGGACAGAACCCCTAAGCAGCTTAGAGTCACAGTAATCACGCAGGCTAAGTTGCCATCAATGGTGTATGTGCATGTTTCTGTGTGTGTGTTGTGTAAATGTGCGTTTGTGTGTGCGTATTGTGCCACAGACTTTAGCCTGGCAGTGTGCAAACGTGTACACATGAGAATGTGAGAAAGCCTGTGAATAAGAAATGAAGCAAACGTTCTCGTGCAATCGAGATTTTAGAGAAGACGAGGAGAGAGGGAGAAGCCGTGGGTTAAGAAGGTACCATTAATTCCTGAATGTGCCAATAAGATATTAGTGGAGTGGGAAATGACACTGTGTATGTCATGTTAGGCGAATATCTGCCTCAGGGGGAATCTGTAATCAATACCTGTGTGTCAATAGCAATCAGCTTTACATTTCTGTTTGAAAGTGATTCCTGCAGGTCGACAAAGCAAAAACTAACGCCTGCTCGTTTTCCTGCATCTCGAAATGAGCTTACATGATAATTCAGTATCAACCTTTAAAAAATGCATAAACACATAAAGAGCGCTCATGTCTTTTCAAAGCATTTCTGTTGTGTTCCTCCCTGCACAGTGAGATGAGCGATGCTTTAAAACTGCAGAAAAAGCAAACTGTAAAACCCCGGGGACCAGCTTGCACGAATGTATTTACCTACATGAATATTCAATAATTGGGCCGCAGCACTTCACAAAGGGAAGTAATCACTGATTTATTTATCAGTGTTTTTGACATGCTGTGCAATTATACCAACGCAGGCAAGATGTTGGGCTGCTCTCTGCCCTGCTTGAAGCTTTGTAGTTGTGGCGTAGCACAGATTGATTTTATAGCTGTTATTGATTTAAATGGATCAATGGTGATGATTGTTCTGCTGCAAACACACAAAGAGCGATCTGAGTGATCAATAATAGTGCTCATTTAATGATACGCATGTTTTCAATTTGCGTGGTTTAATTTTCACTTACCTTTCCAAATTATTTTGTATCATTAGTTTGCAAGCTCAGATTCTGCCGTCTCTCTCTCTCTCTCTCTCTCTCTCTCCCTCCTCCTTTGCTTTTCTTTCACCGTAAATCACAACTACTCTCTCTCCCTCTTTCCCTCCACTCTCTCCAGAGAAAAGAGTGATGACAGCTAGGCCCACTCTCTGCTCATTGAACATTCAGCTTTGCTTTTGATGGCATTAATTTGAATGTAAATGATGCCTTGATGGAAAAGCTTTCATTGGGCCTGGCACAAGATTTCACACAGTGACACCGCTCCCCGCACTACCCCCTGATGTCTGAGCCAGTCTGCAGAGATGGAGAGATGAACAACAAAACAGCTCCAACAGTATGGAGATGTTACTTTCTCTGAGGCCATTAACAGCCACGGAACCTAATGAAATAACACCCTCCCTGGATTTAGTCAGTGGTTTAATCAATACCTGTGTTAATTTGTGATTTTAACTCCCACTCCAGTGGGATCATTTGTGTCATGACTTATCGCACTTCAGGGATCAAACAATTTCATGGCACTGAAATTTACGGCGTGAGACGTTGAGCTGATTAAATTGAAACATGACACGACTAAGAAAAAAGTGATGAAATTTGATAAAAAAAAAAAAAAACTTACTCAACAGGGCAAAATGAAAATAACAAATATTGGTTAATTAAAAAAATGAATATTCAAGAATTCAAAGGATTCATGAGCTTTATTGTCACACACAAAAGTAACTCTGCAATGAAATAACTGCCTTATCACTCATGTTGAATAAGAGAGAATGCAAGAGAAAGGAAGAACATGTACATAAATCCTAACACATACATATATTTACATATATATACATATCATTTGTTATCAAAGTGGAAGTATATGGGAGCAATATTTTTAGGATATGATATGATTTGAATGTAGCAATGGATCTTTGCACAGGTTGAGTCCCGGTTGCATGAGGTGGCTTGTGTTTGTCAAGCTTTTAAAAATGTACTATGAGTAGCAAACCATGCAGGGTTCAGTTGTGAAAAAAAGATAAACACACAGTGTTTCAGCTCTCACCTGAATTATGCTTGGTTCTGCAACATCCTCTTCCCCTTTACCTGTCATGTAATGTCATTGTGTCATCTCAGTATTCTCTCTTCCTAATTCAGCTCTTTCCTTTGTAGTGCATTTAGATTGTGCCCATTCACATCAAGTGCCTTCAGTTATTTCTCTTTCTCTCTATGCCTCATACCCATATACTCCCTCCCTAACATTCACTTCACATTGTCTTAAAAGTGCATTTGCATAAAGTTGCTTTTCTTCACACATTTAAGGAGCGATTACATTGCTTTTACATGAGCACTACAACATCACACCAGGTGGTGTGCTCTTGTTGGACTTAAGGCCACGCAGAAAAAGATCTATGTATCTATACTCTTCTCAGTCTATGTTTAACCCATTTAAGATCATATAGATCCACAATTTATGTTTGCCAACATACCTGACCCCTCCCCCACTAATCACTGCATTTTATTAGACAGCTCCAACTTCCTTCACGTTCAGAGGTCTAACATGACGTTCACCATTCTGCGTCTTTTACAACATCATTGATTTCCAGTCTCCCTCAATGAAAGCCTTTGGCCCGCTCACCCTGAGCATCGTACATCACCCTACATTAAGGCTTCACCTTTTATATCTCCCCTCTTATATCATTGTATCCCTTACAGACACCTCTGCCTTTATGGCTCACTCGGCCCCTCTGATTTTAAACTGATGCCTCTCTGAACTGCCACTTACAATATATATTCCCCTGTGACAAAGATAGTTATATTTCTGGAGATATTTCTAAGCATGGGCGGAGATTTTACAGCCTTTTCCATCAGGGAGCGTCCGCCTTACCTGTATCCTCTTTATCTACTGCCTGGGCATAGATGTGAGTCAGGGAAGAAGTCACTTGGATGCTTTATAAACTCTGCTCTTCTCCTTTCAATATATTATAAGAATCTCATAATATGTTTTTGCGTTCACTGTTCTCTTCGGCGCTCTTTGAGATAGGAATAGACTGTGGAAAAGAAGTGTGTGACTGCCTCCACAGTAATTATGTGATGAATGCCCTCATTCTGTGTGTAGCCCCGAGCAGTGAATAGCGCAACTGATTATTGAGGGGTGTGTTCTTGTCGGAAGACATGAGAATAGATGGATTGAAACAAAGAATCCCAAAGATAGAGGGACGGTGTGTGCGAGTAATGTTCCTAGACTCCGCAGGACTTTTGCAGGGTTCACACTGGATGTGTGAGGCAGTGTGTGACGGCAGCAATGCTCATCTGCTGCGTCTTGCTGAGCAATGTTTGCACAGGAAGCGAGTTTGCAAGTGAAAATCATAAATAAATGAATAGAAATTGTCAAAAATATTCTCAACTAACTAACAAGACCCCTGCAAATATTTGGCAATAAAACTTTATTGAGAAAAATATTACTATCAATATCAATATTGGACAATATGCCAATGTCAGGAGTGCTTGGGCCGACACAACTGACACGATACAAATATTGTTGTATTATTAAAGGTCACATATAGGTCCTGTTGCACATAAATGTTAGTTATGGAGGTCAACTTACATATATTAACTTGTTTTTATGGTCAAAAACCTTCTAGCACATTCAGCACAACCGCTCTCAGAAGCGTAGCTCCCCCCTCTGGAACGGTGGATGCACTGCTCCTCATTATCAAAACATTGTTTTAACAGTGTTTAAAAATAGCTTCGTCACGACTCCCCGCTGCAGTCCCTTTTATGACTTTGACCCGGAGTCAGACCCAGAGTCAGAAGACACTGTCGCTCGTGAAACACCTCCACAACGGACGTTATTCTTCTTCTGCGGTTCAATGCACGCAACCGGATGTGCACGGACTAGTGCCCGGAGCAGGACGATCGGCTATTCAGGAGAACCGCTGTTTACGTAAACTATTACGGGATTTTCAGAGATCTCGCTGAGCCCCGAGATTACAATAAACACAGCGTTCTCAGCAATGGCTGAACTGTTTGTTTCGAAACTTCAGGGCTTCATAAACAAGGTAATGACGCAGATACACACCAAAAAAACAGCGTTAATAGGAACTTCCGGTCGAGTTCCGCTTTAACTGTTGCCTTGAAATTTACATAAGCTGCTTTAAACTGTTAAAAGGGATGTTAAAGTCCTATATGTGTGAATGTGAAAGAATCTGTTGCTATTTAATGAAACATGGAACTGCAGGTGCTTTTTTTGTAATGCAGTAAGCAACATGATGGTTTCCGGCTGCCTTACTTTTGTTGTAGCTTTACTTCCTGCTTACTTTTCAGTTACCCTTTTTCCTACATCGCTCAGTTGTACAAACTGCAGCATGAAGCATTAAATGTGACGTTATACATATATATGTATGCATATATGTTTTTCCCTTCACTCAGCTGCAGAGGTCATTTAATCTTTTCTGTAGTGAAATTAACATAATAATTTGCTATAGATTTTGATAATATAATTGAGCGCAAGCGTAGGAGTAAAGGTGGTAACAGCCTATTTCACTTTTCTCGCTTTGTGACTCATCACTTTGTGTCTAAATCAGCATTGTGTGGACTAATATGACAGTGGTTTGACTGTAACAGACATTCATTTATCTATTCTAAAGGTTACAAACTACAGCTTAAAGTAGAAAGATTTTTTGCTAACTTTGCTTATCATTTGATAAATTGCATATTTGTCGAGTAATACGCACCACTAAAGCCCATGTCATTGTTCATTGAAAGTAATGTTTCAAAGCTATTGATGAGACACACAGACTTTTTAAAGCCTTACTTAAAGCTCAGTGTAATATTTATAGCACAACCCATAATCAAACACTTGGTCCTTCATTTTTCAGAACAAAACAAACGAGATAAAACACAACCTAGAAAATTGCACTGAAGAATCTAAAGTAAAATGATAAGGGTCCTACAGTGACTTCGAGCAAATCACCCTGTCATTAAGAGGTGGCTTGTGTCACACTTACACCCTGATTTTGACTAAACACGAAGAAATGTTTCTTTGTAAACTTCACCAAAATGATCAGATAAATGTCTTGTACTAAAAAGATACACTCCGAAAGGATGTCATGGAGAGTAGGCACAGGCTAAATGGCCAGCATTTTATTGTGCCTTTATTTACTCACACACAGAGACACAGATGGCAACACTTTTGTATTTGCCCACATGTCAGGTTTTCCAAATATTGTCCCAGTCATCCTGAAAGGGTTTACAGTAATATGGGTCTGTTTGGGGGTAAGATACAAGAGCTCTTCATACATTATCCTTCGATGATCCATCTCTTTAGCTGTCTGTTTGTCTACTCCGCCTCTTGCACTGTAACCCCCTTGTGAAGGAAAATCCATATGAGCTGGAAAGCGAAACTGTGGTATTATAAATGGAGCTTAACATCCATCAAAAGGGGGTTTAAAATGTTGACTGCTTGATGTGCTCGCCTTAATGTTTCACTCAAATCACAGAGAAATGGTGTTGTCATAGAAATGTCAAATGACAGCTGGCTCAATATCTCTAAATGTGTGGTTAAAAAAGACAGAGGGATGTGCACTAAACGTTCTGCCGGAGGCCAGGTTGCCGGAGTATTGTATGCAACACATGTTACACCATCTTAAGTCACATCAAATAACATCACACAACATTAAATTCCTACCTGCTGTGATTAATTCACTGAGACATCAGTTTTGGGTGGCTCACACTGTTCAGTGCGTCTGTGTCGTGGAACATCTTGCTTTTCATTTCATTTTCATCTGATGAAAGTGTCCAGATTTTTCTTCACAGTCTCAAAATTTTTATCTGTTGTATCACAAACTCAATATGTTTCAGGGTCGAGGTACTAGAGATGCACAATATTAATGTCAGACACACACCAAGATCTGCCGATTATAACTAATGACTACAACAGTAGGAGAAATAGCATCATACAGCAACATTATGGCTAAACACACCATGAAGTTCTCACAAAAAGTTTCAGAAGTGGATTCTAAAAATAAACCTGGATGTTCAGTAGGACTTGACAGTCATATTTGTGTCACTATATCACAGTTTTAACCTCTTACGAACACATTCATCCAATATTGAAAATGTGTGTTCGCTATGGTAAATGAGAGATAAATAAAAATGCTAAGAATGCTTCATCTCTCTCTCTCTCTTTTCACTGTGTGTCTCTGTGTGTGTGTTACTGGGGAGGAGCAGGGGAGAAAAACTAGGTCAAATAAGTACTGCAGTGTTGTGATAATTATTCAGCGGTCCACAGGGGGGCCATAGAGGTTTCGCACTGGAACTTTAAAATAACTGTATTGGTAATAATCTCAATGTGTATGACTCTATATCTCAGGCTGCAGAGAAACTACTCCATAATGAGTAAGTGTATTCTTAGGCCACTTTATTGGGTATACAGGACACTTGGTGTGCTCTGATCTGCTCCTGACAAGTTGTGGTTCAGAGATGGTCTTCTTCATACTTTGGTTGTAACTGTCACTGTTGTTGTCTCTCTATTATTTTAACTACTCTGGCCACTATTCTGTGAGAGTGAAAGGTTGTTGTTCGTCGGATGTCAGCTGATTGCCCCCCCCACCCCCCCACTATTTTGGCCCAGAGAACTACTGCTCACTGGATATTATTTATGACCATTCTCTATATACCCGATGATTGTGGGTGAAAATAGTAGTAGATCAGCAGTTTCTACTCAAATACTCATACTTATCCGTCTGACACCAACAACCCTGCCATGCTCAAAGTCACTGAAATCACCTTTCTTCTCCATTTTGATGGTCGGTTTGAACTTCAGCAGGTTTCATAAAGATTTTTTTCAAGAGTGAAACGAACTCCCTTACACACAGTTAGCCCCTAAGGCAACAAACCTGCTCGCTGCTTGTCAGTCACACCCAGAAGAACCTCAGTGGACCTTTTATACACACAGCCGTGAAGAAAAGATCAATGGGTTTGCATTTATAGAGCAACAGACCCCCTCAACACACACACACACACTTCCACACACACAAGCATCTCCCCAAACCCCTCCACCAAGTCTCTGACCTGTCCCCCTACAGCCAGTGTAGCCAGGGTATTGATTTCCACATATTAACACAGCCTTCATGAAAAGCCCAAGGCAGCAAAGAAGAGAGAAGAGGAGGAGATGAAGGAGAGGAGGCTGTAGAAGATAAGAAGACATGGGGTGGAAAGGGATGTAGAGGAGGTCAGGAGGAAAGAGTTTAAAGTAATGCCTGGTGCCTCTGATACTGTACATCATGCTCAAAAGGATTCACATGTCAGATACAAGCAAATGCATGCTCTGGTCTGTGAAATGATAAAACGCAAAATGAAAAAAAGCTTGAACTGCTGAATTTGTTGTATGTGATATGTTTCTTATGTTACATTCATGGTTCACATGGTGTTCTGAAGAGGTGGGGGATGGGACTTTTCTAATGGAAACTGGTCTGAATCTGGAAACTGATGAATTGGAGGTTTGAATCCCCACTTTGCCCAATGTTCTTTTCATATGTCAACAGGCCATTCACTTATTTAGTTCTACTGAGATAGTATTTTTTATTTTTTTTCATTTGCCTGGAAGGAGCTGATGGGTATGATGTCCTCTAATGGGTTAGGGTTAACCAGTGAACACACGTCTTAATGAATGTATTTGGAATAAGGATCTATAGAGCTGGATATTCTAGGGATATTTTGAAAAGCAACAGTGATTCAAGATTCAAAACCAGAGGCAGATCTAAGAGCATTGCCTGTAGAAGCAGAGGGGACTGCTTCTTTGTGGAGTTTTGGCTCCCGTTTTTTTTTTTTTTTTTAAATAAAGTATTGTGGGATAATCAAAAAGTTTCCTTGAGATTTACTGTCAGAGCCTGTGAGTCTGAGAGACTCAGGTCACCGAGCAAATGATCTAAATCAGTGATAGCTGTTTCAATATAGAGCTACTTTACACTTATCTCAAGTATTTCACTGACAGCAACTCTACTGGTCTTAGAAAATCGCTGTTAAAGGGTGACTGGTGGTTTTTAGCTGCACTTTATCCACTGGGTTTCCCTTCACCTAAATAAACAAGTAACTCAACCTCAACATAATCATTCATTTTGATACAGTGAGCCCTTTCAAACACCGCAGCCAGTTGAAAGAGTGACCTCCTGGCTAAAAAAAAAACATTTTTTTTTTCTAATCGGTATTCAACTCCAACCTGGTGAGAATGGAATAACACAGTAGTTTTGGGTGTTTAAATCATTATTTTTGGAGAGAGGGTGGATCTGTCTGCTTTGCCTAATGGGCAGCACGTGTGGCTCCTTATTTGTCAGCTGTTCCTCTCTTCTTGCCTTCCTTCCCTTGCCTTGTTCCTCACTTACTTCTCTCACTGTCATGCACGCACGCTCATGTTCACTTATTTTCTCTTTTCATTGCAAACACTCTCTTTGTAAAGGAGAAGTGGGAGGCGTGTTTGCCAGCCATATGGCAGTGCCAGGGGCGTCCGGAGCAGATGTGCTCGGCTTTGGGCCTCTGCTCAATCAAGCACACGCATATACACACACACACACACTCACACACACAAACACACAGAAGCTTATGCCTGTTACCAAGGAAGAGGTCACTGACTGACTAACAGCATTATCTAACTCTCAAAGTACAGCCACACCGGTGGCATGGATGATGAGCTACACCGAGGAACCTCTGAGTTCACAGTGGGTCATCAGATCAATGAGTGCCACAATAAAACTCTCATGATAGTGTTTACTACAGCAGTGGTTCTCAAAATTTTATACCAAGTACCACCTGAGAATATATTAAGCTCTCAAAGTAACACCATTATCGGCAACTTGAAATTAAAGTGGTGTAAATAGGCAGAGTAAAGTCAGCTACGGACTTAGCCACACTACCACAGTACACTAGGGTACTATAGCATTCAATAGTGCTTTGTTTCTGGCTTTTATGTGCAAGTATTGTTATATGTTTCATTTGATTCACCCCTGGACTGCAGACTGACGAATCACAGCACGTCTGACAGTTTCATGGCAGTGCTCCTCTGAGTCCAATACAAAATCTTAGGATTTTTGACATTTTCAAGCTCATTTATGTTCTGTTCTGCTTAAATGGTGCCACGGTGGAAGGAAATTCCAAAACCAACCATTCTCACAGTTAAATCCTGCGGAAATCAAAAAGTTTGCTTGCTCCAAGGTGATGGGCACAATAATCACAGCACTGTCATCACGTCACTGTCGATGTAACATTAGTTGGCACTACCTAACTAACTTCTAAATGTAACATTATCCAGGCAGTCTATTTTTGCTTTTTAATGACTGTAATAGTAAACAGAGACCAGACCAGCTTTACAGGAACAGACTTTCTCCTTGATGTCATTGTCTCTTTCCTTCGCTAGGTGACTTTAACGGTGCAATCTGTAGGCTTTCAATTTTTGACCTCCGCCAAGTAGGTATATGTTTTTGCCGAAGTTTGTTTGTTTGTCTGTCTGTTAGCAACATAACTCGATAAGTCACAGACGGATTTGGATGAAATTTTCAGATGTTCGCAATGGGACCATGAACAAGTGATTACATTTTGGACGTGATCCGTAGACACTATCATTATTTTTATCGCTATATTGTAGGCACTGAGCTGCCTTGGCGGAGGTCTGCGCTCTCCGAGTGCTTTTCTAGTTTTGTTTGTGATGTGATTTTGTTGCCGAGTCAGTTTGACAACCTGAACATAGCCATGGGAATGCAGGTCGCGACAGTGGACGTTCCATGTTAGCTCCAAAAGCTTGACAAACATAGCAGCACTTACTAAAATACTTGAAGGGTATTTTAAAATCCAACAAAGTGGAAACCCGTTATGTAATGCAAGTACCACACTACGAACAAATCTCGGCGATGCTTTTTATGCCAACTGGATTCTACGGTTCCTCTTGAGTTAAGAAAATGTTCGGTAACGCTTTCTTTTACAGTCCCCTAATTACCAGGTATTTACCTGGTAAATTCATGGTAACACCAAAGTGTTACTAGGTAATTACCAATGGTAATAAGAAAGTAAATACAGTGAAACTGTTGCCAAAATACTGGGCATTTACCTGGTAACTATATAGTTAATTATAGCGTGTTATTACTGCTGTTAATAAGAAGGTATGTACAGCTAAACTATGGCAAAACTATGGTAAATGTAAGTGTATTATTGGGTTATAAACTGGTAATAAGCAGGTACCTACAGTCCCCTAATTACTAGCTATTTACCCAAGGGGTAATCTAACAAACCTAACCCTAAAAATGTGTAATTACATGGAAACAAGCTTGGCTTTCTTTTACAGTACAGTTTTACTTTACTTACCGAGTACATTACCGTGCATTACCCAGTATTTTGGCAACGGTTTCACTGTATTTACTTATCTTATTACCCTTGGTAATTACCTAGCAACACTTTAGTGTTACCATGAATTTACCAGCTAAATACCAGGTAATTAGGGGACTGTAAAAGAAAGCGTTACCAAATGTTCTTTTCTATCAGACTTTTTACATACAGTATCTGTGGACAGTAAGCTGTTCTGCTGATCAAGGAGTTGCTTCCGACTGATTGGATTGTAAGGAAACTTCTCAGTGATCTGTTAGGTGCTTTTGACTTCCTTGTCTGAGAAAAGACCCTCCTTGCCTGTGGAGTGCCAACTCAGCAGGTTTGCTGTTTTTTAGAGCTGTTTTTTGCTGAATCGTAGAAGAAAGATGGAGCTCTGTGTATCTTTGTGTGTGTTCCAGGCATTAATCATGTTGTAGGGACCTAAATCTGTTCACATGTATCAAATTTTGGGGAATAAAGGCAAATAAAAATATAAATTATTACATTTTAAGACATTAGGGTTAGGTTAAAGTTAGGTTTAGTCCACTA
The DNA here is from genome assembly GCF_963457635.1 of Microchirus variegatus. Taxonomy (NCBI): domain Eukaryota; kingdom Metazoa; phylum Chordata; class Actinopteri; order Pleuronectiformes; family Soleidae; genus Microchirus; species Microchirus variegatus. The sequence continues at coordinate 22,361,521 of NC_139804.1, read as the reverse complement.
GTAATTATGGTTAAGGTTATAGTTTCTGCAGGAAATGAAGGAAAGTCAATGTAATGTCCTCTGAAGTCATGGTAACAAGACTGTGTGTGAGGGTGTGTGTGTGTGTGTGTAGAGCAGTGAAGTTTCCCTTGAATGAAATGGCATGTAAATCTGACCAGCATGCAGAATGAGAATGTAAGCTGGTTCCAAGTATTTGCTGAGCCAGCGTTTGACCTACATCAAACATCCAAAAGCAGATTAAGTTAGAAGGCATCACCAGGCTAGGCAACACCTCGACACAAACTTGCATCAAATAGACGACGAAAAAAACCATTCTGAACACAGAAGCACTTTTTTTTTTTTTTTTATGTTTTCCTAAATTAACAGTTCAGTACCACATGATAAACAATTAAATACAAATAAATGAAGTTGAATTCAGGGATTTCAGTTAATAATCATTATTTGATTAGATAGAGAAAGACTGTAGCTGATTGAGACAGTAAATATTTGTGTCTGGTTGTTTGGTGTGAGGACAATTCCGTTCCGTGGAATGAGTTCTGACGTATCCTCATCACACAGGGATATTTCCAGTAACACAGGCGTATAAATAGAATCACACGAAAACTAATTTTGTGATGCAGTGAGGAGGCAGAGCTTTGCCATTATTGTAAATGCCCATCTGTATTGGTATAATATCATCTTTATTAGTTCATATTTCCCTTATGTATGCCTTTCCAGATCCAAAATGTCACATTAATGTAAGTGCACTATTGATCACAAGACTGTCAATTGGAAATTTCTGGGAAAAAAAAACATGTCGGTTCATCCCCTCCTGATCAGAAGAGAAAACTAAACAAAATATGACTGTGCTGATCTATAAATAGCATCACTGAGAGAGACTGCACAATTATTTTTAATGAGATTCAAATGGCTTTTTGAAGGGAAATCAATAGTGGTTGTTATTTCTTTTCTGAATAACATGCACCACTTTGCTGGTCGTTTGTCATGGAGGAGTCAGCTGAGAGCAGCTGTGCACAGGCAGATCACAAACCTCGGTGACACTTGGAGCAAAGTGTGGCACATGAGTAAATGTGTGAGTGTGAGTCTAAGACACAGGCAGCTGGTGAAGTGCAGTGTCTGGGATCTTAGTTCTTTAAAAAATGGCCCAGGTCTGGCAAAAAGGTGGTCTTACAATTCTTTTTTTATTTATTTAGTAGGAAACTACAGGTTATGTTCAGTTATGAAATAAAAAGCAGTATAATCAGTCTTTGTCACCAGAGAGGAGAGAGTGGGAAGAACACCTGCAGTTTCCATTTTTTTGACCGGTTTTGGACACTAAGAGACAAAGACTCTAAAAATATTATTGCAAATATAAAACATATTTGCAATAATATTTTCTGTTCAAATTAAAAATTGAACACGCACAATCTGTTGTTCATTTACAACCTTTTTGCGTTTCTTCGTTTAAAATTTTTAAAACAGTATTTTAACATGCAATGAATTGTAAATAACTACCAGATATTGGAAGTTATTCTGGAAAAACGGACAAAAGCACTTACTTACAAGACATTCTGTGTTCCTTTTAGAGTTAAATTAAGAAAAAATATCCAGGTAGACATTTTGAGGGTTAGGTGTTAAAGGGTGAAACAACAACAGTGTGAGTGTGGGTTCCTTTTCACGTCATTAGCAACCACAGGTGAAAGAAAGCTTTATAAAACACATAAAAACACAATAGTGAAAGTCAAAGTTATTGACTCTGTAGCTGCTAAAAATAAAGACATATTTCATGTCTGATGTATGAAACAAAAAGAAATGCCCTAAATAAACCAATTAGAAGCATTTGACATAAACTGTGGCACAAAAGCACGGCATATCCTCTCTCTCTTTGCTTCCTGCTGATAGTACACACTGGTGGCACTGAGTTGAGCAAGGGTTCACCCTGAAGGTGAGCCACACAGGGACTCAAACAGAAGATAAATCATTACTGGGCTCGTATTGCAGGAGAATTGTAGTGACCAAATCACCTGCACAAGAGCTGTTGCTCCCAAGTGGCTCGACCAATGTTGGTGGGCTTAAAATCACTGTCCTCATTTGGAGAGTTACTGTTAATATATATATATATATCTATTGAGAGAGAGAGGATAGGTTGAGCTGGTTGTAATAGTGGGGAAAGAAAGAAAGTAAAAAACGAAGATAAGTATTATCTAAAGGACAGCAGACAAGGTTATAGTTATCTTGTAAGCTAAATCCTAGTTCCAGGAATAGTCCTCCAGTATTATCAGCTGCCTGAAGCTTACACTGTGTTTGCATAAACCTGTGTTGTGCAGACAGTAGAAAGTGTTGTGACAGGAGTCTGACCTCACCTGCAGACATGCAGAGCAGTATAGTGATGCAACTGACAGATTTACCTACATATACATTTAGATTTATGGGTAAAAAACAAAATGTATGCAAGAATAATAATATCTGTGTGTCATCTATTGTTCTTATGTATTTTATTGTGGGTATATATGAATATTTACACTTTTAATCTTGCTCAATGTCATCTGCATACAATCTATAACTATAAACCACACATGGTGCCTTTAGATGAACCAAGCCATTGTCGTCATCCAGAGACTTGAGAGTGGCAGCTGCCAAATAGCAGAACACAGCCACTTGACGATCACGTCATCTCGGGAGGATGTTCAATTTGTGTGCAGACGCTGTGGCAGTTTTGCAAAACTGTGGAAGTCTGTGGAAAATACAGGTCTGGTTCCACAGCTGTCATTTCAAACAACATACATTTGTAAAACAGCATGTTTTCATGCTACATGCAGTCTGACCCAGGATGGGAACAACGTTCCAGCTTAGAGCTCTATTTGTGATTAGTGTCCTCCGATGAAGTTGGTACTTCTTTTTTTTTTGGTCACTGTGTGTGTGTGTTTCGTAGTAGTAGTTGTATCCAGGGCTGCATGTGTGGAGCCATCTGTTTGCTGCTTTAGCCATAGTCTTCCAGTGTCCAAGCTTATCTGATCCGAGGGCAGTGGCCTACTTCAACCTTCTGCTCGCTCATCGCACAAAGTCGAGCTCACTAGTTTGGTGATCGGCTTGTCCACAAAAACTTTCCCTGTCTTCATTGGCATAAGCAAGAAGTCTTGTGACTAATCAAATGCTAATTTAGTTTCTCATTTCCAACTAACACTTTTTTCGGGAAAAGTAATTGCTATCACTTCTAATCAGCTTTTGTGCATGCATGTTATGTTAATAGAGTACATAATGTTGCACAGTTTAATTTTCTCTCTTGGCATGACATACTAGCATAACTAGTGGAAAACAAATGAGAAAATACTGAAAGTTTGAGTACTGAGCAGTCATGAGTGAGACATTAATTCAGAGCAGTTTGCTGCATCATCTCCAACAAGCTGTATTATGAAGAGCCAGTGGGGACATTCTTCTGCTCATCTGATATATGCTTCTTTGTGTATAGCATATGACAAATATTCATGATTTATGAACTGGGAAAACAAAAGAGCAGGGAAAATGTCCCACCATCACATCAATTTGTTTGTTATCATCACTATAAATCAACAGGAATTTACTGTTCCTTGAAACATAAGCTTTAGCTCCTGTCCTGACACTTTGATATTTAATGCATTACAAAACGATTATGCAAATTCATGCGGTGAATGATTAGATCAAATGGGAATGAACTGCAGTTTGTTCACACTGTGACAGCGACAAGGCAAACAGAGTGAAAGAATGCGACCTGCCATAGCTTGTACCGTATGTTTGACATTGTGTTTATAGTAGCAGTGCATTAAGAGCACACTCAGCTGGACTTGTTAGACTGTGTACCTTTTCAGAGGAGAGTATTAAGATATGTAGGCTAGTCAGTGTTGCTCTGGTCAGCAGTGGCTACTAGGTCAAGTATGGACAAGGCAGGGGATGAGGGGGAGGATAAGCAAGAGATTTTTGAAGCTCTGTAATCTGATGGGAGGGGAGCTGAGGAAAGGAAACAAAAAGGAATGGAAAGGAAAAGAGCACAGTCACATGAACAAACATCTGACTCCTTACCAATTAGATTTAAAGTCAAAATCTTTTAAATGTCAATGTATCCTGCAGACTCACTGTAATTGGGCTTTATTGTTGTTGTATTGTTGTATTTTTGATTATGCAGCTATAGTGTAATAATGCATAATCTTTGAACAATGGCAATGCATGAAGAATGTTTCCTAACCAAAAAGCATCCCTTGTTTTTTTTATTAAACATATCAGGGTGCAACATTTAGGCAGTTTTTTTGTTTTGTTTTTTTTTTGACTTTTTTGTAGCATACTAGATTACCTAAGGAGAATCTGAAAGACATAGACACTCTCTATATATTTATATTTATGCCATTTATAAAGTTCTATAATTGTATACAGTATGATTTTTGAATTGTATTTTTTATCTATTCAAACTTCCACTAGATTTTTCGTCTTTATGATTGCATAATATCAAAAGAAAGCAACCTCCTCATTGCTATTTCTGTGCATGTGACAAATGCTTGAAAATTTGAAAGTTTTATCAAAAGGTGAACATCTCTTGAATATATATTTTTAAAGGCAAACTACTCAGAAACCATTGATAAGAATCTTTCAAAGTTTCATTTAAGTTAACAAAGCATATTCAGGAATTATATACCGTTTTGAATTGAAAAATGTGTCGATTTGTGACATTCTTTCTTCTTTTACCTCACCAGTGCTTTGAGCATGCTGTTTGATGAGTCGCTACAGAGCAGCTGGGTACACAACTATGCCACCTGAGTTTAACGCGGTTTTATTTTGCTCGCTCTTTGGTTTCGCTCTGGTGCCTCACGGGCAGTGGCAACATCACAGAGCCTGCTACATGAGCAGAGCTCACTGGGTCTTCTGCAAGTTTGTGTGTGGGCACAGGTGCCAGTGCAAATGAACCTACGTGTAAATGTGCCCATGCTAGTGTTCTCACAGCTCATATGTTCTGTGGAGGTTAAAAAGACCTAAAGCAATCGCAATTTGCACTTGAGTCCAGAGAGAAATTCTAAAAGGATACAGATTAAACATGAAATGTGATCAGAGGCAACTGTCATGCCAGCAAAAAATTGTTCCCTCTCACTTTTCTCCTCTCACTTGTAAAGAAGTCTCTCTCATGCAGAGACAATGCAGCTGCGATATTGTTAATGTGTCTGGCTTAAACATTTGAATAATTTGAATATAGGATTAATATGTGTTTTGAATGTATAAATATATGGTAAGTAAATTTAAATCTGAGATCAAATTTGATAGAATCAGCCTTTTGTTGCTGTATGTGATTAGGAATTAATTTGGTTTATGTAGAAAATGACGATTACCAACTACATTTTTACTCGGGGTTACCACTGTTATTGTATCTTTTCACTTCATCAACATATTATGTGTGTCTGTGTGTGTCCCTGTGTCTCTGTGTGCGTCCCAGCGCACATTCAGTGAAGCCGTGCCAGAGGCTCATCACATCACAGTATCAGGGGCATCTGTTTGAAAGCGAAAATAAAAGTAAAGCATATGAATAAAAGAGCCCCATGAATATCACAAAAAAACAGGATGCAAATTACTTGCCAACCAAGGATTTTCGTGTGCGCGTGTGTGTGTGTGTGTGTGTGTGTGTGTGTGTGTGTGTGTGTGTGTGTGTGTGCAAGCAAAGGCGCAGCTATGATAGAATGGAGAACAAATGCAGAGTGAATACAGCACTACTGCACACCTGTACTCACTCTCACAACCTTTTAGATACTCTCGTTCTTCTCTCTCTCTGCCATATCTTGTGAGGTGTATGGTTTTGTCGTGCATTAATCAACAGCAGCGCTGACAGTAGGCTGCCGAATAAGGATACAAATGCTGTTGATTCACTTCTTGACTCCACAAGCGCTAGCAGCACTGCTGGAGGTGACTTTATCAATTAGGCCTCACTGGAAAACAACAGCACCCTCCACCTTTCGTTTGTCTTCCTCAAAGTTTTTCTTTTGTTCTTTGCCTCCCTATCTAACTCATGTTCTGCCATATTGCTCCTTTTCTTTCTCCCTGTTTTTGTTTTTTTTCTGTTTAAACTGTCTTCCCATGTTCTTCTTCTGACCCTGCCTTTTACATTTAAAATAAATTACATTGGGCCCACGGTTGGTGTAGTGGTTAGCACTCTTGCCTTTGCAGTAAGAAGACCTGGGTTCCGGGGTTCTAGCCCCGTTTGGAACAACTTCGGAACAAGGGCCTTTCTGCGAGGAGTTTGCATGTTCTCCCCGTGTGTGCGTGGGTTTTCTCCAGGTTCTCTGGCTTCCTCCCACAGTCCAAAAACATGCAATATGGGGATTAGGTGAATTGGTCACCTAAATTGACTGTAGGTGTGAGTGTGTCAGTGAATGGTTGTTTGTCTCTATATGTGGCCCTGTGATGGACTGGCGAACTGTCCAGGGTGTACCCCGCCTATCGCCAAATGTCTGCTGAGATAGGCACAGCACCCCCCGCGACCCTCTGGTGGAGGATAAAGCGGTAGATAATGGATGGATGGATAAATTACATTTTTTAGAATGACATCATTGACCAAGGGCCACACGGTTGGTGTGGTGGCCCAGTTGGAACAAAGGGCCTTTCAGCATGGAGTTTGTATGTTCTCCCCAAGTGTGTGTGGGTTTTATCCAGTTTCTCTGGATTCTTCCCAGACTCCAAAGACTTGTAACCGGAGGGTCACTGGTTCAGTAGCATGGGTGCCCCTTGGCAAGGTACTCAACTCCCATTGCTCCTGGGCACAGATAAGTGCTGGCAACTAATTTTGCTCCTGTTTTTTTGTGTTCACCACTAGTGTTTAAAAAGGATGGGTTGATTACAGAGGTCAAATTCACCATCACTAATTGGTGTATTGGGGGAAAATCAAACTAATTCTTTTTCTAAATGTTTTTTTTTTTATTATTGTTTTATTATTACATAGTTTTAGTATGACGTGTCTTCTCATAACATTCATCACAAACACTGTGTTTGTATTTTGCGCACAAATCCCTAATATGTATCTTCTTTAATTACTGATAAACCATATGTTATGTCACTCAAGAGAAATGTAATAAATGTGACGATGCAAAATTGACCTACAACAGGTAACTGTAGGCAGATGGTCAGCATCAGGGAGAGATATTGGATGGATTTTGCTACTTCCTGTCAGTCAGGCAGGTCTGGCTCCATGCTGAGCTGCAGTGCCTTGGGGGAGCTTATGGCTGGAAATGAGAGGAGGAGAGAACAAGATGTTTGTTGACAGAAAAATGGACAGACTCGGATGGTAACCCTGGTGGGATGGACAGCCCTTTTACATCTCACCTGTGCACTTCAGCCCAAAGACATGAAAAAACCCCGCTGTAATCATGTTCTCCACCCAGCCTCGGGCAAGAATATTTAAGAACATGCTAGAAAAGAACAAATGTGGGGGGGAACATTAACTATGTTGTATCAAAAACCTAGGAATTCTCTGAAACTGTTTCTAAGTATTTCTGTACTCTTTACAGTACAGCCACAGTGGCTTGTTTTCCTTTTCTTTAACATCACTGCTTCATGTTTCATACATGACATCACGCTCTAACGTGTATTGTTTTAAGTTGTCATATTTGACTTTGAGAGGCTCAGACATCATCACACCTCACACAAACTTTACAGACCTGTTCATTTGTCTACCGGACATGCTTCGAGTGCAGAGCTGAGGACCTGAGGAGTGAAGCTCGGGCAGAAGTCTGTGCAATAATGACGCAATGCTAAGCAATGTTTAACTTGGTTTAGCTGGTGAGCATTCATTTAGTTCGTGTGCCCTGAAGGTCTATCATACATGTCACCAGTGACACACACGGATGGGTTTAGTGGGATGGGCATCATGCGTGTGAGCGTGCGTGTGTGTGTGTCCTGAGGTCTTGTGCACAGGGGTTCTCTAATCCAGTGTTTTGAAATGAGCCCTCCAGCTGCTGTGGGTTTGAGAGACTACTGCCTCTGAGGAGGCTTAAAGATGAAAGATTTTCCCTCCATCCTCATTCTTCGAGGACTTTCTTCCTTCCTTGTAACATTTCTTGGTCAAAAATACAAATCACTCAGACTAATGTCTTGCTGTCACTACAAACACACATTGTGTTAAGCTTTTAGTCTTTTGTGTGAACTTCCCTCTTTTTCATTCTTAATCCTCCAGTAAGAACATGGGGATGGATTCTGTGCAGGAAATGAACATTGTTCACACAGTGATGTTGATGATCAGATTAGAGTAGTGATCTGATTGAGTTTTTTTTATTATATTGTATTTACGGTATATGGTTTGAGCTGTCATCATAGATGATGGGAAATGCTCGATGATAAAACAATCCCAAGACTGGGTCGCAATAAAATTCAGGTCAATAACTTTGACTAGTTTGGGACATAATTTACTTGATAGCGCATGGCAGAAGTCCATGTAACAAGTGCTTGTAGTCTGCATGCTGAGGGCAATAAAAGTGATGGTGGACTTCAATTAAGTCCCAAGTTGAGGATATTGCTGATTTAAAAGCTAAATTCCACAGTTGCTATCAACACTAGCATGAGCAGCCAAAATAACAGTGAGCCACAGAGCACTGTTATTTTATTGAAAATATAAATAAACTCTATATAGGCATGGGATTGAGCTGTTTTGTACTGAGAATTTGCTGATATCATAGGCATGTGAGGTGCTCTGCAAAGTTGCTGTTGTTGTTGAAGGAATAATTAGACAGTTTAACATTTACTCTTGTTAGTAAAGGTAGTACTCGTACTGTTTTTATCTCCACTTGACAGTGTAATATAATGCCTTTAGAAGCTTGTATACATTTTTGAAGTCCTTAGTTCAGGAATATATCTGCTAAAAACCATGACTGAGCTGAGTACTTTGAGTGCTGCCTATCTTCCATGTGCCAGCAGTGAGCCTGGAGGGTGTGTGGTGTCTGCCAGTAGAGGAGAAGCGTGGGAAGTCCAGCAGGTTTCGGACGGACAGACAGACAGGGAGCAACAGGCAGTCTGTCAAAACAGCATGGTTAATACGGAATTTAGGCCGAAAGGAAGGTTTAAATTCATAGCAGATGGAAAATGTATATATATTTTGAGGTCGTTGCCTCCACTTGTCATCTGGCTTGACTCTGACAGTAGATGGCACACAAATGACATGTTAGCTACTATTGGCTTATGGCATGATCATCTTACATTATCACTAACAAGGACGATTCACAGGACATGATCAATTATTTCTAATCATATCACTGCCATCATCCTCCTCACCATGTTTAGATAAGATTACTTCCCACTGGGGTTTTTGGACATGGATACATGCTTGCGGGGGAGATCTAACTTAATTTAGGCTGTAATGTCTTTAGCTGGTCTAGAAATAGGATGCAGCATGTACACATTTGTCTCTGTGGGTCTGTTATGGCTGACAGCTGACTCTAGATGAGGGCAGCAGCTCCTTGGGAGCCTTAAGAGGGTAGACCTTTACTGATCTAGAGAACAGGACGGAGCAAATGGTATTAAAAATAGTTTTTACTGTCCCAATTGTCATGATGATTTTATAATTGTATTAATAAAAGTAGTGTTCCTATGAAAGCAGCAAAGAGGCAAGTTGTTTTAGGAAATGAATAACTCAAGAGACAGCACATCATGTTCCCCTATTTAAGCATTACATATTTCATGTGATCCTTCGGAGTGCGGTCGAGATGTTTGTTTATCCACTGAGAGCATTTCAAAAAAGCAGCTCGGATGGGAAATCATGTTTGTTTTGCCATAAAGATGAAGAAGCATTGATGAAAGGACACACTGATATATTAAATATGATTTCTGCTTTTTAAAGAAAGTGTACATTTAGAGTACATGGCAGAAGTTTTGTTCATTATTACTTGCACTTATAGACCTACCACTGCCTGTGTGACTCGCTCTATCTCTGAATTTCTAAACACAAGCTTCCCAACATCATGAATGCAGGTTATTAAATAGCCTGCAGAAAGACTTTTAATTTGACTGTAGTTGTTCATAGATTTAAAGGTGACATTGTACATGATGTGTGTGCTGGGAGTTGTGATGGCTGCATGTCGGCATCTGCCCTTCTCTCTGTGTCCCTGTTTTTGTATTTGTTTTCACCTCCAAACTCATCTAATGTGTATCAAGACCCTCATCAGCGCTTTCCTCTTCCTGCAGTGTGTGTGCAGGCGCTGGACGTGACGGTGTCGCAGAGCAGTATCCAGGTGGCCCGTGGCCAAGCAGCCGTCCTGCCCTGCTCTTTCACCACCAGCGCTGCCCTCAACAACCTCAACGTCATATGGATGGTGATACCACTGTCCAATGCCAACCAGCCCGAACAGGTACATTTTACACATGCACTCACCGTGATTAAAAAAAAAAAAAAACAGTACAGAATATCATGAGTCACAAAACGGACAGAGTTTATATCATATGATTGTATAAAACATTGAATGTATTCTAGTTTTCACCTGAAGCCAAACCAGGAAATAAGAATATATTGACACACTGGGGGGTGGAGGTGGTTTGTTGGTCCTCTCCCCTAAGCCTATTGTCCTCTAGGTAATGGATTATATCACACCTCATGAGACAGGTTTAAGATTGTGTACAAGCGGCCCTGGCACATCAAGCCCAATCAACTCCTGTTACCATGGTGGCAGTTGTCTATCAATCTACCACTGCTGGCAACACGAGACATGATTTATAACATGGAGGAAAATAGACATTAAAGCACAACACATACAGTATGAGTGGACACCAGTGTTATTGACAGCTGGCCCGGATTGTGAATCTCAAGGCTTCAATATGGAACTTGATATTCCTATGGGGAAGTTCACAATCGGTTGCCACTTGGTTTCTCTGAAATATTTTGAGACTCACTGCTGAGAAAGCTGCTACCATGCCCCTATGCATCTAACGTATGTTGTAATGCACCATTACTGCGTATGCATCATGTGGATGGTCGTACTTCGTCTCAACGCCAACCTTTCAGTCAAAGCAGGTACTCAAGTATTTACTTTGAATCAGTACTGAGGTGTTCTCAGATGCAGTGAAAAGAGAATTTTATTTAAAGAATCCAGTGTTAAGATAAAACTTGTTTATTTTTTACAATTTTGGTAATTTATAAATTACCATAGGACATCCACAGAGTGGATATTCGAAGCTTGACTTTTGCTTATTGTCATCAGTAGAAAACTATGCTATATTCCATACTGTATTTGCACAAGTATGTTGAATGGCAGAAGTGCCTTATGCTTTACTTTGTGTAAATACAAAGACAATAAAAAACATTTCAACATAAAAGACATAAAAAATTCTCTTTCTGGTGCATCTGAACGCACCCTTAGGACACTAGACAATGTAAGTCGTAGACATTAGATGACTATAGCAATGTAGTCTAGATTAATATCACTTTCCATGTTTTGTATTGATGCGGTAGATGATGAGTGAGTGAGTCTTGTATTGTAGCCTGCAGACTTGCAGTATTGTGAGAATTAAAATAAAATGAAGCACATTTTACGGTTGTGAATATTCTTTTGGAACATTAGGAGTAACTCAATTCTCACAGAAAATACTGCATCATTTAGACTTAATTATTGACTTACTAACACTAATGTTGTTCTCTCCTGTCCCGCCACTAGCTTTGTGTTTTTTCTCTCTTTCTCTTTCTCTCCCTCTCACACTTGCTCCCCCCCTTGTGGACTTTGGTGATTCCATTTGAGTTGTTTAACATGCAGCTGCAGGCCGTACAAGCTCACCTGCCTCCCTTCACTTTGAACTCTGGCGCTAGTCGGTCGTCCAAATAATACAATCATCTTCTGCACTAATTATCTCACGCCCACAACAGGCTCTACATCGCAGCTGTTCTCACCCCACACACCACACACACATTGATTTTTCTATAGCTGAGAAGACTCCCATTGGTATAACACATTCTGTAGACCCTTACTCTAACCTTAAACATCACAGAAATACAGTAAATCCCCATGTATTCAACTACAAACCTACTTAAACCAAATCCCGACCATCAAACAACCCCTTTGAAGTCGTGAAAACATCTCCACACGTCATTTTGAACCCATTTGTGCACAACAATTAGGACACAAAAACAACCACCATGAGACAGACTGCTGGTCCAGATGCAGTGCAGCTCCGTATGCATACACGCAAGGCTTATTAACTGTGCATTTACTGGCTTACAGAACATACATGCAAAGTGCACAATGAAGACAGAAACCTCAGATATGCACACTTCACACACACGCACATACTTTGCTGTGCTCACCTGCGGCTAAGAGCCTATGCAGTTTTCTTCACACACAATCACGCACACACAGGAAGTTAAAAACAGTGAACACAATAGAGTGTGCCTTTTACTCATGGATGAATACATATGATTTTTTATGTCATGGAAGTGATGATTGAAGCTGACACACATAGAGGAATCTGCATCGCATCCATGGTGTTGTCGTGCTGTACCATCTCACCGCATCACAACTCTCATCACGTGTGACACACATGTACTGAATACCTGGAAACATTATGAACACGTATAGTGATAAAGTGATGCACACACAAGTTTATAAGCGTGGATTGTCCTTTATAAACACCTCATAGCAGTACACACGGACACAATTTGAATTCTCAAGCACAAGAAGAAACCCATGTTGTGTGAACTGTGAGCTGTGCCATCAGGCGGTGTGTAAAATTTGTGAGCTCTCTAAAAAGTAGTGAAGAAATAAAGTGCTGCGTGGGGCAACAGTACAAGTGCAAGGTCATTTCAGAGGAAGAGAATGTCATAAATGATTACAGCTGATGCTAAAAGCCATTAAGAATTACTGAACACTACTCTGTACACTTCTACACCATCACGACCTGCGTTTGCACTTTAGTGAGAACACACAAATGTCTCAGCTCTCTCTCATGTTTAGATAGGACCGTGATAAGCAGTGCTACACATGTTTCTTTTGGTGCAATTTCTATAACACCGCATATAATTTTGTATTGGTGAACCAGATATTTCCAAGAGATATGCTAAGAGCTTCATAAATGTTTCCCAATTTATTATAAGTAAGTGTGGTCTGGTCAGTTTAGTTGGTGATCAGTCTCTGACTGTGTTAGAAGAAGCTTCTCTGACTTTTTTTGTTATTGTTGTAGCAGAGATTAAGGGTGAATTCCAATTCCTTACTTAACCCTCAATCTAAACCCTCAATCTCAAAAATCCGCTCTCCCGCTAGTGCACGTGCTGTCCCGATTCTCCGAAAAATTAAGTTGAGGGGCGAGTTTAAGGGCTGTATCGCCCTCAATATTGAGATTTTCCGAGACCACCCTTGGGAGCAAGGGCTACCCAGAATGCATTGCGTGTTTTCACATAAGAAAGATGGCGAGTGCGATACAAATTAAGTATTTTCTTTGTTAATAAAGAAATAAAAATTATTAAAACTTGTATTATCTTAGTTTAGGCCCATATTATAGATTACTGACGTCATTGTTGCGTAACATTTATTTTTATTTTACGATCTTTTGTCAATAGCCGGCCGGTGCGGACAAGCGATAGTTTGCTATCGTTTACTTTTCAATAAGCCGTGGTGTGTGGTAACTGTCAGCTGAATATGTCCGTGGTTGTGGTATTTGTATGAGTATCATCTTATAACTAACTGACAACCTAGTAACTTGACTGAAGAACGGATCATAATAAATTATCGTGACGTAAATGTGTTCTTCTTCTTCTTTTTTGGAGTTGACAGACTGGACGCACCTTTCGCGTTATTCTGCCCCCTACAGTCTGAAGACGTATCTGCATTTAGGGGGTGTCCCATTTCTAAGTGACAAAATAACCCTCAACACTTGGTTTTGAGGGCCAGTTAAGATTAAGGGTTGAGCTTGAGGGTTAAGCTTGAGGGTTAAGATAGGAATTGGAATTGGCCCTGAATCCTCTTGTATGTTTTGCTTGATGCTTAACTTAACATGTTGTTAAAACCTCATCCTGTGTTTTACAGCTTTAAGCCCACATGGCCGACTACACGACACAGTAAAGGCTATACAGATTAACAAAAAGAGCGAGAATGAACATTGTTTAAACATGTTCTCTGCAGTAATTACAACTCAGGACAGATAATATACAGTCTGTACATTTAAAAACAAAGGCCTTATTATTCTGTTAAAATGCTCGTGCTAGACGCAGAATAACTGTGTAATATGATGTGGATAGTGTGTGTTCCAGGTATTCTGTGGGGACCTAAATCTGTACACAGTCACATTATGGGGATTGTCTTCCTCATGGGGATAGAAAGCAAGTCCCTATAATGTAAATGATCACATTTTAAGATGAGGACATGTTGTATGGTTAGGATGAGGTTGGGGTTAGTTTAAGGTTAAGGTTAAAAAATTAAGTTAAGTCAATATAATGTCCTCTGAAATCATGGAAACCAGACCTGTGTCGACCACCTGCATGTTATGTGTTTATCTGGATTATAGGGTATCATACCTAGCAGCCCAGCTGATGTAATTTGATCATAGCAAGTCTATAATAGACAGATTATATAGACAGATACAACACTTGAGTTTACGCACACATCAAAACACACACGTTTATGTAGGTATATGTTTTACAGAGCCAACTTTTATGCCCTGTATTTAAAAAAAATCTCAAGTGTTTTTTTCCTGTTTTACAGTTGTTACACGGATTATGTTGTGATTTTGTTATCATGTTCCTATTTATTGTCAGGTCATACCATTCAACATTTTTATGAAAGCTGTTTTCCATTTTTATAATCTGTCCATCATAGTGTTGATATGCTCACATAACCTCTTTGGACTGCTGTGTGGGATATCCTGGAATACACGCACACCAACACACAGGTTTACGTAGGTTTTCTTAAGACTTTTTCTAAGCGTTTCTAAGCACTATCCCACAACCAGGTAATTCTTAACCTTAACCTTAACTTAACCACAATTCAAATCTTAGTCTGAAACTTAACCAATTCCTGAAACCAGGTTTAGAACCAGGTTTTGGTTAATCATCTTCAAACTATTTGTTGGATATTGTTGTTATTTATGTGCAATAAATGCTCCATTTTCAGTCCCACCACCTGCAAATGAAATTCCCTTAAAGCAATTTTGTTGTTGCAATGATTGAAATTGTTGATACATACACACTTTAAATCCCTGCTCCCTTTGAACAAGCCTTGTAGTTTAATATAGTGAGTGTTGTATAAAAAATCTTTTAAAATCCAATTGTGCACCATATTTTCACTTTACTTGCTATGGCTGATGAGAGAAATTAGTTTAAAACATTTTCTCTGCAGCACTGCAGCATCATCACTAAATTATTTTCAGTCTGAAAAATAAATTGAATATGTTGTGATCTTTTCCTGGAAAGGCAAAATGAAAAGTAGTGCAGTTTGGGTGAAATGAGGCTCTGTATTGAAATCATAGATAATCTGTCGTGCTGACATGTAATTGAGGACATCCGTCATAGTAATTTAGATGATCAGAATCCAATCTTTATCCGAATTTAACGATCTGTCATGGAGGATGGAAAACATAAATACTGCATTCAGATTCCCTCAAACCCTGACCTCTTTTCTTTCTCTCTGTGTTGCCGCCTGTTTGCCCATATCTAAACAATTTGGTGCTTGACACGTCAGAAAAAATGAACAATGTCCCATTTCAGACACACTCAACAATCTCATTGTTTGAGGGCTGGTAATCCTCTTTGTGTGGAAACACTGAGGAGAGGTTACACCACAACTCATAAACCCGGCTTCAACTCGTTCTCTCATATGCTATAATGTGATATATTTTATCGATCTGCACAGAAGACCTTTTGCGCTTGTCTATCTCCCGGGACATCAGTAATCAGAACAAGTGCACTGTTGTCTCTATGAAGAGGGTGTCTTGTGTGTCTTTCTTTAGGACATTTCAGCAGCAAATCTGTTTTTATGAGCATCCACACCTACAACCCTCTGATGACGCAGCTCACTAACCCACCATGATCACTCCAAACCCTCATCTTTTATGCTTTTTGTTATATTAAGCTCTTTTTATGTGATTAAACATTCACATGTCTTTACCACTTTGAGGCTTACAGGGGGAGCTGGAATTTATAATCTTACCCCAATTTGCACATCTTTGAACTGTGGCGGCCAACGCACTTGTGAGAAGTCCACAATCTACTAATGGAAATATTGCTGTCCTTCTGCCGTTCTTTAATTTCATTGGAATAAAACTGCTTTGGTGCATGTGGATGGATATTTGTAGTATAGTATTTATTGTCCATGTTATTTCATCATCTCTAGGATGTGATCATCTGACAACATAACAAAATAATGGAGTGCTTTCCACCAACTGAGTGACGTTCCATGTGCTGGATCGTCCACACCCCTCCCACTCACCACCCCTTACCGTGCGCATTTGACTTTGAACAATAATGGAGGTGTTACTGAACTTGGAACACATAGCACATGACTCTATATATATTATATACATTATACATTATTGTATGTGTGCCATGTTCAGAGCATTTGGAGGATAGTTGGCAATAACAACAGCAGTTTACAGTTAGTAAACTGTGGATGTCCAAAGTCCGGCATCGCAGCTTCAGTTTTATCATGTATTATTTAAGGCAGAGACGTACTGACACAGAAAATCGGCCCCAGTCACATGTCATTAGCTCAGCTTGTAAGGAGTTACGCTTTGACATCAGAGTTCCGGTTTTGTGACCGAGCAGTGACAGACACATACAGTATGATTTAATTTCCTATTATGTTGTCTCACTACTGATGTGAAAGAAAGGCAGAATTGTTTCATTCCTGCGTAGCTTGGATTTTGTGACTGTGACAATGATACAGTACAATGCATTTTGTATGTGACTTATTCTGTGAAAAAAAAAACTAAACTAGTGAACACTCCCCCGGAATCTTCACATTCAAATCTGGCCCTTGTAAAAAAGTTAGGGCACCCCTACTGTAGGGGTTTAGAGACTTCTTTTGAGTTTATTGGAAAAATTGTGGTTGACGCTCATGAGAATGCTACTGTTGTAACAGACAGGTACAGTGTTCAACCGTGTTGGCTCATGTCCGTGTGTGTTTTGTGCATGGAGGATATTTGGATTGAACGGATGCTGCAGAGTTTTACCCACTGGACAAGCAGTTGAATGTCCAGCTCGTCCAGCTTGAGTTCTTAGGGCCATTCGCCATATGATTGCCAGCTATGACCTCTTTTCTCCTTGCACACATATTTAAAGCCAACCAGGTCATGTGAGAGGATGAGGTGATTTACGTACACAAAGTGGTCAGTGACGGTGTTTGTAAAACAAGTGGAAAGTTGCACATTAACGTGAATGCTCATCGTATTATATCTCTCTTTTTTGAAATGTCACAAGCCCACAACATGGGAACCATGTGGGGAAACATCAAGGACAAGTGTGAGATCCTGCACCGGTTAGGACATAATTTAATCATCTGCTCTCATCGGCAAACACCAACAGTGTTGCATGCAAGGCAGATTGATTGGATCGCTTTCACTAAGGATGCAGATTATGTTGTCAGGTCACCAAAAGTGTAGCACCTGGTCATTTCAGACCTGTCTGTTAGAGAGACGAGACTTGCAGGCAGGCAGAAACCTTGACACAGATATGACAAGAGAAGAGTGGACAGACAAACTGTAAGTGAGATCACACTTATTCAGCCCAGAGACAGTGGTTGTGACAAAACGCACACTCACACACACACACAAATATGGACACATGATTGATTGTATTCCTCATTGACAGTATACCCAGCTCCTTAACCTAACCTCCACCATCACAACCCCTTTAATCCTTCAGCAGCTCTTTAAAGGTGGCTTACAAAGTGTGGTGTAACCACAGTGTCCTTGTTCCAAAAACTCAAACTGGTCCTCACATTGTGTAGCCACACACACACACACACACACACACACACACACACACACACACACACACACACACACACACACACACACACACACACACACACACACACACACACACACACACACACACACACACACACACACACACACAGATAAGAAGAAGAGATGTAGTCACAGACTCTCATCACAGCTGAGGAGCTGCCTATTCATCTGCACATAAGAGGACAAAGCGAACGTACTGCACTCAGGAAATTGCAGCCGTGCAATTTACAATCGTTAGGCAGTAGTGGAGGACACAGTCACATACACACTCTCACTTTCATCAGAACGATCACACACACACACACGCACACACACACTGGTGCTGGTTGTTTCCCTGCCTGGGTCTTTGAACAGTTCAATGAGGGCTCTTTTCACCAGAGTGAATAGACCCTCTGATTCCCCTCCGTACTATGTGTGTGTGTGTGTCTGCGCGTGAGCTGGTGCGCGCACGGGTGAATGACTTGTGTGCTCATGCATTTGTGTGTGTGTGTGTGTGTGTGTCCTCTTCGTCTTTGTGCGTCCAGCTGAGGGGTGAGAGCTGTTCTGCATGTGGCTCTGCCTCACAAATGAGCTGCTCAGGCCAAGTTTGAAGCCAGAGAGAGGCTTTGCAACAACCCTTTCCTTCCTTGCGTTTTAATGTGGGCCTGAGACAATTTTACCGCAACCTGAAGCAGCAACTTTTTTTGTATAAAATGTGATTCTTGTCAAAGGTCACTAAAATAAGGCGAAGCTTCGGTTGAATTTGAAATATTGTGCATAAAACTGCCTGCGACTGATTCAGTTTGGAGTTTATATATTTCCAAGTTCAAATGTTTTCAATTATGCATACACGTTTAGGGAATGCTTTTATCTGAAGAGCCTTACCATGAAAGAGTACTTTAAGTAAATGCTTCTTTTCCCTGCAATTTATCCACTGAGGTAGAAAGAAGCACTTACAGATAGAAGTTTATTTTTTGTTTGTTTGTCTGTCTGTTTATTTGTTTGTTTTCTCAGGCTATAGCCATCTGTTTCATTTACTTGCTCTGTATACTGTTTTTCAATATCTTTGTAGATCTAGGTCTCCCTCTAGTGATGGAAAATTGTAACTGGTGTTTGAAGTAACGGTCTAAGAATCATCCATCTCCATATACATATTCTCCAAATGACAAAATACACTGATTTCTTTTGATTTTCTTTTTTAATTATTTTATTAAAAAGGTATTGGTTTACACTTCTAAACTTTTATTTCTCTTCCTTTTTCCCCACCCTCTTTTTTTCTGATTTTGTCATCCTTTCCTTCCTCTCTCTGCGATGTCCCACACTTTAGGTGATAACTTACCAGGGCGGCCAGATTTTCAGCCCCGCCAACCACCCCAATGCTCGTGTGGGCTTTGTGGCCACCATGCCAAGTACCAGTGCCTCCATAGTCATCAACAACACCCAGTTGTCTGACACTGGGACCTACCAGTGCCTGGTCAACAACTTCCCAGACAGAGGGGGCCGCAGCATCGGTGTTATCGGGCTCACTGTGTTGGGTAACTAACTGCACGTCTCCAGAGATAAATTATCAATGTTTTTGTTGTTGTTCTGAAATTAAAAAAAGAGTAGTTTCTCATCTGAGTCTGCTAAAATAAACATCTCATATGGTTCTGTAATGACAGCTTCTTAAGTACATCTTACTTAGACGAGGTTATTTCATTTCATTTTCATTTTGTAGTCAGACCTGCTTTTCTATCTTCTTACAAGTGAATTTTTTAGGATTTTATTTAATTAAAATCTAATGATTTGACCTTAAAAATAACATTCCCTGCCAATTGAAGAGGTATAAAGAACATTTGACAATAACTTATTAACATCCAATCAAAAGTGTATTTTTAACTTCATACTGACAAAATTAAGTAAGTATTTTAAACATGAGATTCTCCATTTCAGAATATGTCCCTTCCAATGCAATTAGGAAAACATTAAATTTTCTTTCTGAAGTGCTTAACTCGACACCATCCACTCTCTGTCTCCTAGTGCCCCCATCTATACCAGCATGTCGAATCCAGGGCACACTGGATGTAGGCAGTGACATCATGCTTCTCTGCAGCTCAGAGGAAGGTATTCCCACACCGTCCTACTCCTGGGAGAAGCTGGACACACTGCCCAAGCTGCCTCACAACGCCATGCAAGGTATTACAAACATGTATCATGTTGTGTAGTATTAGCTTCAACACCTACATGCATCTGTTCCTTTGATCACTGTGTGATTATGTGTGCCTTCCAGACCAGATGCAGGGCACGGTCACACTTAGAAACATCAGCACCACCACCTCAGGACACTACCAGTGTACCTCCACCAATGCTATTGGCAAGAGCACCTGTCTGCTCAATCTGCAGGTTGTAGCACGTAAGTACTTCTCAATTAATCCATGTGTCACTGTCCTTGTCAAATACAGGCAGGCTGACACATGAATGAGTTCATGCCCATGTATTGATAGAAAAGGCTGCCCTCTGGTCTTTCTCGAATGCTGACATATGAGGATAGAATGAGGTTTCTTTTCAATGACGCCGGTCAAAAAGAATCATAAACATGACAACAGCAAAGGGCAAGACCAGAACATCTTGCAGAAAGCAGCACTCTGCTGTTTCTGACAGCGATCAAAGAAAATGACAGCGAGTCACTTGGGGGTGTCATACAGGGTCAGACAGTTTGTATATTTCAAAATGGAAGGAATCTGAGTGTGTGACAGGCCTTACCTGCCAGTGTGCTGAGTCAAGAAAAGGTTTATTTATTGAGCTCAGCATTACAAATTACCCTTTCAACCTCAAACCAATTAAAACTCTACAAAAAAAAATACCTTTTAATGAGGTAAATGGAGGGAGCATCAGCAAGGACAACAGATAAATGAGAACACATTTGTTCTCAAGAGAACAACATGGTGCAGATGTAGGGCTATTTTACTTGAGTCTATTATTGTTCATGTGAACAATTAATACACATGTATTTTTTGGAGGAAAGCACTGCTGCTTGTTGGTCGTGAAAGCTGACTAAGTGCATCGGGAGTTCATCATTTACGTAATACACTGTAAATTCCTCACATATTCAAATACACGTAGACGCTCAAATATTCTATCCAATAAACACTTTTTCAAATCCTCGACAATAACTGCAGCGGTCACCGCTCTCATCCCAAAACACAACACTGGAATGTATCATTCGAATAATTCTCTGTTTTTCAGCTCCATCCTTCAAAAATATATTTTTTTTATATACACACACCAAAATCTGGAATAACATCTCTTCGAGTAATTTATTGGTGTCTCACACTTCATACACTTTCATAAACACTATCTGATGGAAAATTGAAGTCGGATGCAATCTAGTTTCATTCTTGAGCAGAGTCTTCTTTGTGATAGTATCTGTGTATTTAGTTTAGTTGCTTTAGTAGCATTTCTGTTTTGTTGCTTTATTCTTAACTGTAATTTTCATTTATGTTAATACTATGGGACTGGCCACAATCTTTCCTTAGTTTTTACTGTTGTTGGTGTTTACCAAGAGTGCTTTAATCCTATCATCTTCCTGTTACTTCAGTATGTTATTTAGCTGCCTCTAAACCATCCTTGATCACTTAGACAGTATGAACCATACTATGTTGGCAAAGCATTGTTAAACCTACCTGACTGTTCTCTTTGTCTTACAGCTCAGCCTCAGAGTGTAGGTCTGATAGCAGGGACCATTGCTACAGGAGTCCTGGCTATCGTCATCTTCTCCCTCTTAGCAGTGGTCACACTCTTCTACTGGAGGAATAAGAATAAATATGATGAGGAGGAAATCCCCAATGAAATCAGGTTGGTCATAAGCCATTTGAAGGCGAATGCTGCTGTGCAAGAATTACAGATAATGTAATACTCGCGGCTAAAAGCTCCTAATGAAGTCCAGCAGGGGATGTTATTTGCATAAATCCAGACTGTATCACAGTGACTCAATTACTGCTCTATCTTCTTTACTAAAATAGATGAGAAATGGGGGCTTTGTGTTTTTTTTTTGTATTGGCGAATAAGTCCGTTACAAAATGACAATCTTGTAATTTCAAAGGAAAAAGCCTGAAACATAAATCTTATAGAAGTGTAGAACATTCAGCTTAATTTTATCTCCTGGCAGCCACTTTTCACATTATCACATGCTAATTTGTCTGTTTCAACACTCAGTGAAGCTCTATCAGTTGTGTTAATGGACGCCAATTTCCCTATTACATCCCATTCTAGAATCATTTGGAAGATTAATCATTGTTCAGATTTCCTAGGCTTCAGTTGATTTGGTTTACATCTGCCTCAACTGAAATCCAACATTAATCTTATATGTGACTCAACCTTTCCCTATAAAAATCCAGTGAATACGTCTTCAGCCCGATGTATCAGTAGAGAGATAGTCCTAACCAAAATCACTCATCAGAAAACAAAAAAAAAACATGTGAAGACTGATTACAGGTTCAACTTCAAAGAAAGTCAATGTATTGTATTTACTTTGTCTTGCTTTGTTGTTTTTTAAAATTTTTAATGAGAGAGGGTCCACAAAGATCTAAACAACAGATAAATTAGTCATGTTTAAGGTCTCTGTGTTGCAACTTTATTACACAGTAACGGTTATTAACTCACAGAGGATTTGTGCTTGATATTTGAAAATGATCTAATTGCCAATCTCGTTGCAATCAACTCGCATTTTACTGACATAATATTCACATTAACAGACAGTGAAGAAGCAACAATGACTCAGAGCTGAAGTTAATAAGTGAATTTAATAATACCAGCACAAAATAACTGCAGAAGCTTGAGTGGCCATTAAAACATACTTTAATGAGTTATATAATGTATGTAAATTGATAGTAGGTGTAGGTCACTGACTTCATATACTGATATATGAATAATTACCTCACAAAGTTGTTATTGTGTCAGCTTATTAACATGTTTAGGGGAAAACACACAATCGTATGTGTTAACTGCATATTCTTTGTTTTTCTGTTTATATAACCAACTCTTATCGATCCATTTTTTCCATTTCTTGTCCAGTTGCATTTTATTTATTTAAAGGCACCTTGCACTCGAGGTCACCATTCAAAATGATAAAAATGATCGGAACGTAACAGTCAAACTAGTAAAACATAATAAATCATATTAAAACGGCACAAATGACTTTACTGAACAAGAATCATCTTCAGCAAAGAAAAGCAATGCAAAAAACGATCTAGATCTGTTTCATCAAACAGATCTATTTATGAAACCGCTTATTGTGGTGTTCTGTCGACTA
The DNA here is from genome assembly GCF_963457635.1 of Microchirus variegatus. NCBI lineage: Eukaryota > Metazoa > Chordata > Actinopteri > Pleuronectiformes > Soleidae > Microchirus > Microchirus variegatus. Next base: position 22,338,336 of record NC_139804.1, on the reverse strand, counting down.
GAATCTCCCCTTTGGACTTGGGGTGACGCCCTCATGAGGGTGCAGACATATGAAAGTCCAACAGATGGCAGCACTTTGGCCCAACATACTCCACATTGGAGTTATAATGAAAAAAAACAAGGTGAATAGTTACAAACAGTGAGGAGATAATAAATACAATACAAAACTATGAAAACCAGAAAAAAAAAAAAAAATGAAAATAAAATTACAATAAATATATGTACATACAGTATGTTTTTAGCTTTCTTTGTCTGTCCCCTCTGTGCTGAAGTAAAGTGTACTAGCCACCTAGTGTTAGCCTGGCCAGCTCGTCAAGTCACTGTTGCGTCTACTTGGGCCCAAAGAAAAAAAAAACCCTTAATGAGACATTGATGCTACTACTTAATGCTGAAGTTGTAGATATACTTGTCCACCACTCTCTGACCACTCTTTGAAATCCCTCCTTAACAGAGAAGATGATCTTCCTCCTAAGAGGTCATCATCAGTGAAGGCTTTCCACGCAGATGCATCGTCCTCAGAGAATGACACACTTACATCCACCAACACATACAACAGTCGCTACTGGCACAACCCCAAAACCAACTATGACACGAACTCCTACACGCGTTACAATGGAGACACACGGCAGACCTTCTCCACTGCAGCCCATGGCGCACATGGACATGGACAGGCCCAGAATGCAGGGCATGGTCACAGTGCAGTGGTCACAGCACCTGGTTCAGCACCGTTGTCTCGCCACGTGCAGCCCGTGGCGGCGCCGACAACATCGTTTGCCAATGGCGGCCACACGCTCCCACCGCCCAAGACTCTGGTGGTCACGACAAACTCTGCCCCATCCCCTCCCGCCAAAGTGCGCAGCAATGGCACTGTGAGCCTCAAACCGGCGGTGACGTCCACACATGGGCAACACACGCACTCCTACGCTGTGAGTCAGGCCACGCTGGAGCGGATGGGGGCGGTGCCTGTCATGGTTCCTGCTCAGAGCAGAGCAGGCTCGTTGGTCTGAAAGCTGATTTGGGAAAACAGACTAAATACGGGCTGAAACAGCCTGCTGCCCTTTACAACTGTGTCTTTCTCTTTGTCTTGACCTTTTTATCTGAAAACAAACTGGGATTTAACAGTGAAGAGTTCATTTAATGCCAATTCTCTGATGTACAGGACTCTCCATCTTGTGGACGAGCCCAACATGGAACTTATTCATACCTTTGTTGGAAGGAGTTCCCTGTTTGGTTGTGGTGGGAAACACTTTTTACACACCTGGATGATTTTACATCATCCTGTGAGACCTGGATTTCCAGATCTTATTCAGGGCTGGATCATTGTGATGATTGTGGGTCTTTTTGGACCCAAAGACATTTTCATCTCAGTGCATCTGCACTGCACAGTCACAGTCGAGTGAGTTCAGATTCCCGGCATAAATAAATACATGTCCTGTGTTTTTGGATGACAAAAAATAATGATCTAATAATTTCCTCTCAGTTGTTATTTTTGACTGACATTAATAATAATAGTGGGAAGTGAATGTTCTTGTTGGGTAAAAACTTAAAGATTTAAAGTGGTTAAAATGGCCTTAGAAGCTTAGAGAGAGAGGAAGGGAGAGTTTATTGGGTGCAATACATCATATATTACACTTCTCTGAATGCAAACTTTTTCATTTTTGCACTTTTCAAAGCAATTTTATATCAAAACTGCTGTCCTCTGAACAATAATCAGTATTTCTACTGAATATTCTCACACAACACGTTCACAACAACATGCTACTGGCCCTGATTTAAACTTGAACCTGCAGATGGACAGTGTCACACTCTCTCCTCGCTGTTGTCCTAATCTGGTTCATGTCACATCAGTGCTACTTTGAGAAGACATGGATAAAAGGATGTGTTTGTCCATAAAGGCTTTATAAAGAGATAAATATATATTTAAGGGTGATATTTTTTTGCCCTTTGGCAAAGATCTACTGTTTTCTCCTGTACATATTGTAACTACAACAGTAGGCTAGATTGTGAATCAAAGAAAACACATTACATGTCTGTCTTAAAACATCATTTTACAACTCATGTGTCTTAATTTTAAAATGGTTCTTGTTGTTACAGTAGACAGCCATTCAGGTTTGATAGACAGTGTTACTGGTTTCAGTGGAGGGTTAGTTTTTTTCTTTTCTTCATTAAGTCCAATTTTTTTTGAGTTTTGACACGTTCTTAACCAGGTCTGAGGTAAATACAGTTTGGTTTAACATGACTGACACCTATGCTGTACAAAGTAGAGAGTATCTCACCCACTGTATTTATATTTTAACCAAATTTGACCATTGGTAACACACTATGAACTGTTAGTGTTATTTGTGTGTTCAATGCAGTTTCAGCATGTTTTTCTTTTATTTAAAAAATAATTTCTGTACACGTACAATTTCTAATCATTTTATGTAAGTTCTTTTTTGCATTTTAAAATCCTCACTGAGGCTTTACTTTAGAGTGTTCATACCAATTTCACAATTTATGGTCTGTTTTTCGACATACTGAATTCACCCAGGTGAGTTTAATGATCACCATTTTTTATTTTTTTTAAATGTGGAAGACAGTTTTTGTCTTTGTGCTTTTGTCCAAGGAGTGTTAGAGTACCTGCACTAAAATGCAGTAAAATCACAATGTTACTTGAACACTGAAAAAAGAACAACTCAGCCCTTACAGTTCGCTGTACAATATTCTTATGAAAGACACGTCAATGTTTAGATCAAAGGAATAAAAAAAACACCAGACAACATTTCTGTAATATAATTGACACATTTTTGGATGAGAACCAGTCAACAATGATTTTCAGTGAGTCAGATGTGTTGGCCTGCAGTTAATACAGACCTGACCGCTTCTATTTTCTCTGCATACCATGACTTTTTCATCCCTCCATCCCATCTTCCTGACTGATTCACTATTATAACAGTTACAACTTTTTCATTTGCACACATAACCTTTGACCCAGGTCTGACTACAGCTGCATATCCACTCACTGCTCTTACACAAATATTTATATCTTTTTTTTCCTTCAATATTTCTCATAATGTTATCAACTGTGTGGCAAAGCTAGAGTACATTGGTGCTGCATTCACACGCATTGATTTATAAATAGGCAGATAGAGGTGAATAGATCGAAAATCAGCATTTTTTTCCCGTCTCTGTATGTCTGTCTGTGTAGATTCCTCTCAGCATTTCTCTCAGTGACCCTGCCCTGAACACTGGCTGGCAATATTAAAGAACTTTTCTTCTAAGTTTTTCCTGGCTTTATTCTTTCCAGAGAGAGCGGCATGCTGGGAAAAACTAGAGAAACTTGAGATTATTTACACTAGGTCTATCCTCCATGCACTGGAAACTGATTTTGTAAACATTTGGCCATGAGTTGGCTTAAGGAACACAAGGTGGTACACGGGTTGTACATATAGACACATAATGACATGTGGGTACTTGCCAATAGTAAAAAAAAGTATTTGTAAATATGTACATGAACACATCTTGTTCTTACTGTTTACAGTTTAAATGAGATAGGAACAATAACTCTGGAACTTGTAGTAAATAAATATTATTAATACATTGTATTTGGCATCCTGCTCATTTGTGTGTGTGTGAGAAAGAGAGTGGATGAAAGAGAGTGATGAATTATGAGCATCACCTTTTCTTCTGAAGGTCCAAAAAGAGATAGAGCCTGCACACTCACTCCATTGCTACAAAAACTGTTATTGTTATTATTACACAGCGTTGCCAGTGAGGATTTTCCTCAGGCGACATTGATTCTATAAACCTTTTGTCTCAAATTAAGGGTTTTTGTAGAAGTGGAGTAAAAAAGAGAGAGAGTGTGTATGTTTATGTAACGGCTTTGGATGTTTAAGGTGGATTCTTTATCGCTTGAGTAATACGTCTTCAATCATACCATTGACATTAGGAAACATGTTAATGATACTTCAGTTGTATTTACAAATTACTTACGCGACATAAAGTGCTTCATGACTGTGCTGTGAAGCTGCCGGTTCCTGCTGTGACAGAAAACTATATCATATGAATAACACTCTCAGACTTAAATGTTCAGCAAGCTTTCTATGAAAGTCATTCACCGTGCCCACGGTCGGCACTGCCACAGGATGTTGAGAAGACCATAAAGAAGAAGACTTGTGCAGAATGATATCATAAACACATGCAAATTGTGTAATACTGATCTATTTTTAGGTTAAAATGTGCAAGTTTACCGATCCGGTATTTTTTCTGATTAGTTTTGTATTAAACTAAGCATGTTTAATGTTTAATGTTTAATGTAAGCATTCAGGATATAACTTATTTGTTGTTGTTGTTTTTTAGGTTGTAATGTGTAGCAGAATGTTTGTGATTGCTCATAATTTCTGATGCACTTCATGTACTGTAGTGTCTGGATTGGACGCCTCAAAAACTGCACTCATGAATTTCACCACTTGGTGGCAGTGTTGACACAGCCATGTAGTCTTAAATTGCAGCTACATATCCTCTAATTAATCTGGCTTCCTGCCACAGTCCAAAGACCTGCGGTTTGGGCTTAGCTTTAAGATTTTAAAGACTTTATATTGACTGTAGGTGATGATGTGAGTGACATAATATGAATGGTTGTTTGTTTAGTCGTCGTCTTATGATCTTCTGTAACCAATACAGGATAAAGGATATGTATGTATGTATGGACGGATGGTTGATGGTTGACTGAGATATGTATTTTCTTCAATTTTATTTAACCAAGATTTGACAACTGACCTACTGGGGTGGTAATGGACTTATTTAAATTCATCAAAATTAAAGGGAAATAGCTGCGGACAGAATTCTTGTCTTAATGGAATCTTAATTGATGTTTTTAATCCTTGCGGTTCAATTTCTAATGTGAATTTCTATCAGTATTCATTTGTCCTTCCCCTCTAACCCAGTACAGCTTTACCAATCAACAGGATGAACCTTTGATAAGGAATCTATATTAAAAAAAAATATGTATGTGGTATTTTTACTTCACTCCAACGTAAGAGATTCACATCGACCACATTTATCCTTCAGTCATCATTTTACTGTCATCCTCCACTCCTCCTCCACCACTTACAAGGTGCTGCAGTACCTTTTGGTACAATTATTTTGTCGTCTGTAGCTTTAATATGTTTCTTTACACGTGGCTGTGATTGTGGAGACAACAATCTTTGCCTCCTATCAAGGCTGACTGCAGTGGAAAGCTCTTAGCTTCACAAAATTGTGACTGTCTGCTTAATGGTGGCTACAGCGGTCCTTTCAACCTGAGGCAGATATAACAAGCAGGAGAAAAAGTGGCAGACTTTATGAGACTATTCTCTTTTATGTGTCCATCTCTCTCTCTCTCTCTCTCTCTCTCTCTCTCTCTCTCTCTCTCTCTCTCTCTCTCTCTCTCTCGCTCTAGCTCATTAATTTAGATTATTTGATTAGTAAAGTGCAACCTTAATTAATCAAGCTATAAAATCTCGCAAATGATGGCATCCAGGTTTGTCTACTAATATCACTTCTGTAGTGCTGTGTAAAATTTAAAGTTGAACGCATGCGATCAAAATTCAAGACTCAATTCAAAACTCAAGAAAGGTGTCTAGGTTTTGTGTGTATGTGTGACACATATGGCACCAACCATGATGGTGGAATAACAACATATCGTGATCATCCCTTCTTGGTAAACTTGCTGAACACTGCATTTATTTCTTGTTTTATTCTGGGCATTCCTGTCATTGTGTCTACTCCCTCCCTCATTGTGTTTCTTGCCTATGGCTATGTTCACATTACCAGCCACAATTTGTTCAATTTGGATTCCATTTTGACTTCATACATATCCGATTTGACAGTTTACATTCACAATTGTCCTGCATCCAATTTTATGTGAACGTGAACCTGGAAATATGTCATCATGTATGTTGCATGATGACAATGTTTAGAACATACACATTGGCCAAAAGCTGCAGTTCCAATGACTGTTCTCACTCATGTTTGATGGCCACTTATTCAATCTTGAACCACATACTGAAGTGACAGAAATGTGATTTTTATATAGGGATTGACAATCAGATGTTGGTGTCTACACAGCTTTTTAAGAAAAATCTGACCAGATGTCTAAATAACAGATATGAGTCTGCTTGTTCTGGCCAAATGTGCTTCACCTGTGTCGTCTTTCCCCAAACTGTTGGTTTTGGTTCTTTATTTATAAGTTATACTCACTTATAAATAACGTATGTGTAAGTTATTCTTCGAGTCTTTGGTTTTTCCATAAGGTCACCTGCTTGTAGTCTACTTTATTTACACATAAATAACCTGCCCATTTTTTTTTATTAGCATTTGGGTCCAACATGATTAAACCTCACCAAGTAAGCATTCAACTCAATAAAATCACAGACAATAGGTTACTAAAGCACTACAGTGAAAAAAACCACTATGTTTTGGTTGGTCCAAGGTCCATGTATGTAAGAATAGAGTTTAATAATATAATTTTTCTGACAGCTCAGTCAATTTGACTACTCCATTTACTTCAACAACTGTCTCTGCCTGTCTTTATACTGCTGCCAACCTGGTTAATTCCCTTTTCACCTCCACTGACTACGTCATAGGTCTTCTCCTCACCCTCCTCCTAATCTCCAACCTTCCATAAACCACATCACTCTTGTCAATGGTGCCCAGTCCAGTCCTGCATTCATTATACAATTCTCCATAGCCTCACGCCCTCATACCTCTCCAATCCTTTCCACACCTATTGTCCTGTACTCGCACACTTCATTTGTCCTCCCCCATTCTCCTCGATGCATCTCCTGCTGATTTTTCTATAATGGGTTCAAGAGCCTTTAGCCAAGTAGCTCCTTGATGGTGGAATTTACTGCCTCAACCCACTCGCAACACACACTGTCTCTTGCCACTTCAACTTCTGCCTTAAAACCCACCTTTTTGGAATAGCTTACTCTCTCTCACCGTCACCTGAACTGAACTGCCATTCTTGACACTGATATAGTTTTTTATTACACTTTTATTTAATGATCTTTCAGTTTTTGCTTGATACTTACTTTTGGCATTTGCCTACCAGGAAGGTCAAATGTCAAGTAAGCTTTTTTATCTAAAACACAAAATGCATGCTCTGGTCTGTTTGTCTGTGTGAGCTGGTGTAAAACTGAAGCACATATGAAAGGCTTAGGAATTCCAATTCCTATCTTAACCCTCAATCTTAACCCTCACGCTCAACCCTTAATCTTAACTGGCCCTCAAAAGCAAGTGTTGAGGGTTATTTTGTCGTTGAGAAATGGGACACCCCTTAAATGCAGATACTTCTTCAGACTGTAGGGGGCAGAATAACGCAAAAGCTGCGTCCAGTCTGTCAACTCCAAAAAAGAAGAAGAAGAACACATTTACGTCACGATTATTTATAACAATCCGTTTGTCAGTCAAGTTATAAGGTTGTCAGTTAGTTATAAGATGATACTCATACAAATACCACAACCACGGACATATTCAGCTGACAGTTACCACACACCACGGCTTATTGAAAAGTAAACGATAGCAAACGATCGCTTGTCCGCACCGGCCGGCTATTGACAAAAGATCGTAAAATAAAAATAAATGTTACGCAACAATCCTGTCAGTAATCCATAATATGGGCCTAAACTAAGATAATACAATGGTTTTCATAATTTTTATATCTCTATTAACAAAGAAAATACTTAATTTGTAGCATACTCGTTTAGCTGCTTTCGGCGCCATCTTTGTTATGTGAAAACACGCAATGCATTCTGGGTAGCCCTTGCTCCCAAGGGTGGTCTCGGAAAATCTCAATATTGAGGGCGATACAGCCCTTAAACTTGCCCCTCAACTTAATTTTTCTGATAATCGGGACAGCACTTGCACCAACGGGAGAGCGCATTTTTGAGATTGAGGGTTAAGCAAGGAATTGGAATTCACCCTAATTCTAACACACTTTTATTTTATTTAAAAGCAATTATACACTTTAATACCACACTTATGGGTGCCCAATAGACGCTCTTAAATGTTACACAGTGGACGTTATAAAACACTATGATACATCCTCTGAATGGAGCAGCAAAAAAAGGGTTTATGGCCATCAGTGCAGTAATAGTCACATAAATACAGTAATGTATATGATTCATATAGAGTACTATTTGTTGTGTCTGCAGTGCATGTGAATTAGGGAGGAGATACTCCACAAAATAAAACTGGCATGAGCAAGTACATATTCATCTTTGTGATGGTTCATTCGTTCAGTGATCTGTGATTCATTAAGTGAAGCTAAAGTGGATAAACAGATCAATGAGATGTGGAATAAATGAAAGAGAAAGAGAGAATGGAGAAAAAAAGAAGAAGCAGGAAGCCATTTCCCAGCAGGTCAGACAGGTAGCCAACTATAGAACTGAATTGAGCCAATCTGTCCCCTGTGGTATCCAAGCTGAATGCACAATGCTGTCTCAGAAAAATCACATAGGACTTCCATTACTCCAAAATGTCCTCTACCTCAATGGGCCTAGTGTTGGCTGTGAAGCAGCCATCCTATAATGGCCTTGATCCACCTTTAACTCCTTCTTTTTCTCTCGGGCAATAGCTGTGTTCATTGCTGTGGGCAGATAAAACCTTTCACTTCTTCCTAAAATACACAGGCAGACATAAACTAGTGCTTGGAGCTTAACACAGTGATAGATATAATAGGAGCAGCAAAGCACATCCATCCATTCATGCGAGAGGAGAGGATGAGAGTTTCTGTTCACTTGTAATTTCTCCTCCTGAAACGAGTTTTGTGTGTGCGCGCTTGTGTACTGTTAGGTTTTATACTGTCAGTAACAGAAAATCCTGTGAAAAATAACGGTTCTTAACATTATACACCTAACAAATCATTTTAGAATCTATGTTTAAGTATGCAAGAAGCACATAACGTTCAAGTAAAATGACCAAAGAGCTTGTTGTTGAACGCAGTTTTCCAGTTGCAAAATTAACTCCGTTATTAAGCCTCCAGATTCAGAACTTGACAGGTGCAATGTCAGATTTTGAAACCGGGAACATGATTTACAAAAGTGACATCATATTCTATTAAAGAAGTGCTGATAAAGGTTTATTGGCAAAATAAAAGTTAGAGGTAGGGTAGTTTTCCTGTTGTTTCCTAAGTTGTACTTAGAAGGCTTTACTTTTCAAACCAGAACACTCTTACTTTTAAAGGCTATATCATTGACACACTGCTATCTGTCCACTGTGATAAATCAATATTATAATAGCTGAGGAGCGAAGATCTGTAACAGTATTCCAGCAAGTATGTATTGTTTGAAACAGCCATGCATAACAAAAAATAATATTCTATTATTTTATGCCCCAAAGACTTTTCTGCTGATAGAATACACCAGTTTGTTCTTTTGCAGGTATTTTCAGTCAGTGATGTGAATAATGGTGAGGATGCATTCAAAAATAACTCTCGAAATGTGGAGCAGATTTAGATATTGTCAGTGTATTCTGCCTCAGTGTCTTGGGTTTGAGACCGACTCTGAAAACACCATGTGTTGCCAGACTTTTTTTTTTGTGTTATTTTGAGATTATGGCTCTATTTTTGGGATTGTTATGATGTGCAATCACCTTGGGGCAAATCAGAAGGATCACTGATGGCACTGGGTGATGTTAAGAATCCAAACATCTGAGGTGAAGTGCCTACAATGTTTGCACAATGCTGTAAAATAGTTGTTAAATGGACCACAGAGGTACAATAGCCCAGCATGACTATATAGCCTAAACATTCACAGGCAGTTTTCATTGTGCCTCGCAGCTCTAAGCTCATAAATACATATAGTGCTTTCCAAATCCACTAAATGTAAATTAATGTGGAGGGGAAAAATCTTGGCATAGGCAATTTATTACACCCCTCTGCAAGGAAAGAAATAAAGCAAATGAGAAAGAAGCACACACAGTTATACTGTATGTCACAGGAGACTGCACAGAAGAACATAACAAAACAAGGAAAGAAACAGCTGTTGGTTTAACAGTAGTGTTTTTCTCAGGTCTGATGGAGTTGCAGAAGTTCTTTAGATGTTATTAACCTCCTGAGTCAAAGGTCGGAGTGCTCCATCTGGAAGCAACTCTGAGGAGATTGGGAAAGAAGATAGAAAAGAGATAATTGGGTGAAAATAGATTCAGGGCATATATACAGGCGACAAAGAAAAAGACAATGAAAAAAAACACTTAATCAAAATGAAGTTAGTGAGGTTTGTTTCCCAAGAAACAATTTTCTATCTATCTATCTATCTATCTATCTATCTATCTATCTATCTATCTATCTATCTATCTATCTATCTATCTATCTATCTATCTATCTATCTATCTATCTATCTATCTATCTATCTATCTATCTATCTATCTATCTATCTATCTATCTATCTATCTATCTATCTATCTATCTATCTATCTATCTGTCTATCTATCTGTCTATCTATCTGTCTATCTATCTATCGAGAGAGAGAGAGAGCCTGCAAAAGCTAAAAATCAAAATACCACCTTTTACAGAAAATAAACTCCCTGTGACGTTAGTGGAGTCTAAAATACACTGTTCTCAAAATAGAAAATAATAAAAGAATTTGCTCAAATGACAATGATATTAAAGAGTGAAATCCTCTCAAGGAAATCCTGTGTCATGGTATCAGACTGTACATGTCATGCAGGTTTGTTCATGGACCAGATATTTTAAAATGAAAGTGTATCTCATTGTGTAGAGTCTAACGTTTAAGAAACAATTTCACATAAATAATATGCCAGGAGATTTTTAACAGCGGTGTGTGTGCTGTGAGTTTGCCCCGGGGTCGTTAGCAATGCAAGAAAATGAAATCTTGGATCATTACATTCTCCTTATATAACTCCTCTTCTTGGCTATTTTGTGATTCAGTTTGTCATCTCACTGAATGAATATCTGAATAAAAGATAAAACTTTGTGGTCAGGTTCGCTCTTTTTACGTGAGACTAGGCCACAGTACATGTGAGGTTGTACATAATTCACCGCATCTCAGCATTACAGTAAAATAATTCTGATTATGACCTGCTGACGCTGTTTGCAATGTTAAAGGTACTCTATGTAAGAAATGTATTATAATATGACATTAAGTGCCTGTGATGTTACATCAGAGATTCATTTTCTTAATCTCTGATGTAACATCATTATTACATTACAACATTAAATTGAGATACTGGTTTAACTGCTAACTGTGTCATTTTCACACCCAATGCCCACGTTGTGTAGGTCGCAAATGCACTTGCGCTAAACTGTGCACCTGTGGGTGTTTTGGTCTTAAAACGAGGTGTAGTTGGGTGCACTGTTGGAACATTGCTATCTTGAGTCTTATTTAAGCAACACATTGGATGTGGCAACATAGATCCACATACACTCTGCTTCTCCTCCTCCTCTTCTTCATCAGTTAAATACATTTTGAATGTTGGTGCATTTCTTTATCAGAGTCTAATGAAGTTGATGAATCAGTGGGTCAGTAAAACAGCTGCATCCTTCATCCTTGACGACAGCGTTTCAGGACCTAATCTGTCTGTTCCTCCCCTCTATGAGTACACTGTTACACTGCTGATTCAGCTAATAATTTAAATATAATTTAAATAACAATCGTGCCGACACTATGTGTCGTCTTACAGTAATGTAAAATATCAACTACATATGCATGTGTGCTTCTGTCTCATCACCAATGACTCTTGGTACTTGTCCTTAACCTTTAGAACACAGAGCACTTGGGTTGCTTTTTTCCATTACTATGCTAAAACGTATATACAGGGGCTATAAGAATATGCAATATAGAATGTGGAATGTGGAATGAATGTGAGAAGAACACAAAATGCATTCTGGAAAGCCTTACATCTCCTTATATGGACATCCTGGGGGTTGTTTATTATTCCCACTGCAATTTACCAAGGGTGCACCTGTGGCACAGATCTGTGCCTAACAACGGTTATCACATTTCTTTCACGTTTCTTAAACCTTTATTTTAATCACAGATTTACAGCTCAGATTTTTTTTGTTTTGAATCTATTTTGCATTTCATGCATCTCTTTGGCAGAAAATTGACAAGTAATGCTTTGATTGGCTTCATTGATGTTCACTTTGCTCCCAGATTACGGCGATGTAAATAAAAGAAATAGAGCTGGACATGCCCCCAATGCACTTGTGCCACTGCTTTAGACCATGTGTCTAAAAGAAAAGTCTAAATAGGGCTCATAATGTTTTTTATGGTGTGTTATTGTCACCATTTCATCTCTGCTCTAAAAAAGGACACATCACTTTCAATCTCTGCTTGTTGAAAATAAAATAATAATAATAATTTTAAAAAATTACAAAATATGTTCATTGTTTATAAAAGATATAACAGGTGGTGGGACAATTATTGATGTCTATGAACATAGTGTTGTGACAGGCTTAAGTGTATTTTCCATGCTTATGCAATGTTTTTAATTGGGGTTTCAGTCACCGTTTAAAACGCTGAAGATGTCAGTTGTACATATTTTGCATATATCACCTTGGGCGATATTTTTCTAGACCAGACACTTTGCAGTGATGGAAATGAGACACCTTCTTATGACATCTGGGGAGACAAGTGGAGGATCATAACTTCAACCATTTTAAACCCTCTCTCTATAAGTGACAAAACCACAATCTTCGCTCTCTCTCTCTGCATGTCACCTTCATGCAAAGGTTTTTCACTTACACTGCAAAGAAACAGTAAAGGTGTGATTGCATTGCAAGGAAGAGAGGATATTGCATCGGCATGAGGGAATCAAATTTAAGCCTAGTGTCAAGGCCCTGCCACCTGTCACATAGTCCATTTCTGAGCTCCTGCATGCAAAGTTCAGCTTCCCCCTCTGTGTCAATTTTCAATCTATTCTTTCTTTTTTCTGTCCTTATGTCTCCACTTTGTCCACATGTCACACTATTATTTTACAGTCAGTTGTATTTTATTTGTCCAAAATGTTTGTACAAAGTCCTACAAGTCATGTATTATTGGATGAGGTTAACGTGGGCTGCTAGGACCAAGGATAAGCTGTATGCTGTGTTCCAGTGAGTTTTCTTTTCCACCATTCCACGCTTCATTTTAACGCATTCATCTGTCACTGCCTCAGACCAAAGTCTGCAAATGGTCTGTCATTTTGCTCGTGAAAGTGGCAAGCAGCTTGTGCTTTTTCCTTTTTTTTCATGATTGTCAGCCTCCTCACCTGCTGCTTACAAAGCCATTGCATTTCTTTCAGTTCAGCTATTCACTCATCTCTAAGGCTCCATCAGCTGCCTCAGTCTACCTTGATTATCCCAGTTGTTCTCATCTGGCAGGAGAACAGCACTGACTCTTTCATTCACCTCCTCCCAGGCAGCTGGATAGGCATCAAGACTGTCATATTGGTTCTGTCCAGAAAGCTACAATCTCCTGGTCTCGAGATACATTTTTTTTACATTGTCTTTAGACATAAAAATAATTAAAATGATCCAATTACAAGCCATGTTCTAAATGCTAAAAATGATTCCATCAAATTGGTGTCCCGGTGATTCTTTCTCGATCCACTTTTTTGCACAAGATAAGTTTCATAATAACTCATTGTCTGTCCCACTCTCACCATGATTCCCCAAGGAATTAAGATGACCTCAGGAATTTAGGAAATCAAGGAAGCAAAATCCAAGTGGGCAATGCACAGCAGATTTGACAGCACTAATTTCTGGCATCTCTAAGGCTAAATTCCTTTTCTAATTTTTACCCTTACCAATTCCCCTTGGAACAAAGTTAAGTGGTAGTGGTTAAAATCAACCACTTCAAGATTCTGTTGTTAGCAACTATATAGAGCTCTGTTAGCTGCATCACGCAATCCTGTTTTGCAACAGTGAAAATCCTTAACAACGCCATTTTGGGAGGGAGTCGCACCATTCAAATCCATAGACATACAAGGCAACATATACCAGACAATATGTCAAGCAACTCTTTGCCTGCTGAATTCATAAAATGTAAAGTTGTAGGTATGCTATTCCCATCAAGGACTAGGCATAAAATGCACTCAAAGTCACCATAGAACATGGAGAGATGGGAAAAGCAACAGGCAACAGATTCCACTTGTGCAGTGCTCACTTCATATCAAGTAAAATCCAACACTTAATTACTAACTTTAATATTTGTTTATTTCTATCTAAGCATTCTCGAAAGTAGGATAAGGGCAACTTGTCGGTCTGTAGAAATGTCCACTCTGGCTATTTCCACACTCCTGGGGGACATTATAAGATTCACTTATATTAAGTCTGTCATGTTCTGCAATATATTGCTCTTTCTAAGTGGATTTAAAGTGATTTTCACAGTGAACTCTTAACGGCTTGAACCTGGCGCAGCCGTGAATTAATTGTTGCAGAAGCTGTTTTCCTGCCACCATGCCGGCATAAACAAAGTGACCCACGTGACTTCTGCCTTATTCCTGGCATGGGATATTCTGCTGTGAAGTAGGAACACATCATAAAATGCCTTGAATTTATTGGGATACTGAGGAATTGTTTATGGTGAGACTGCAAACAGGTTTTGTTGTGGTTAGCATAGACACACAACATGCTAACACAGGATGGCAGTATCATGGTAACGCATTTTGATTCAGTTAATCTGGGAATAATCTCATAACTTAAAGGGGAAATAAGTAGTTTATAGTGCCATCTAGAGGAGAGGCTGAAATTTACAACAAAGACCTGCTGCTCTGCTCACCCCCTCCCTTCCCAGAGCGCTACGGTATCCGCAGCTGGTCAAATGTCGTCCTTGTTGTCTTTCTCCGTGTCAGCAGATGAGGTTCGTGAGGCGAGGGAGAGGGCGAGCTACCGCGGCCGTAGCAGACGAAGCGGAGAGAGAGGAGGCGGGACTTCCGCTACAAGTAAAGAGACGCTTGTTTTGTTCTCTCGCGTTTGTCCTTACAGGCTCTGGTAGAAACATGGCGTCTCGCTGCTAACAGTGGCTATCCAACCGCGGTCCGCGGTCCTGTTATTTTAAATGACTTTTTGAAACACTACGAAAATGAAACAAAAACTATTATACAGCGACTAGACAATGCAGGAGCACATAATATATATAAAAAAGTGGATTTTGGGTTATATAAACCCATAAATACTACATATTGTACCTTTAATTAAATAATTTGACTTCAACCCTTTACCCTTCTACTTCAACAAGAATTGGGACACACTACACCAACACGTGAATGCTAAAATAGAAGGGTTGAGCTAAGTGGACGTGGTATGGGCAAGGAATGAAATGTGAATGAGCCTGATTAGCATGTATTGCGAGCATAAACAAACCAAAACAGAACAGCTGTGCTGTCAGGTGGCAGATGGCCCAGTCAAATAGGTAATGAACACAGGCCAGAAGTTTCCTGGAACCATAGTTAGCCTGTTGAATGAGCACTAAACACACATAGACACAGCAGAGAAACAGAGACAGAAGTAAATGAAGGAGACAGACAGACAGTTGCAGGCATTACCACAATATTAATGCAGCTAGTTCATATCCCAAGAGAGAGGTTTGTGGATGAGGTGCCTGCCTAAGTGAGTAGGGTCACTAACAGTTCTACCTGGAAGTTTCCTCCTGACATTGTGAGGCTGCTATTTAAGGGTATGCTTGACAGCCAGTCACCTACTCCATACACAGACATGCCCTTGATAAGGGAGGAAGTGGTTGAAAGACAGGCTGCAACAAATATGCCAAAAAAACCTGCACACTAATTCTCATCTTTTTGCACTCTTAAGATTATCTTCTCTTATTCCAACATGAAATCAGCAGGACTGTTAGTCTGGTGCAAGGAAAACACAAGGAAGACAAGGAATAATTTAGGTCACATAAAGATATAAAATACACGATCAGCATAATGAGTAAAGTAGAGAAGGTCTTGCAGTGGGGCTATGCTGATTGCCAGCATGTTGGCATTCTAATCCATACATCACTATGTCCAGAAACACTTTGATCACTCATGCACACACACTGGGCTGCATTAAACAATCTAGTGATATTTCCACAGGCACATATAGACTGTGGTTTATGTGGTCAGCTATGAAAAGTAGCTGTTTTCTATTCACTTTCCAAGGACTGCGGTTCTGAATGAGCAGCAAGATTTTCTCAATTAGTGAGGTTCAGCTCAGTTCAGCATTTCTTTACTGTAATGTTCTTCTTGGCAATGACTTCATAGACCTCCTTCATAGCTCTGAATAAACAGTAAAAACATCACAGTAGAGTTCAACTCAGCCAAACAGACCGGGAATTGTGTTTTTTTTTTTTCATTCAGGCATTGAAAACAGTAGCATGACAGAATTAAATGAGGTTATTTCACCTATGCTGATTATATATCTCAGAATGCTTTGATTTGTCTGAAAGTGTGAAATTGAATGGATTGCTAAATCGACCATGTGAATAGAAAGATAACCATTATTAATTGGTTTGTAAGAATAATTTCACAGCAGGAAATGGTGACTTCTATCGGCAATATCCTGAGGTTACCACAAGGTCAAATTCAAAATAAAAGAAGCATGTTAAAAGTATTGCTGCCAAGATGACATGGCACACGTAAAGAGTATTGTGGCAGAGTCATTAATGGTTTTTAAAAAGTTGCCAATTGTATGTTAAAAGAGATTTGTTTTGATGTCATCTACAAATGTCACTCCAATGTGACACAATACTGTACAGGAAGGACACCACAAGGGCCATCACAAGATAGATTTTTTTCACCCTGATAGCATCACACCTGACAAGAAACGTTATTGAAATGGCAGATTTGGATTTTCGGTATTCTAATGCAAGGTTATTAAGAACTTGGAATGGAAGATTGGTCTCTTGTTATCGTTTCATTTTGCTACTGTGTCTTAAGCTTTAGTTTTTCCTATTGTCACACTTAAATGTGTTTTTATTTTGGTCATGAACATTAAGTCTGTGACAATTGATGGCCTGCTTACCATAGTAACAATCCTAACTCTGGGTTAACACAGGCCAGCAGAAAGGATCCTTCATGCAGCTGCTGCAAAATGGCATTTAATCAAGCAAGGAACCACACACACATACGAACATGCACACACGCACATGCACGCACACACACACATGCACACACACACACACACAGACATGTTTTCTAAATTAATCTGCACTGCAGAACAATTGCTTTGAGTTTCCCTTTCTGTTTTGCGTCATTAAAGCATTATTATTATCATGCGCTTTGTCTTTGTTTTCAATAATGAAAACAGTGAGTGACCATCCCTCTCCAGTCTCCTACATTTAACAACTCTGACAATTCAAATTTTTCAAATTTACAAATTCAAAGTGTTTTTTGTTTTTTTACACTATTTGATTTTATACTGAACCACAACATGTTCTCATTGAGTTGCCCCTCAAACTGTATCGTGTTTGTTTACCTTAGTGTGATGATGATTTCAACAATATGGAAACAGTTGCTCTATGAAAATGAGTGTTGTGCGTGGTAACACATGAAACATAATATGTAGGCATCCATTTTGACATTTTGAGGAAATGGTTGCTTCACATTCAAACTGAGGGGTACTTTATGTGTGTATAATATGTATGTGACTTGGAAAACGTGTTCCCAAACCTGAGACATGTTATTTTCTCTATCTTCTTCAGGTCTATAATTGACAAACTCTAGCACTAAGATACTGACACAAGTGTCTCTAACATCATCATCTATTACCACTAAGACACATCTTATCCAGACACCTGGAGAAAAACTCATATTAACCCCCGTGACATACAGTACATTTAATAATTTCCTCTCAACATTTCAGTTAGGTTAACAAAATGACGTCCTGTCGACTTTAAGTTAATATAATAAGCTGTCATCTACTTATCTAACAAATGATACACTGTGTGTGTGAATGTGTGAAATTTTAAACAGGGAGTCTCTCACAACAGCAGAGGTGCTGTTGACAGCTTCCAGGTTGCTGCTGGGTGTAATCACAATGCTTCTGTGTTGCAGTGGAGCCGAGACATCAGCAGCGAGAAGCAGATGAAGCTGGTTTAGTGCCTTACATCTCCCCAGGGCTTTCTCATAATATGGTAAACACTGCTTGACAGCAAGGGTCCACGTTCATTATTTATGGTTTACAAATCATTTTGTAGTCATTAATATTTCATTATGTAGACTGTTTGATTTTAACCATGCAAAAATATTAACAAGTGCGTCACACCAAACAATTGCAAATGCTTCTATTACAGTTCTGACACATGGATATTTGTAATATGGCATCCTCTAATATGTGGCAACGGACAACACACAGAATAGCCTATTTGTTATAATACCACACAAAGTAATCGACTGTTTGTCATGAGTAAATGATGTTGTGGGGTTTGAATTGCAAGATCGGGAACAAAATGCTTGATTAAAAAGACATGAAAACCTATTGATTAAACAGTTTGTATCATATTCATGTGTGCACTTTGTGAGCTATGATTCTTTTTTGCTAACTTCATGGATTGTTTGATGCTTGGAAAATGCACTTGACTTGTGCTTTTACAACGATAATAATAAAAAAAAGATTATTTTCACTCATCAGGAGACATAACAAGTCATTTGGAGTTAAACTGTGCCGTTATGACTTCATGTGACAATAAACTCCCCTGGGTTGTGATGTGATCAACTTTCTGTGACAACAGGTTAACCTAACCACCCTGGATGATATCTCCATGGCAACCTGAATTAACCCTCATGTTTTCCAGATGAAACCCACTGAGATTGCTCACTCGATACAGGGTCAGGTGGGTTCTGCCTCCGTGAAAACACTGATCTTCAAAGCCACTAGATGGCAGGCGAGACCAAGCTATAGGCGCCCACCACCACACAGTTCTTCCAGCGTTTGGTTCCAGCACCTGCTGTGGTTCTTCTCTCTCCGCTGCTGCTGCTGCTGCTGCTACAACTGAGAGGTTTCTCCTCTGAGGCTTTATTTCCTGAGGGCACATCTTTATTTGAAGCGTCGAGGTCAAGATCGTCCCTGTGGACACCGATCGTCGTCAGGAGACCAAGTTTCACTGAGACGAGCGTTGAGCTGATTAAAGGACAAACATGCATTACTTCTGGATTTACAGCGTGTGGATCCCCAGCATCGCTTTCCTCTTCGGATTTCAAGGCAAGTGACACTTAAAAAAAACAAAAAAAACATTAATTAGCAGACATTATAATGTCTGTAACCGCTTAGTGAAACTGCTGATAATTCTGTTGCACATACATGTACTTCTGTAAATGCTAAGGAAAACAACAACACAAACAAACAAACTTACACGTCGCCAAAAGAAGGAAAGGGAACACACTTGTATGCTTAGGAATGTACAACATGGCCGTCATGCCATACCAAACATTTGACGAACCACTCTGATATCAGTTGGTCGATATGTTGAGCTTTGACAAAGACTCTGAGGATTAATGTGAGGCGCTTTCTCAGTGTGACAACAATTATGAGCAGGTAACTCTGACACAAAGTTCTGTGAAGAGGAAAGGCTCTGAAAGCTGAAGTCTCTCCCAGCAACTGGTGGTGATTCAAGCTGCATCTTGTTCTGTCCAGCCCCCCCTCTGACTTGTATATTTGAGAGTGAAATTTCGTGTAACCTTTCCCAAAAACTAGAAAATCAAGAAATGGCTGCGTTTTCCTTGAGCCCATCCGTGTTCTTTAGCCTTCACTGAATCTCTTATCCTTTCATTTACATGGCCTGACCTCAAAGATGTCCTTTTCACTGGACTAATTGAGCTGATTTGGACCATGTCAGGGAGCCCAGAGTAAAATCAATTAGGTTTTTTTTTTTTTTTTGTCTTCCAGGAACAATCCACCTGGAACATTGTGTACTGTGACTAGAATATCGGATTCACTCAACACTGTTGTGATGTTGGCAAGCTGCCTGAATAGTGTGAGGTGCTGGATGGGGAGGAGGAAAGCAAATGTAGAGAAAAGTGTACTGTATGATAGGAAAAGGAGGGAAAAATAATATACAGGGCACATAAAGCTGATGAGTGATGTCAGTTACATGACTTTGTCCAGCTTCCTTCCATCGTCCTGCTCTTATACCTTCGACACGTTACTCTGCATTTCACTGGCCTGGGCAAAATGTGCAGCTTGATCGTTATCCCTGGTGTTTCATCATGAAACAGATGATGATAAATTGTCTACTCAACCATAATCTCATAAAGCCCTATTATTCTCTTTCCCAAACTTCTCTAGCCCATGCATCTACTTTTTATTCAGCTCACGTTGAGCTTGTGACCTGCTCTGAATTTTAAATTTTAAAGACTTGACAAGAATTCTCATCTCATTTGACTTTGCTCTAAGTAACTCCCAGAAACCAATAACTCACCTGTGTCCACCTGATCAGATCAGATTCCATTAGGTCTTTGTCAGGAGACGTCAGGTGACTGCAGGCATGTGATCAACAGTCAGTTTCTTGTTGCTTGGATATGTCTCGTAAATGCAGAGAGGATGAGAGATGGAGATTTTGTCTGTCACTGAGATCTTTGTGACATCTGGGATTAAGCAGCTGCTTCTTTGTCCTCCTGACTGTGTTTCTCAGTCTTGAGCGTGTCTGAAAGATGGTGTTGCATGAACATTTGCTGCAAATACAGAACTTTAAATCCACTCAGAGTTAAAATAGAATCACATATGTCCTCAGAGGTGAAGAGATCAGACACATTTAATGACTGCTTTCACTTTTAATGGTTCCTGCTTCGGGCTACACCTTTATAAATCTAGTGTGTTGTATAAGTTGTGCCTCGGTGAGACTGAGATATTTCAGCTGTCAAAATGAGCCTCAGGAAGCTGGAGAGCAACTGATAAACCCAGATGACTATGAAATGAACTTAAAGTAAAAGTTATATCAGGATGTAGTGATGTAACTTATAACTTCGCTTCGTATATACAGTGTCCTCCTATTTCTAAGCCTTTATATAAACCTTGCATATTCATTAAATGTTGCACCATGGAATGATCTCACATAAAAGCCACATGCACTCCCAGTTTTTTGTCAGTTTAGTCAATAGATGGGCATTAACAACGGTGAAAAACAAATCTTCTCGGCAAATGAAACCAGCTAAAGCCCTTTTTTATTTAATTTAACGGGAACTGTTCTCTTCAAAGGGTTGCATGAATGCTTTGATCTTCATATTTTCCTCCTCATCAGGACACCACATATTTTCTCCTTTTTAAGGGTTTCATTTAATTCATAAGAGCAAATGGCAGTGTGTAGTTTTCATTAGTAGCTGCTGTGCACATTACCTTGAGAGAAAGGTAAAGGTAAATTGAAAGAAACTACGAAGGTGACAAACGGTCATCGTTTTCTGCCTGTAGCTTTGAGAAGGTGATGTATTTTATAGGTTGTGCTTCACTGAGTCTGACATACTGTACATTAGCTATCAGAGAATCAGCCTCAAGAAGCTGCAGAGCAAAATTACAAGTTGCTTTGTAATTCTGCTTTTTTTTTAAAACAACAATCAGCTGGTTATGTAGTGTGATACCAATGACCAACTATTCTCTTTCTCTCTATGCCTCACGGTCACACTCAGGCTTTTATTGTGAAATTTTTGTGGGGCATTTGATGGAGTACAGAGGAGCATTTACAGTGTATAAAGTGTGGTGGAAGCATTTTGGCTATTATAAGTACACTGCTCTTTAAGTTTTTAGTTATTTTATGGTGAGATGACATGACATATTATGTGTAAGTGAAAAAATAGGAAAAGGGAGGATCTGGAAATTTGAAATGTTGAGGTCAGGGACTTTTGTGGACAGTTATGTGGATGTGGACACCAATGGTTGAGTAATCTGGGACTTGAAAGAAAAAAACCCTGTGGAGATCATATGGAAGTGTATTACTCAGCGGCAGTATGCAGATTAAAAAGCTAAAAAAGAAAGAGAGGAGAATGCACCTGTGATATTGACTGTTTGGATTATGCCAGGTGTATAGCACCTTTTTAAGAAGGAGCTGTATTGGAAGTTAATGTTCACATTTCCAGTAGAGCTGAAACGTTTAATCGATTACTAAATTAATCGACAACTATTTTGATAATCGATAATCGGTTTGAAGCTTTTTTCATAATAAAAACAAGGTTTCTGATTGTTTTAGCTTCTTAAATGTGAATATTTTCTTTGTTTCTTTGCTCCACATAACAAAGAAATCATTAAAACTGAATCATTTTGGTTTGTGAACAAAACAAGACTTACGAGAACATCATAATTTCCAGGTCTGACAAACACTGATCAACGTTTTTTAACATTTTCTGACATTTTATGGACCAGACGATTCAACGATTAATCGGGAAAATAATCAACAGATTAATCGATAACGAAAATATCGTTAGTTGCAGCTCTAATTTCCAGCATTCATTTGACAGCTTCTTGGTATAATCTTGGGACACTGTCTGGGTGAGCTCATGTGAGAACATGGTAGGAACAACTTCAGATGATCCACAGTGAGAAAATGAGTGTCCTGCCACCTGCGTGTTCAAGCCAGGTGTCAACTCCTGCAGATTCTCTTTGGAAGATTCTCCTGCTGTTGTGAATCCATTTCACTTGAACCCACTGTGTTTGTCATGTCAACAGCAAAACTCATAGAATGTAACGATCCAATGCCCCTGGACACTGTCTGGACTTCATGTCTGAAAACCGCTTTTGACAGGTCTGACCTTTTGAGGACGGTGTGTGCAGAGGTAGGGGCAAAGTAGCTTTAGTCATCAGATTCATAACTAAACAGCAGAGTTGCAAAACATGCAATTGTTTTGACAGATATTATAATTGTGATATGATTAATAATTGGTACGACTGATAATTGTTTAATCTCAATGGTCATACTGACGAGAAAATAATTAAATCACGATGATTTGACATTTTTTGTCGTCCATCAACAAACAACATTTTGTGAATTTGGGCTTGTGAATTCCCTGCAGCGCTGCATAATTTCATAATGGTGCTGTTTTTGTCACACATTTTTTCTCAATCAAATAATTGCTGTGACTTTCAATTTAGATATTGCATCTGTCTATTGTTTTATTAATTTGCCATTAATTTTGCAGCCCATAAAAAATGTCTAATAAAGGGCTTTGCATATTAATATAGTCACATCTGCTGAAATAGAAATGTACAATACATATCTTTATGCATTAAATGCAACAACCAATGAACACCACAGTGATGGAAATGTAGTGCCGCACATGAGGAAAAAAATGAACAGTCCATTTCCGTTAGATTTTCCTCCTGTCATTAGTTGTTTTGATTATAATTTCATCATCTGAGCAGTGAAATCATTTCTTCTCCCAGACACAGAAGGAAATAAGAAGACAACTATCACACAGCAGTCAATTTTATACAAACCATTATCCCAGTGGGAGCTCTGTCCTGGAAATCAAATGGAAAAAGCTGATTTTCAGACTTGGATGGAAAGCAGTGGATGTTGTTTTTAAAAATGTTCTACCTCTCCAGTATCGTCGAGTCTTCAGAGTTTGGAAACAACCGTGAAACACAGGAAGTGTATTTTGTGTGCTCACTACAGCTGTCACTCTGCTAAAACCTTTTATATTTAACCTTAAACCCGTTTTACAACTAAAACCTGTTTTATTATGAGATGTGCAATATCGAACTGTAATATGAGGAAAAAGTATTATAGCTTAAAAAAAAGATAACTTGGATAACTTTGTCTCTGTATCGAATTAGTCAGAAAGTACAGAGGGTTAGGCAGCAAAATTCTGAGTTACATTTGTAAAACTATTGAACAAACAGAATGAAAGAATCTCCACTTGTAGTATATATTTGATATATACTGTATACCTTGGGTGATTAGACATTGGACACTCTAAATTGACCGTGAGAGTGGATGGTTGTTTGTCTCTATATGATGGACTGGCGACTTGTCCAGGCTGTACCCCGCTTTTCACCCTATGCCAGCTGGGATTGGCACCAGTGTCCCCCTGAGACCCTCATGTGGAGGATAAAGCGTTAGAACATGAGTGATTGAGAGTGAGTGAGTGAGTGTACATGCCTTAGAAACAACTTGCACTGGAAGAGAATGGCCAAGTCTCCTGTCGTTCTTCTCTATTCCACAGAAAATGTTTTTTTTCTAGTTGTTCATATCATTTTGTACCATCATGGCTACTTCAAATACCAATCAGAACACATGTGAGTTCATTGATTCCTCTCACAGTACAAAATAAAAAGGCTGTTTTTTTTTTTATCCCCTCGAGTCACAGAAGCCATCAGTCTGGTCACAATCATCGCCCTAATTGCACTGACAGTTATTTTAGATACTTCTTTGTTTGATACGTGTTTGTGTGTGTATCTACATTTGTATTTGTAACCTCTTTGGGACCTCTTTTTTTGGGGGCATAAACACTGACCTTGTCAGGACCAGTAGTCCTCATGGAGACCAAAAGCTGGTCCTGATGAAGCAAAACCTAATATCTCATGAACTGGTTACATTTAGGACTAAGATTTAAATGTTGGTTAGGTTAATGTTGGGTTTGGGTATTAACTGGTTATGGTTAAGTTTCAGGGAGAGGGGGATTGTGGTTAGAGGTTAAGCTAAAAGGCTGGTCAACTGCAGTGTCCAAAGAACATATCTGTTTAATCTGCTTGCTACAATAACCTTTAAAAGTAGTGACATACACTGTTTGAAATGTGTGCCTGAGTCTGTGTACCATTTAATAATTGTAGTTGTAGTAGTAATCTTTTTTTTATAATTATTATTTATAGAGTGCTTTTGAAGATTCCCAAAGTCTCTTAACAGTACAGTAAAATAATTATGTTACAAAAAAACACATTTAAACCAGTACAGACTTTGTGAGTTTTTAGCAGAGTAACAAAAGTGAAATAGCATAATTCTGTTCGCAGCAAAGGTCCAACATGGTGGCCTCTGCCTCTGAAGACCTGCTCCTGGTCATTCTGTGGTAATTCATTCAAACATCCAGGTAATTGTTCACTCAGACATGCCATTATATGCTTTTTATTATTATTTTTTTTATATATAAATATTCAATTTCTGCTAAATGGAAATAATTTCACCTAAATCTTACACACTGGACCTTTTGATAAGCACTCATGCCATGAGTGCTTGAAAACTTTCCCTTTTGATACACAAAATTTCCTTTCTGATCTGCGGCAGGCTTAAAAGCAGGCGTTTCTTCAAACACACTTTGACTGCCATGTTTAGAATTACAAGACAAGAAAGTGCTGTGCTAAAGTGGCTGGTATCATTTTCAGTGAGGCTTGCTGCAGTGGAAAGTGGGAGGACCACGAGCAGTTGAAGAAGAAAAAACTTGAGAATCACCAATTGATAATTCAAAAATGTTTGATTTATCTTTATTTAGTATGTGGAGAATCGATTTGGTCCTGCATCTTCATTGCTGTCACCTTTGGCTGATGGACTGTACATGGCTGCACTACACCGACGTTTAAGTAGAGAGGTTTTACGTGTGATGATGTCCAAGATCCCCCGATATGACCAGTGACTATGAGCTACCTCCTTGACTTCTATGCTAGGGGACCAGGCATATTACATTTTTATGTAAATATATAAGATTATAGCCAGTGGCTTATTTCCATCTTCAGTTACTTGGCAGGTTGATGGTCACACAAAACAGCAACGTAAAATGACAAATACAACAACAAATAAGACGGGAGACAAAACACATGAGCATTGACAGCAATAGATACTGGTCACAACTCAAGATATTGACAGAAGAGTTAATGTGTGTTTTTTGTGTGTGATAAGTGCCAAAATACTGAGCATTAAAGTGCAGAGTATGTAATACTAAAGTGCAAGTGCTATTGCGGATCTCCCGTTTCCAAGGTGCTCATAATATTGCACATTGCTCTCATTGCACATGGTTTTATTGAACATGTGGCAAAAGAAGTGTTTCAATGAAGAATCTTCAAACTGGCTATTTTGAAAAATCCCAAACCAAAAGAACACACATACACTAGGTGTCATTTGGTTGATGTATATGAAAAAAAAGACCAATAAATAAAATATTTTTGGATCCATTTAATTTGTATTCCCGTCATCTTAATATTAATATATAATTTTACTGTGCCCGACCTTCAGTAGCCTGGCACAGCTTCTTCCTAAAGATGAAACTATCAATACAGGCTTTTCCCTTCCTTTGCTTCTGTGTATTGATTTACACTCTAGGAAACGAGAGGCCTTGGTGCAAGTTTGCCTTATGTGGACTTATGTTGCAGCCGGTGAGCTTATGCCTGTTTTCTGGGATGTAACTGGGCTTTGTTGTTCATATTGCTTGTAGTATGCATGTATGTATGTATGTAGCGATGATTCTGAGTGATATCTTCTGTTTCTGTCTTTTCTTTTCCTTGGAAGTGACAAAGGAGAGGCTGTAAATCAGTGATTGAGTGGACTGATGGTTAAGAGTTTGATCTGCCTCGTCTCATCTACATGCTGATGTTTCCTTGAGTGAGACACTTGACTCCAAATTGCTTCTTGTGGCTGTGACTGGGTAGATGACAGATGTGTGATGGGAAAAGCAGTGCATACAGTAGACTGCAGTTGCACTGTATCAATGTTCATGTGAATGAATATAAAAAGGGTAAATTGAGCTGTCGGTACATCTATTTGCTGTGTCTTGTACTTGACTGTCTCACTTCATGATCATGATTTCATTGATCTGGAGATGGCAGTGTGACACATTTCTTCAAATTAAGTGAATGTCTTGCTGTGTGATTTCTGTGCACGGAATTTGGTCTAATAAAAAGTAAGAGCTTTATTTTCCAACAGCACAGTGTGTACTCGCAGTAATGTGATGCTCAACATGCAATTCTGAATCAATGTTGTCTTGTTGCAGTCCATTGAGCCTCCGCAGCTCAGTGAGCATATTGTTTTTGTGAACACTTGCTACACTAATCTCATGCTAATATATGGAATACAATGGTTGATTGATTTTTGATTTGGTAATTTATCATTCAAAGAAAGTTCGAAAAAGTTTGTTGGATGTTTCGAGGAGACATATGCAAAATCAACTTTTTAATTTTTAATACTTATATTTGTGACTCTGGAGGGTATATGAGTAGGCAAAGTGTGAAAAAAGATGAATGATATATAATATATAATATATATATATAATATATAATATATATATATATATATATATATATATATATATATATATATATATGTATAATCCATCACTGTTTATTAACCTTGATTGAAGAAGAGGAAGCTTCCCAGATGCTGCTCATGGCAGTGATCCATCCTACTGTGTTTGTATTATAATAAGCCGGAGATCATACACACTGATGCCAGCATAAATGCATCTTTTGTTCATTGATACCATTGGTATTGGTGCACTGACTCACTTCAGTGTATATTCATTAGTATATTCTAATTGGATGATTGTCTGTACTGTCTTAGAACACGAAAAGCAAGTGTGTGTTCGTCAGCTTCAACAAGACAATGCTGTCCATAGTAAACGCTGGCCGTGGCACTGAAACAACACATCGTCTCAAACTTCTGGTAAAAAGAGAACATATCAGTTGCATCACTGTTCGAGAACAGACTCCCTCAACAACCATGAAATACATAATTATACTCGTAGAAAGGTTTAGGGACAGTCCTCACAAACGCACAGTTCAAGCAACAAATTCCTTTATTCTTACCATATTCTTACCAGAAGTGACCAAAGGGCCCTGGGTTATTCTGTCTTTGCTTTTCATCCTTACTGTTTGTCTTACTTAACTTAACGATAATTTACTTTTCACACACAGTCGCACGTTACACATAGGTGGCAACATTACATTAACATTAGGTTTATTCATGGACACATTGACAAATGCTCGATAACTGGTATATAATGAGGGAAAAACTCTAATGATAGTTAGGTTTATTTATTTGATTGTAAATAAATTCAAAGTCTATAACCTATAGCCCCTTTTCCACCACAACAACTTTTCTCATTTACCCGGGGATTTCGAAAGACCTTGGTGCACCTCCACTTATTATAAATAAATTACTTATTAAATTAAAAACTTTCCCTCAACCCCTTTCACCCAAATAAGTAACTACTTGCACCTATGGACTTTTCAGATTACCAGGAACTCTAGAAGGGTGGGGCTGTGTGCTGAAGAACACTGATTGGTGGAACATTTTTTGCAGCTGTTTAAGGAAGTGCGGCTGCAGCTCACCTTTTAACCAAAACCACTCCCCCATACATCATCAACCTTTGAATACATTTAGCGCAGTGTGGTGGAAACGCAAACCACGCACATTATTTATCCCCAGGTAAATAAGCGGCTATTGTCTCGAAATGGGCTTTCAGAGGAGCCAAGATCCCCTTCACTTCCCCTAATTTTAAACCACTGTTAACTGTATCTTATATAACAATAATAATAATAATAATTCTGATATTAGCCAAGTATTTAGATGTCATTTTTACCATAGTTAGACATTTGTCAATCAGTATGTGGTTAAACATATAAATAAACATTGTTATTCTAATGACAGTGACTCAAGGTAATCTAAAGCACCAGTATTGTGGCTGTAAACACAATTTAAGAAAGTAATTTTCATTCTCATCTCTATCTTTTGCCTAGCCCCTCTCTGTTCATCATCATCATCATCATTTCCATCCAATCAGTTTGCCATTGCATCCACAAGTAAGGAATTGATTATCTGAATGAAGTGTGGCTCCAAAACCTTTCAGCTTGTTAGTATAAGGTGGTTTCCGGTTAATCTTGTTTGTTCATTCAAAGTCTTGCTACCATTCAACTTTAAAATATCATCAGTTTTTGACAGTATAATGTCAGTTCTTTAAGCTGATAAATCAAAATGTGTCTCCTCAATAATACAAACACAATAATTTGTTTGTACTTACTTTGTTTCTGTTTAGTGAAGAGACTCTTGACCTTATTCGATGGTTGAATTCAGGCTCCGAAGGAATGTGAGAAATGAGGAGGCAAAATGGCAGATAAGGGAAAAAGAGACTGTCTAATGAGACTGAGATAAATGTAAGTCATGGCCATCCTTTTAATGAGAACCAGTCTGAAGCCGTATTTCTTTCCTTTTATTCTGACCAATTTTTTTTTTTTAAATGAGCACTGATAAGCAGGAGCAATAGTTATTTATATGGTAATTCCCCAAAGGCACACGAGACAATCGACCACCCATAGTTTAGTTGAATAGTAATTCTGTGTTTTGTATGACTCAGGTGCGTGTCGACTGTTTTTCTATCGACGTTTGATTAATCCATGTGCGGCAATATAGGGTTTGAGGGATGTGAGGCCTTCAGCAACTGACCATTCTTCCCAGAAGCTATTGTCTTCCTCACTTTGTGAAAGTGAAGGCACAAACCCAGTGTTCACATTAATTGATCTGTCCGTTGGAGCCTCTTTAACATATGAATGTTGTGTGTAATTATGCTTTGTAAAGTGTAAACGGAGTAGATTCAGAATGCTGTAGCGTTAAAACACAGGAAATAAGCAACATTATTCTTTCGATGGAATGACATAACACCTGACATATATAGTATGACATAGAATGACATATATAGCACTGAACAGCAGTTCAACGCCAGATGTGCTGATTTGCAAGGTTTGTTTGTTGTTTTCCTCTGTTTTAGCTTCGACTTACTAAATGTCCATAAGCAGATGAGCCATTTCCCACATCTTAAACCACCAGCTCACTGCAGGACAACATTATACTGAAACGGAGCGTCCTAACATATATAAAGTCCAGAGATTGGCCACTAATCTTTACAGTTTGAAGCTGATCTACAAGAGTGCACTGTGATCTGCCCATAAACCACTAAAGCCATTTGATTAATTGAAACCATTAATTCCCACAGGAAATGAGTTAAGCATTGTCTTTTTTAGAGCTGTTGGCCTTCCAATAGGTTGAGTGATGAATTGAGTGTGGAAATGGTATAGTTTTACATTAGAGTGATGAAATAATGGTTGGAGAAAAAATAAGAACCTGCACCAACAGCAACTGCTGTGTCATTCCTGGACCAGTGTCAATTCTTTGTCTTAGTCTTTATTGTCTTAGCATATTACAGATGATGTAAATCATGCAGCATTTTAAAAAAAAAACCAAAAAAACCAAAACATTAATCCAAAAGTAATTATCATCATAATGTCAATCATCATTAAAGTAACACAATGTAAGATTTGCTTGTGGGTACCACTTAGCGGTGGGAATTGCCAGTAACGATACAATATTGTCACGATATTGTGATATACTGAGTATTGTGATGTATTCACAACAGCTCTAGTGAAAGTGAGCACTTGGAACTGTCTAGTGAACTAAAACATCTATGCTAACAAAATATTTATTTGTAACATCAGGTAGAAAATGATATGCTAAAAAAATATAACACAAATATGACTGTATGGATTATTTTCCCCTCCATCCCTAGTCCACCTACAGTTGGTAAATGGTATTGTCTGTTACAAAATAGTAAACTATAAGGTAACATTTTTAAATACAAGTCCACAATTCCAGAATACGCTGCATGTACTGTAAAATCTTTTACTAAACCATGAGCTGGAACTTCACAAATTCTGTATTTACAATCTACAGCAACTTTGCTTTCACTGATGAATATTTGTCCATCTTTTGGCAACTGTCAGTGCATTAAGTTGAGAACAAGCACAGAGACAGGCTTGTGGCCACACTCACTCAAGGTTCACTCTCACAGGTTGTCTCTCCTCAGGCTCTGTTGTTTTAATTTCACCATGTGTCCTGCTGGCAGAGTCAGGAGAGGCTTCGGGAGAGGATGTGACCCACAAAGAGGTTAAGAGAGACACAGCAGGCAGGAGGGCAGGAGAGAGCAACACAACTCAGTCCACTGCCAAGGTTGCACACCTACACAGCTACACACACTGCTACAATGCCAGAGGTTACTCAGCTGGCTTACATAAAGATTCCCATGGCAGCAGCTGACTGATATTAACAGCCGCTGGCTATGACAAAGTACAAGGAGCAGCCTGTCACAGCCGGAGAGGCCGGGATGAACAGTGGAGGAGCAAAGAGCCAGAATCCGTCCCAGAGGTAACAGACAAGTATCGCATAGGCAGTGATGGAGGGTTAAAGTTGCACTCTGACACTGTGGTTCTGACACAGTCCCAGAAGAGAGAGATTGTTTAAAGTGGGCCGTGTGGTTTACAGATAAATCTTTACCTTGCTGTGATTGCGACCATCTATTTTGCTCCCACCTATTGAGAAGTATCGCACACACACAAACAGTATGATCTGCCACATCCTAACCCAGACCATGGGAAACCGAACTAGAGGGAAGAATAACAATTATTTTTACTCCGCATGTAAAATTAACTTTAATTTTTGCAAGTACATTGTGATTCATCATGGCATGCAGAGCGCATGTTGTACATGAAGCTCTGTTGTGGCAATCTCTTTACCCCAGAACATCCTGTTAGTTTGTTTCCAGTTGTTCAAGCAACATTAATTTTGTTCTTCCTCACATTTGGCTTGTTTACCTGTTGCTGTCACAGCACACTGACCAAATCTGAAAGATGAACCGCACATTTATGACAATGAATGAATGTTCCCCGGACATTTGTCTTCCTGTCTGCCCGTATTCCTCATTTTCATGCCGAGCGCCTGAATCATTAAATGTGTCTTTGCAATTAACTGTCTTTTCTTATCTGTTAAATAATGTGTAATGCACATGTGGTGGTAAAATGGGGCACATCCTGTTGGGAAATGTGTGTCTGGTTATAAGACAGATTTACAGCTGTTTTACAGCCGGTATACAGGAAAAAAGATTAAAAATGGAGATTAAACAGTGAATCATAGGAGCAAGCTATGTAATGAATTTAATGATAATTAGATATTAGAGAACATTTGTAAAGGACACAGCTCAAGAGACAAAGATCCTGAGTCCTTTAATGAAGGAAGAGACTTGTTTTCACTGGAGATTATTGTCAGTGAAAACATAACTTCTCTCCGATGTGACCTTTTCAGGGAGTCAGAGGTTTGTCTCACCACATCAGCCTCTTTTGAGAGGGAACAATAACTGTGTTTAGCTTTGTTAATTTTGTTCTGCCTTCGTGATGCACTGACTTTGAATGAGCTGCTAGAGAGGTCAGAGCTTCACACACTCTAAAAGAAGAAAATGGTGCAGTTGTTTTCATTACTTGTAGTTCATCTGAAAAATCAGAAGAATGAAATGAAAATTAACTTTTGGGTTTAAATTGAACCAAAAAAAAAATCGGAATTGAGGGAAGAGATTTGGGAAGTGAATTTATCAACCACATTGACCAGAGGCCTTTACTGTTTTAAAACGATCTGATTTGAATGTGAAACAGTTTCCCACCAAAGACACAGTCTGCAGGATCTGTGAAACACGTCATAAAATATTCATTCAGTTAAACGAATTGCACATTACCAGTATGTGCCTGCAGAGACCCTGTATTGTATTGTTGCCTGTTTTGTGAAGCTGAGCAGACAGATGGCATTAATCCTCCAAGAGAGATTTGACAGCTCCATAGCAAACCTGACAGCAAATGGCCAAATGTTTGAATGACTGAAAATATGACTCTCTATTGCTTACAACAGTAGCTGAGTTCTGACATGAACAGTATCTGGCTTTGTCACTTCTTTGCTGGGAGGGTGCAGGAAGATCATGGAAACAGTCACAGAGGATTATTGAACAAACAAGTTCCCTTATCTGACAGCAGCATACACATCAGTTAAACTCAAACTCTAGAGATTATTATCACAGATGAATGAACAATCCTGATGTTTTGATCAAGAAAGATCATATTTTGACACATTTAATTTGAAACTTTCAATCTTGATAATATATTGTCTTTTCATAAACATGCCATAGATGGCATTATATACAATAACATGTATGTATATCTATATAGATGTGTATATATATATATCTATTAATAAAGTATTCTGAGTCTGATAGATATAGAATTTGTGAAGGCAGATATTGAAAAAACTCAAGGGGGCGACTCCATTGGCTAAAAAGTTAAATTGGAAATGAAGTCTATGAGAAAGTCTATAAGAAAATTAGCCTATGTTTCACATGGTTTATAACACCAGTAAACATTTATTAAGGTGTCAACTGTGTCAAAAGCTATAGTTTGAGTCTTATTCAATAGCACAATGTCATTTGTGCCAATCCAATTTTAGAATAGACAATAAACTGCCCAGTGCTCCTATTGGATATAATCCATCAGTCATAGGTGACGCCTCTGAGCCTCTATTTGAACAACATAAAATTAGGAATCTGGAGGCGTCAAAATGGGCCTCTCTTTAGGGTAACATCATGACCTGGCACCACTTGGGTTTGTCCAGTTTGTCCAATCCTTTCTGTTTCAGGCTGCTTAATGGTCCACACTATTTATAGTATCAGTGTCCATTAATGTTCCCAGATGGATTGTTCAATTTCCTTATGGCACTTAAAGTACTAGGTGGGCTGTGCACATTGTGGGAAAAGCTCCTCTGTGTGTGCGCGTTTACTTTAGGACCTTTTCTAGCATAAACACTGGCCTTGTCAGAACCAGCAGGTAAAACCTGTTCCTAATGAAGCAGAACCTAATTTTAGAACAAGTGGTTAAAATTAGGGCTCAGATTTGAATGGTAGTTAAGCAGAGGTTAGGGTTCGTCATTATGCTTTGTTCATGCTGTCCAAATGAATTGAAGTCAGTGCAGTAAATAGCACTATTCACACCTCGTGGCATCCAAAGATAAATGTTAATTGAAATTTTCATTTGTTTGATTTTTCATTTCAAAAAGAGACTGACAGTGACATCTTGACAATTTCCATATAAAAAAACCCCCAAACAACTCAGGAGCCTTTTCTTTAACATACTTGGAAGTACAGTCATTAAAGAGCTTTTATTAAACACAACTCCTCAATCTCGTCACCATTTTTTATCTCACGCTCTAAAATATTACCTTGACATGGAGTGCTCACTTTCTTTTTGCAAAACCGTCTGCCGACCTGCTTTTTAGAACTGTTTTGATTCGGCTTGATATGGATATTATGCAAAGCCATAATGACGTTATAAATTAAGTAAAACTCATTTATGGTCTATGGCATAGACTAAAGCATAAATAGCAGATGAAGACGAGTAACATCAATTTCCTAGTGGTTTTTGCCATCAATTTACAGTGATAAAATTATGTTTGCCCAATAAAATAATTTCACTGACATCTCTCTTAAAACATGTACAGTATATTAAGTCAAGGAGAAACTGGTCGTTTTCTTTCCTTTTCTCGTCAGAGCGAAGTGAGACAGCCTTCAGTCCATGTTATATGCTAATATAACTTAAGTAGATCAGGACCCTGAAGTCATCAATTTAAATGAAGGACACATCTGCACATGATGTGAACTTTGTGACTCGGCAAAGTCAGTGTTTGTTCTCATGTTCTCAGCCAGAGGGATAACATGTGTCCCATCACTGGTCCACTCCACATTCTCCGAAAGCTGATCTGAACCTGGACAGCTATCCAGCCTCCCGGTCTGTCAGAGCCAAAGGGCTGGAACTGTTCCCCTGTGTCCTGCCTATGTTTGGACCTCAATCGTCTTCTCCGCCAGACTCCCCTAACAGAGTACACAGCACACACAGTGCCCTCCGTCTTCTGTCCTTCAGACCCAGTTGATGTCTCCCCTTTGTCAGTGTTTTATCACCTGTGTGTTTGCTGACATTTTATTGAAAATGTTCAGATTTGTCTTGGATTTCATATAATAAATTATCCAGTGCCCTTAGATAATGTTCTTGGTAACAGTATGATAATAGGGACATACAATTAAAGTAATATAATCAAATTCATTCATCTTCAAGTGCTCTTTACTATTAGGGTCACAGCCTGTGTCAACTCTACTTTTCTTATAAAAGGGATGGTTTTATTTTTTGCCACAATGTACTGGCAAACGTAAACTCAATTCTAAAGCCACCCAAAGTCATTAGCTGTAGGCAGGTTCCTATGGGCTTGACTCGAAGGTACTGTTTCGATTCCTCAATCACCAAGGCAAGGAAGAGCCATGTAAAGGTTTTACACATTTATTTCCACTTGCCGTACATCCAGGTTACCCTTCCATCCTCATATCCAAGCCTCTCTCGAATCAACAACACAGAAATATTCCCTTAATGTTCCGGGTTGTGAATGACGATCAATAGATTTAACAGGAACATAACGGTTAAACAACCTATTTTACATCAAACTTGTAACAGACACGTCCACCAACCCAAAACGCTACATATTTTCCAGTACATACCTCTGTCATACATATCAAAGGGTCCCCGCACCAATGGTTAACTACTTTAACTGTTCACAAATAACATTGTAACAAGTTATCCTGAATTAATCATTTAAATTCAATACTGGCTCCTACATTGCCCGACCCCTAATTGGGAGGCAATAAGGCTACCAATCACTCACAAATAGCAAAGAGGAGCCTGCAGTATATGCACTACATGAACCCCCCTTTGTTGTATATACTTCAGTAAGTCTTGTAGAAGTTTTATGAGTCGGGTCTTTCCAGAGTGCTTGATTTATATGTGAAATCCACTGTGTCTGCACTGCAGCATGTCCACAACCTGTTCTCAGACTCGACACACGTTTCCCAGTGTTACAGTACTATCAGATAACTTTGTGAGAGCACAATCCTGTGTCATAACAAGAAGGAAATGCAACTCTGTGTCTCACACAACTGGACAGCGGTGGATGGGTTTTGTTATAGCTGAGTAGTTCACATCAACAGCACCTCCCTCTCCCATGCTTTAACACCATTTTTGCAGTAGTTGGCTGGATGAAGGCTCGGGTTTACAAAGTTTTGACAGAGCCAGTAGCACATCTGACATGCTCAGGAGACGGGCAATAAATAAGCTAACAAGTCTGCAGAGACTTTGAGGGAGAATCTCTCGGAGAACAGATGGGATCTCTGTTTTTCTGTTGGATAGCGGAGAGAAGAAAAAAAAAAACAGAACATAGATGAGGCCCATCGTGGTGAAGAAATTTTCCCTGCGGTGATTTAGAGTGGCTTAATAGTGTAGAATGTGGTGTTATTGCAGAAGACTGTAGAGAGCAGCAATCTTTTTTTGTTTTAGTATCTCAAGGCACTTTACATATTAAGGCCAAGACCCATCTACATTAAAAACAAAAGAGGAACCCAGCAGCTCACATATTGTAAGTATATTAACTAAATATCTGGCACACACAGCAAGAGGGAGTGTTAAACAGTGGTGATTGCTCTAAGACAGCAAGGCAAGCTCAGCTTCCTTTAAAAGTTTGTCAAGATTGTACCGTGCTATTTACATTTAAATACTAAGT
The DNA here is from genome assembly GCF_963457635.1 of Microchirus variegatus. Taxonomy (NCBI): domain Eukaryota; kingdom Metazoa; phylum Chordata; class Actinopteri; order Pleuronectiformes; family Soleidae; genus Microchirus; species Microchirus variegatus. The sequence goes on along the minus strand of NC_139804.1, from coordinate 22,302,032 downwards.
GTGCGCGAGAATGTGTCACTGGTTTGTTCAGAATCAGGTCTTTATCACAGATGACCGATCGTTGTGTGTGGTTTGTGTATTCCTGTAGCAGTCCCCACATTAAAGCTCAGCTTCAACTGTTCGCTATGTACGAGACAGAATTTATTTTTTTTAACTGCGGCAGACGCCGGGCTTCCATGTGATGATTGGAGGAACTATCTGAAAGGCGGAACCAGTTTTTGATTGATAGTGTTTAAGGATGCACAGATCCACTTTTTTTCACTTCCGATCCCGATACCTGAATTTGGATATCTGCCGATACCGATACTATTCCGATATGGGTGCTCTGTTTGCTTTAATGTAATTATCATTATTATTGTTGATTTTATATAAGGCTTTAACGATCTCCTTTATACAGGCACATATGATATATATCACTTTACAGATTAAATAAAAAAAAAAGAGAAAAAAACTGACAAATCTTGCGACTTATTTGCGTAAACCTAAAAACTATGAGAAAGCACAAAGATGCCGCACAAGTGAGATCTTTGTAACTTTATTTACTGCGGGCGGAGAGTCACACACACACACAAGAAAAGCGCTGTGAGCATAGAGCACTGCACACAAAGTCACAGACACACAAACGCGAGGCCGGCGTGAATTACGTGGTCTGTGAATTACGTGTGGATGTACAAGGCAGTCAAGACTTTTTTTTCCTGTGTGGGTTTCGTGAGGGAAGTCTGTTGACAAACAGCTGGTCGTTGCGTGTTATTTGTTCAGAGATATTGCACATATTCATTATTACTTATACACTGTGAATAAAAACACTATTATAGCATTTTCTTTTTGTTCTAGTTGTTCATTTGTGGAAGACTTTAAATAATGTGATATACTGTTCAAATTACACATTTAACACGCACAATCTGGTGTTCATGTCCAGCTACGTTTTTTTTTTTTTTTTTTTTTAAATATAACTTTTTGTTTTTCTTAATTTTAGCATGAACAATATTGAATACAATATTATATAGTATAGTATATATATCTTATTGATGTTTATTAAACGGAGGATGAACAGAATGAGTAAGGTTTCTTGTCTTCTCGTCAGTGTTTCACCTCTGCTCCATTATCTGGAAACTTCAGTGACTGTAGATCCACATTCACTGCAGGACTGTGTCCGTGACTCAGTAGAGCCTTTGAATGGGGGGGAAAAAAAGAAAGTTTTGAAAACTATGAAAAAGTTGTGTGTTGTATGACAGATCTTCTCAGAACAAGTTGTTTGAATTTGAAACTCGTGTCAGAGGTTATTTGGAGACTCCGTGTACCTGTGTGTTTTCTTTGAAAGAGAACCAGGAGCCTTTCATGTTGTGGAGCCCAGGGATCTGAAATTCTGTGACATTCAGACGGCCTTATCAAAGGATTGCATTGATGTCAGACTTACTCTCTCACACACACTCCACCAGTCACTGTTCATCTCTCTGTTAATGCATCAGTGTTTTCACCCTGTACTGCAGACAGCAGATAAAAAGTCCCCTGGGAATTGTCAAAACATTGAACATTTGAATATTAGATGACAATTTTGTGTATGACAATCATTTGCACTCGGAATACAAATTAAGCACTTTATTAAAATTAACATAATAAAACAGTTTGCAATCTGATAAAATATGGTTCAATCATATAGCATGTCATTATTTTAATAGAATGACCGGCTTTTTTTGACATTTAGTCTTTCAGAATTCTCTGACTCACATGCCTGACCTTCTCAGTGTGGTCAAAGACAAAAGATTAACCTTAAGTGACCCTCGAGCAGAAAACGGAAGAAATGTCACCAGTTAGAGTGTCTGACGAGCAGCTCTTGTGCCTTTGTCCATCCCTAACTGCTCTCTGCTAGTATTATTCAGAACAGACTATGAACAGGTGAATTCAGACTGTCTGATCAGCAATATAATTGGTCTGGAGTAATTTGGGCACTGTTTTGTTTTGTGTTGCGCAGTAGTTTCAGCTGATTTACCTTCCTGCCTTTCTCTCTTTACCTAAAGGTGTAGCTGAAGTTTTGCTGTTTTTGTGAAAAATCTCCTCATATTCCCCCTCCCCCCTATCCCATTTCTTGGTGGCCTACTTTGGCATTCACATTATTTTTACATTTAACAATGTAAAGTTCAGCTGAGCCCAAAGTTGTTTGCTATGCCCTGAGGAAAGGCAGTTATGTAAACATGGCATTTAAGGTGATGTTCAGCTTTAACAGAATGTTTTTTTATGTTATAGAAGCACAGTTTATGCCTGCTAGCCGTAATGACTGGACCATAGCAAAAGATGTTGTTGTTCAGCCTAAATATTTTATGCATGAGTACACAATTATCCATCTTAAAATGTTGCCGTCCAAAAAAATGCACTTTTACTCAGGTAGTTAATATTGTGATAAGCCAGAGCTCATTATTTTGAATTGCTGAACCTGCTGCTTTGCTTTCATCTGATGTTGTTCCAGACAGCCACGTCCCAATAACTTGAGCTACAATAACTCCAGCTGCTTTATCTGCTTTGATTATCATCATTCTGCCTGTCCTCTCTCATTGAGGAATAGACACTGTTAATGATAGCAATAATGTAATAGAAAAGTGTTGAGACGAAGCTCATTTCTGTTGACTCCTGTGCTTTTGCAGATAAAGACTTTAATTCATTAAGTCTCATTTCTTCAGTAATAATAAGAAATCAGCAGCCGATCCTTGTCGTGGACCGAAAGCATAATGATGATCACACCACCATTTATGCTGGGTCTAAATGAGAGACTGAAACAGACCAACATCTTTGGGAATATTTTGACAGATTATGCCTTCCAGAGCAATCTTGGTGGAGGAAACTGTGGAAAAGGAGCACAACAGTCATCCATCTTAAACTCTGTGGAGACTCGTATAATCAGTCGGGATGGGCTGCGATGGAAACCGCTGGGATGCATTCACTAGAAATAGAGCAACTCGTTATCCAGCAGCATTGGAAACCAGAGCTCAAAGGGAAGAGTTAATGCCATCAGAAACAAGAGCTTGTAACTTCACTGTAAATTATCCACTGCCAGAGGTCAAAGTCCAGTAAAGTAGTATGCAGTGTCATGATTTCAGGATTTGAAATCATTTTGCCGTAGACACATTTCCTCAAATGTTCTGGCTCTGGTTAATGTTATTGAGAAAGTCAAGTACCTATATAATTTCAGTGAGCAGCTTAATATGGCCACTTAGTAGAGAAGAATTGGACCAATTTCAGGCTTGATTCGGCCTTGCCGACAATTTGTTTCTCTGCAGCTGAGTCTTTCAAAGCAGTTGGTGCCTTCACAGTTTACAGCTTTTAACACATTTGGCTTGTTACTCTCACATAGTTGTTTGTTCAGAATTAAGAAGTGTAACTAACAGGCCAAAGGAGCTGATGTATGTCACAGATGACGTGGCTGTACTAACAACAAGGTGAGGAAGAGACAGAGCTATAATAGCAGCTATGAGTCTTGTAACCTCTTTGTTGAGATCTGAGGGATGCGCCTGAGCAGTCTGTGCTTATATGTAGGGCAAGGTGTGTCTATATTATTAGTCTGGATACTCAAGATTGTGTATTTTTTTTGTCTGGATGTTGTCAAAATGCAAGGTCATAGGTGAATTAGTAATGAATTTTCCAAGGATCGGTGAACGCATCACAGCCAAGCAGAAATCTCGGTCCGTGTCACATAGGAGACGAGAGAGTGCGGGTGAGTGCGGTCTCTTCTGACAACTCAGCGGTGAGTTTTTAAGGCTGTGGCTCCATACTTGAATCACACAGGCAAATCTTTTTGCCTTCCCCTTTCCTCTGGCCTGCACTTAGATGATACCTCCTTGACTTTTTTGCTGCCGTCCTCTACAGATCTGCAGCGACATGAATATGAAAAATATTTCACAACATAAGAGACTAGACCAACACCCCGCACAAGACAATCCAGACTCTTTTCTATCGAACGCTACCAGAACAAGGTGTAAGCTCTTGAGGACAGACGGCTCTTCCAAGAGCATCTTCTGTCCTAGCACTTACCTGCACAATCTCCTTCTGCATTCGGATTGGCACTCCATCAGTCCACTGTTCCTATCTAGTGGATTTCTTTCCAAGACTTCTTCTATGTAGCTTATTCCTCTTTTGTAAGTCGCTTTGGATAAAAGTGTCTACTAAATGCTTAAATGTAAATGACCTCTGCAAGTACATGGTATGCCAAATCCTTTGTGGCCGACGTTTGCCCATCGGTGACCGACCATATCCCAGAAGTCTTTGCAGCCAGTGGCAGAGCAATAAATCCGGTTTGTCAACTGCTAAAAAAAACCCTAAAGAAGAACAAGGGTCTATTTTTTGTAAACCTTTATTACAACAACATGACAACAGGAGCCTGGGGAATGTTATACCAAATGCAATTGCAAAAAACAAACAAATAAATAAATTTAATATACCCCAAACTCACACTGACAGCTGCTTCGTCTGCCCCTTATCTCCATGCACAGCGCGCACAGCCTTTTATCAAACAATATTATGAAGAAGCGCGATATCTGGCACAGAGAAGACGGTGACAAGGTATTGTGGTTTGTATTTTAGGTACTAGCTCACTATCACCCTTTTCTATTGGTGAACCCAGGCACGACCCAGTATATACATAATCTTGCTCCCTGTTGCCTGATAATTATCTGACCTGTGATGCACAGTCATTTTTTGTGTGCTATTTGAGGGGTTCAATTCAGCATAGGCCCTGAGCATTAAATAGGAGTCTATCAATACATTTCTTTAAGAAATAAGCATTTTATTGGGGACCCATTGAATTTCCCAAGGACCCATACAGATCTGCACATGTGGGTCCCAGGACTACATTGAAAACCTATCAACATCACAGCCTTGACACTGACTAAATAACCACAAATATAAGCACTATCTTCCTAAAATCTCTTTCCTGTGATTTACTTAAGAGCAGTTACACATCTTGCCTGATTTATAAGCTGCAGTTTATTTCATAGTTTGTGCCAGGTATCCATTATTTTTAATGTGTTCATTAGTCTCCAAGTGCTCTTTCACAAAATGAATTGACACATTTTCAGAGTTGCTGAACCTACGTACATTCACTAAGCTAAGTGCTTTATTGTTGGGTTCCAAACAGGTGGCCTCAGACAACACTTTCCATTGCGTTTTTACTGTAGCTTCATTTGGAATGAGCATCACAGTAATGTATGTGTAACACATTGATTAGTCGGGTCATTTCAGAGTTTTGCGTTATGATCATGAAGTAGGAGGGTTATGAGTTTATGAGTTGTTTTATGGGAGCCTCAGTAGCTTGGGGACTAAGGTAATAGCTGACCTTTTCCTTTGGCCTAATGGTCTGAATCTATGATGAGTTCAGTGACGCTTTTTTTCCCCCCATTGTTTGCCCTATTGCCCGAGATAAACATAGTTATTTATACTCCGTCATTCAAAACTGTTGTGTGCTAGTGCCATGAATAATGTATGAAATCATGCAGTGAGGATGTCAAAGCAGACATGATTTACATTTCATCCTCTGACTGATGGCCTCTGCAGGTCTGACTCCAACATGAAAGAACACTTGACTTGTCCATGGGAAGCAGCATCGCTCATCTTCAAAGCAGTATTTTTCATTGTGTTGCTTTATGAGCGTCCATCAACCATTTGCTTTGTTTTTTTGCCTTCATGATGCTGTTGATAAGTTTAAATACTCTCTCCAGTGCCAAATGGTTATTTAGGTTGAATCTTTTAGGGATAAATGAACACATACAGTACAACTATGAAACTGAATTTCTTTAATTGAAACCCAAAGTAAAAAAAAGGAAAATAATACACACACACACTTATATAGGTTTTAAAAAGAATAAAACAACAAAAAAACTAACACAATCTTAAAGAAACTGCATATTGAATATACCAGATATGAGACGGGTGACTTGTGTGATGGCAAAGTGATTCAGCTCCCTTTACCTCTCATCACACAAAATGTCAGTGTTTTATTTTAAATGCTTTGGACGATGCGGGTGTCGAGTGGAAGTTAAATATGTGGCATTTAAAGTGTTTCTGGGGAAGTGGTTTATCAATCACCGGGATGGAGTGTTTTTTGCTACAGCAGGTATATGTTTATGGACCTCCGTAACAGCAGTCAATCACTTTTAGCAAATCTCATTTATTGAAATGAGATGCATCATAACTCATCATTTTGTTGTCTACGGCTAAATTTGAATGCATTTCTGGCAGACATGGTATGTGAGAGCAGTGGGATATAGGAAGTGATACTTTTTCCCGAAAATGATATATATTACATTTTCAATTTCCCTGAATCCCAGCAATAGCCAGGAATAAGTGGAGGGGGCTTTTAAAGTCTGTTTTTTTTTTAAACCCCAGGTAATTTCAGACAACAAGAGCATGCATAATTTCTGTTGCTTTATACTGTAACTTAAAAGAGGATAATGATAAAGGAGCACTCTACATGGTTGGACTCATGAGCAGGAGCTTTCATTGGTTTGTCTTAATAGGCACAAGGTATACAAATACACAGCTGCTGCATGTTTTATTAGACCCAGTGCCAGAGTCAAAAACGTGGATGGGTGTTTGATTTTCGTTGGGCAAACATTTTTTTAACAGCTTGAATCAACTTCTTGTAGTAAAACACGGAGCAGAGTTTAGTATGAAATTAAACACGTAGTTAACTACCACATACAGTGCTTCAGTGTGACATCAGGTGACACGTAAGTAAAGTCGGAAAAAAATTCAGGTGTTTCCAGTGATGTGCAGGGTAGTCAGTGAAGTCAGTTTCCCGTATAGTTAAAATGTATACGTCAAAAAGCAGATTGCTACGCTGCCTATTGACTTTTATAACTCTGTCATCGACAACTTTGTGAAGAAGGAACGGCACATGGACTTTATCTTCAAATGAACTAAGCAAGGTTTTGTGCACGCACGCACACACACACACCGTTTAAGTTTCTGTTATAGTACAGTACTAGAATCTTCTCAGATATTCTCAGATTGCATGGTGCACCGTCTGCAACGTATGTAATACTAATTTAGTGTGTGTACGTCTTGGTCCGACTGCCTGCCTAACCTACCCTAGAGCTCACCGCACGTCACTGGGTGTTTCCCTCTTAATGTCCTGCCAATTACAGGGCCTGGAGGTGATTGACTGCCTGGAGGCCCCAAGCATCACTGACCATCAAGACGCATTCACTGACCTCCAGGAAATCTCAGTGACAATATAAACTTCCAAATACTAAATTTCCCTAGAATCAGGAAATGGTTCTGACTGGATTGCCCTGAAATGTCGTTTTACCTAGATCAAACCTTCGTAGTCACTAAATGACAAAATTAATAGCAATATACTGTAGATCTTTATGGAGCAGAATTCTGCTCAGAGATATTTCAGGAGAGTTATCTCTTCCACGTTAGTGTTCTCTAATTGAGGATTATTTTTAGCTTCAAAGAAACCTAAAAAGCACGCCATGCAATTTCTGCTGCTAGGGGACTCTCAATCAAAACAATTACTAAGACCTAGTTTTGATAATGTCAGGAATCAGTGTGGGATCATGGGAATTTCTATCTTGTCACATTTGGCTCCCTTTGTGCCTTTGCTGTTCATGTAAAGTGAAAATACAAACAACACCCTGGCTAATTTGTACCAAATACCTCCTTCCTCACTCTGATATTTCATGGTTGGATTGCCCTCAAAGTCACAGCTTAGTTTATGTACTGCAAGAGATTATCAGTTATCAGAATTAGGGGATGTAAGGACTTTTACAGTTAAGATTTTTACTCTATAGTTGTTTGTGACGTTTTAGCTTTTATTCCTAAAAACTAGGCATTTAGATTTCAACGTTTTTGCTTTATGTTGGGGCATCTCAGGTTAACTGTCTCTCATGGCTCAAACCAACATGTGATTGAATACCCGTCTGCTGTCTTTATTGGTTGTGACTTTTTTTTATTATTTTTTTATTTATACCCGTAAAGAGAAAATTTAGGGTCTGAGAAGATGGAGTCATTTTCATTAGGGTAACAGGAAAATCTCTCCTCTCATTCTTGGCATCAGTGACTGGTCTGTCAAAATCAGCTCTTTCTCAGTGTTGGCTGGGTGCTGCTCCTTAAATCAGTCCTTTACCTTTTGCTTGGTCAGGAGCCATTATGTTATTCTGGAGCTGAAAAATGTCTAAAAAAAATGTCAGACATGAAGAGGCTAAGAAAACCTGTCAATATGTTCCCCCCCCTCTGCTCAGTTAAAGGCAAAGTTGATGACAGAGTTTGTAGCTCTCAGCCTTCTCATTTTACTTTCGGCATCTTTCTCATTCCTTCGCTCACCTGCCGTGCACAGATCAAAATCCTTTGAAATATATATTTTTTTATATCAGCCTCTGTCTTTGTGTCTTGAACAGTTGAATATGCTGAAATATTTTAGTTATCCTCCAGCAGCAGACATCAATTCCAGCGGTTTTATCCAAAAAGTAAACATTTATCTGCTTTTTTCAGCAGCATATATTCTTTTTTTTTTATGCTTAGCCATAAATGTCACCAATTACAAAAAATACATTATAAAACAGCAGAATTCAATAGAGATAGGAGATTTGCTTGACCTCGCGATGAATGTTGCAAATTTGTTTCAATGAATGTTACTCTGAGGTGGGAAAGATTAGATGTATTGTTTTTCGCGAAGCAATTAATCTGGTCCAAATAAATACCTGATGGCATGGAAAGTAAATTAAAAAAAATATCAAAAAAACGGAAGAAAAGCGCAACAAATTAATGGGGAAATTAAGTGGAACTAGTTTAAATGCACTTTTAAAGACTTCTTCACTAAAGATTTCTCAAGAAGCTTATTTTGTCAAGTCTTATCCCTCACCTGTCAGAGAGGATGTCAGCGCTGCTCACCTTTAATCCCCTAACATGTTGGACTCGGCACTGAACGAGGCGTTTAATGTAGTGGCTGGATGCTGTGGCACAGATGTGGACAGGGTCTGCTGTTGTGATGATAAGGTCATGCGTGCTGTGATGTGGATTTGTGCTTGGAGTTTGGAGAGGTGTCGGGGGTTGGATTGTCAGTCAAGCTGGAGTCGGGGAGAGAGCAGCACGCTGACATGTACTGTTGTGGTTGAAAGTTGGAAATGTAAGAGTCTAAAAAAACAACAAAAAAAAACCTAATTATATTAAAGCTACTTGAGAAAGGAACGGCACAGGACTCCCAGGAGTGCAATCATGAGTGGATTGAAAGATTTTCTGTCTCACAGATTTAAGTTTCTCATTAAAGACAAATGTATGAAGTAGTTACCATAGTGAGGCAAGGATGCTGGACAAGGCATGCGACACAAGAAATTAAATTTCAAAGGTCATAGGTCTTAGTGCAAGTAATGATAAGGTACTTAAGTTATGCATAGGAGTGTCACAATTGTGAGAGTTTTCCATTACACTGTCACTGTGTGTTTGCACTGCGGACTAATCATTTCACCACTGGTTGTTAAAGTTAAAGTTGGTAGAGTTGGTTTGTTTGATGAGACAGGAAAAAATACATTAACGGGAGGAGGGAGAAATGTCACATTTCACATCTATGCAAAGATCAGTGGACTTGAAATATTTGATTGGAGATATTTTGACATTTAGCAGTAAAATAGTGAAAAAAAGTTTTCAAAAATTCAGTTTCTCCATGCGGATCATAAACTAAATAATGATTTTGGTTTGGTGATATGACCAAGAATCCGGCTATACAACACTAACTCCTGCTTATTACTATTATTAGTAATAGATTGGGAAAGTGTACACAGTATTGAAAGATGACATGCAACATGAAATGAAATTTTTCCAATCATCTGTCTAACAATAAAGTCCACATATACCCCCCCCCCTTTTTTTTTTATTATTCATTGTATTCAACCAATGCCACTGAATGTGACAGAAAAGGAGAGCTGTCTCGAGTTGCACAGATTTTTCTTAAGTACCTTGGTAAATAATGTGTTGTTTATCTGTCTTTTATTGTAGCATGCATCCAGGAAACAGAGCTGTGAGGTGCAGACACGGGCAAACCATAACAGAAATTGTGATTGTGATGAAAATATAATGTGCTGAAGAATCCACTCTGGATGAAACTTTCTCTGTGGGTGTTTCTTGATGTTTTTTAGTCATAGTGCTGCTGTGTGAACCTCATTTAATTTACTTTCGCCGTGTGCTTTTTCCACCTCATCTGCTCCGTTATGATGTAAAATTTGATTTGAATGTAACAGACATTACTGTACAAAAAAACAGTAAAATAACAATCAAATGAAGGCAAAATATCGTAATTCCCTTGCAAAATCTAGAATCTAGAAAAATCTTCAATGAACAATCTACGGATATCATGTGCCTGTATGCTGTATTTCTACATAAATGTCTACTACTATTTTACAGTTTTTATTATATTAATAAACAGTTATATTAATAAACAATCTTAAATTTTGCAGAAAAGTACCATTAGTTTCCAGATTTTTTACAAATCCTTCCAATCAAACATTTTTAATAAAGTGAGAATTCTTTTACCGAAGAATTGTAAAAAAAATACTGTTATTTTACAGACTTTCCCTAAATTATAACAGTTGGACATTTTTATTCATGGAGAATACTTAAGCATTTTCTGAGAAATACTTATTTTGATTCAATCCAAATTATTGCGATTAAACATTTTTAATAAAGTGACAATACGTGTTTTACTGAAAAATACATTTATTTTACTGAAACATCTTCAATAAAACAATTTTAAAAAACAGTCAGATGGCTGGTAGCAGCAGCTGCCAAACAACAAAAATGAGTTGTTGTGTTTAAAACTAAGAGACTCCGCATCTCTCTGACCCAGTGACCTTCTTTAACTCAAACCCCTCATTGATGGGCCCATTAGAATGATAGACTTTGTGTACCTCAGTAAGTACAGGCTTTTACTCTTCAAGTCTTTCAGGAGACTAATTCAGATTCAGTGGCTCTGACTAATTCCATGCTGCGCTTCTATTTGGGAACCAATATGGAGAAACAATGTGTATATAGCTGATAATCAGCAAATAGCCTGCGAGTGTTTGGGCAGTGCAGAGTCGACGTAGGAGTAAAACAGTGATCCACTTCAAACATCCACTCAAATCCACTACACTCATTAACATAGTCGTAGTGATGATTGAAAATGTGCTGTTTCAGCTCTGCACAATTAATGTCATTGTTCAGTCCACTTAGGTTGAACTAGCTTAAAACTAAGCTCAGTCCATTTGATTCTAATGTTGAATTTTTTGTTGTTCATAATTCACAGCTGCTCACTCTTCAATTCATTTGAGCGGCCTAACCAAAGTGTTATCCCTAACTTTAAAGGTGCATTATGTAATAAATCTAAAACAACTGGCCATAAAACCCTCCTAATATGTTACAGAGACTCAGGAACATATAACATTCATATAACATACTGAACTCACCAACAACAGTACAGCCAAAATATTTGCATAAAAAAAAATATTTTGCACACTGAAAATCATGTTTATGTTTTGAAATCATGTTTTGGCATGTGGCGCCACCTACTGCCGTCTACCAATCATTGCAGTCAGTGGAGTCTCTGCTGCAGAGCAACCACGGGTTGCCAGTTACGTCAGAAAACGTAAAAAAAAAACTGAAAGACCTCGCTATTTTGAATTTAAATGTAGTAACCGTTTTTGGCCACATTCTTACATAATGGCACCTTTAACCATAACCAATTAATGCCTAACTGTAACCTTAACCAAATCACAGTTCAAATCTTAACCTTGAACTTAGCCAGTTCATAAGAAATGAGGTTCTACCTCATTAGGATCAGGTTTAGGTCTTCATGAAGACGAGTGGTCCTCACAAGGTCAGTGTTTATCACAAATGCAAACACACATAAAGGTATATATAATATTTTTTAAAACTCCTCAAATGTACCAAAATGTTTTTATGGCTCCAAACTTTAGAATATCTCACCCACTTGAGAACAGCACACAATTTCAAATGTCAAAACTTATCTTTTTAATATAGTTTTTGGTTTGCTCAGACTATGTCGGTAAGACAGATTTATATTCTGGTCAAATTTGAATGTCATTTTTAGATTATATGACATATTTTTGTTAATAGATCAGACGGAGTATTTTTCTGGCTTTTATTTGACTGTGTGACTGTGACTTTGCTATATAAATAAAGGTTATTATTATTATCGTCATCACTAAACTGTAACTTATTAGGGCCAGAATTTGGTCTCCATGAGGACTACTAACAAGGGCAGTGTTTATATAAAAAAAAAAACATTCCAAAATAAGTACAGAAAGAAAAGCAGATGACCAACTGCTCCTCAGGTGACTCACAATGTTGTGTGATCAGTCAGTCAACAGAGCGACATTTTCATCAGGATGTAGGACATGAATTACTCATTACATCTCAGAGTTCAGGCATAAAAAACACATCCAAAACAAAAAACACCATCTGTGACCTTCAGTAACTTGGTTTCCAGTCTGCTCAGTTCTGGAGTATCTACTCTCCAATTTGAACTATTCATCAGTTGATATAGTCATTTCTTCAGCACGAGTGAGTTTAACTCAGTTTTCTTCTTCTTCGTATTACAAAGACTGTTTAAAGTGCATTTGTCAGTTCCACATCCGAGTGACTGCTCTGCAACTGTAATAACTTGCGTACACATGAAAGATTATGCACGTCTTCAATACCTTTTTAAAGAAAATGCCTCTATCAGTGTCGTTTGCCTGTCAGTGCTTGATGTCGCTGTGTGTTGGACTGTGTCATTTGGCTCAAAGATGAAAAAGCCTTTTTGTTTTTTTGGACCTGCAAAACATATTATGTGTCATTTTCTTTGTGCACTGAGCTAAAAATTGTTTTTATAATATATGTGTGTGGTTTTGTATGGGCATTGGGGTAAACACACACATACATATATATATAATTGTATTTGTATGCATTACTCAAGTCTTGACGATAATTTATTCACCCTCTCAAAGAGGTTTTTGTCCACCTGACTTTGTAATATCCAACACCTGTCATGTTAAATCACTGTAACTTAATATTAAGGGCCGAGTCCTGAACTGTGATTCTGTGATTCCGTAGCTTGCAATCTATGTCCCTGCATGTGATAAATGAATACTGAAATATCAATGTGACCTAAAATTCAAACATTCTTTTTTTTTTTTTTTTTGAAACTATTATATGATTGATGTAGGTGCAGTCTGGTGCTTTTTGTAAATTATGGCCCTTTGTGGAGGCTGAGTGATGAGCCTGAGCTGTAAATGACAAATCTGATTGTAGCTAATATCATTAAAACAAAGTGACGCACCATCAGTCATCAGCCCTCCCTGCGCTCTTTACTAAAAAAACCAAAAACTATCATCTTGATTCTTGCCCACACATGCCACACGCACACTTAATAAATGACCTCAGCAAATGCCATGTTATTCACGACATGCTTGAGCATTACATACACATGCTACATTAGTTGAAAACCAACTCTCAGTCCCATCATTCCAATCCAAATGCCAATGATAACATCATTTGACAGACATAAAAACAACACAGGTGATGGTGTCCTGCGACTTTTGCACACGACTGTAAATGATTCACTCTATACGCAGATGATTATGATTCTTATTCAAAGCGGCTGCACTGATAACCCCATTAGACTGAAGGAGAATGAAACTGTCATTTCAGTGGCTCACTGAAGTGTTCTCTCTGTCACAGAACACTGGATGATTTCAGAGAAAAGTCATACTCTCTGTGCCCACACCTTCTTCGAGACTTTTACATCACCCTAAATTAACTGTCCACAAAGCCCGTGGTTCCACTTATAAGACAATAACCTGCTTGTGTCTGTTGATGAAAACACGGTTGACCTGATGATTGAAGGATTTACTTTAACGGGAGGGATTTCTTGCAATGGACAAACAGGAGAGACGGGTCAGCTCTCTGTCACAGTTCAGCAGGTTTAACAGCTCCCTCCTCACTGTTGCCTCTCAGCTGGAACAGTCTCTATTTGTCTGCTGGACAAAACACTGTAGTGGATTAGGGCTGTGTGGTGCAGCACAGTGTGTTACAGTGACAAAGTTGTCATGGTCTCCAAGGATCTTGCAGCTTTTATTTATTCAGTTATTTTATAGTCCCGCTGTGACTGATTTTTGACTATTCAGTGAATGATATTTAACACCAATAACCCATAAAACATATTTCTAAATCATTTTTTCCATAATAGAAATCTTCAACATAACTTATTATTATGTTGCCACTATTAAAGCCACCTTGTGAGAATTGAGCTCACAACGTGTGCGGCACAATTGAGGTTTTGTCAGTGACAGAAAATCGATTTCCAAGTTAAGAAGGGTTTCTCTCACTTTGATTGATGTAATCACCTCAAGGCCTTTTATGAGAGGCGCCTTTGTGCAGATGTAGTGGCTGTTGAGATTTCAAACCACTGGATTTATAACAATCACTTTGTTGAACAAAATCAATGTGTGAGCCTTAAGATGAAACATATTCATTTTGCAATCTTTTTTTTTTCTTTAACAACGTTTTCAAATAACTCCTAGAGGATGATGTACAGCTGTTGCCTTCTCTCTTTTATACATGAAAGGGAAGAACATTATAGTGATTATGTTTATCTTATTTTTGTTTATAAGCCTAGTGGATATTGTTAGTAGACTTTGTATTCATTAAGTAGATTTAGTGACTTTCATGTCGATTTTAGTGAGTGGTAAATACACACATCCATAATGCGCAATTTGAACTGTTGTATAGTTATTGTCTTTCTGGGCAAACGTGACATAAATCATGGATAAAATCACTTTTTTTCAATAGCTCTGTAAAATAATCCGAATTGATCAAGCTCTGGTTATAGCTGGAAGCTGTCCAACAGCCTTTATTATAATAATAATAATAATAATAATAATAATAAATTTTATTTGAAGCGCTTTACTAAGTACTCAAAGACACTTTATAATACATCATAAAAGCAGTCATCAAAAACGGCATCAAATAAGAAAAACACTAGAAACACATCAGACTAAACTAAACATTAAAAGCAATTTTAAAAAGGTGAGTTTTTGTCATTGATTTGAAAGTTGAGAGGTCGGTGGATTCACGGATTTGTGTGAGGAGAGAGTTCCAGAGGGAGGGGGCAGCGACAGAGAAGGCCCCAAGTTCGGTGCTTGGTCCTGGGTGGTGGAGACGGGAGGTTTTGCGTTGGATGAGCGGAGGCTACGGGATGGGTTGTGGCGGTGGAGCAGACCAGTGAGGTAGGAAGGGGCCTGGTTATGGAGGGCTTTGTGTGTGAGGAGGAGGATTTTGAATTGTATTCGTTGTGGGATCGGGAGCCAGTGGAGGTTCTGGAGGACAGGGGTAATGTGGTCACGGGAGCGGGTGTGGGTGAGCAGACGAGCAGCAGAGATCTGGATTTACTGGAGTTTATTTAAGGTTTTGGATGGTGTGCCATAGAGGATGCTGTTGCAATAATCAAGTCTGGAGGTGATGAAGGCGTGGATGAGGGTTTCAGCAGCAGAACCCTCATCCACGCCTTCATCACATATCCTGTGAGAACTGCATTTCACTGCAGTGACAATATGCACTCTGGCTCAGGAGCATACAGTATACTTTGAAATGCAACCATTGATTATTTTTCTTTTTTTAATAAACTCATAATCCTGCTGCTTATCTGGGTTGTGTGATTCCCTCTTCTGGGGGAATCCTGAGGGGTTCCCAGGCCAGAGGAGAGACGTAGTCTCTCCAGCAAGTCCTGGGTCTTCCTCGGGGCCTGTGAGACGTGCCTGGAACACCTCACCAGGGAGGCGTCCAGGAAGCATTCTTACCAGATGCCCGAGCCACCTCATTTGGCTCCTTCTGAAGCGGAGGAGCAGCGGCTGTACTCCAAGCCTCTCCCGGATGACCGAGCTTCTCACCCTATCTCTAAGGGAGAGCCCAGACAGTCTGCAGAGGAAACTCATTTCGGTTAACTCTAAATTTACTGTTGGTGAGAGAGTGAATAGTTATTCGTCTCTGTTGGCGCATCGATGGACTTAGACCTGTCCTGGTGTACCCCACTTGTCACGCACGCCATCAGTGCTGGTTTTGACATGAACATCAGAGGTCGCTGTAAAATGACAGTCATTAATAGATAATTTGACAACGAGATAGTTTGAGAGGAGATAATGTAGTTTTGAAATGTGTGAATATCTAGAGAAGGATATGGGCTCTACATGGTGGAGTAGTGACTAGCACTGTTGCCTTGCAGCAAATAGACACAGGTTCACAATAAATTCCTTCTGAGGGCCTTTCTGTTTGGTGTTTGCATGTTCTATTCTGTGTGTATGTGTTTGTTCTCCAGGTACACACTCGCACGTTGCAAAAACACACAACTGCATTTAAGAGTGAGAGTAATTAGTAACAGCTGTGCTAATTAGCTCAGCTGATGCTAATCACCTGAGCCTCTTCCACTAGCTTGACTTTGCGATACATAAACAGACGTATCTGGGCTTTATCCTATAGCAGCAGACGGTGTGTGTCTGCTTTTTTAATGATGGTGTCCTCCATGTTGGCTCCAGCTGTGCATCTTCGCTCCAGTGTTTGTGTTGAGCTGGTGAACATGTGCAGTGTGTCAGTGCTGGTTAGTGGGGACGTTTTCTAGTTTGTAGCTCTGGTTGTTGTCAGCAGGACAGATGTTGAGGATGTGGAGTGTGAACAGGTCACAGTGTGCTACATAATGATATCCTGCTGAGACGGCTTAACTGTGAGACAGGGAAACTGAAGGAGTTAAGAAATGACAGAGCTGCAGTGATGGGTCCGTGTCTTGTTGAAACTTGTATTGATGGTCCCTCAACTTGAAGTTTGTGGGATTGATTAAAGACTCCGCTAGTCTACATGTCAAGTAGGCCTGTCGCGATATTCAATAAATCAATTAACCGCACGATAATTAAAATTAGCTCGATCATTTTTCTGGCCGCGATAAATGCCATTTGCATGCTTTTTTGTTTTCCCCGTCTCTCTCCCTCTCTCTCTCGGGTCCTAAAGTGTGTGAAATTTGATGTAGTATGCATGCCAGGTGGCTAGGTGGCGCTGTGAAGCACTGCCATACAACAACACCAGGAGCGCGCGCTTGCGCTGAAACTTCCTTCTACTTCTCTCTAGTAGCGCCGAGTAGTCGAATGTGGTGCCAACTTCAGCGTCGTTCCAGCGTGAGTAGCTCAGAAAACACTTTAGCGTTTTCAACCCTTTAGACGGGAACGCGACATCGGAGCGTTTTTAAGATTTCCCCTCTGGAGGGTGGGTTCATTTTTTTGAGTTTTTAAGCCCCCAAAAACGCCGTCGCCGTCTAAACGAAAGGCACATCTGATAAAATATTTTGTCGGTTTCACCCTGGAGCGTTGCCGTGTAAAGCCAGAGTAATGATGAGTGAACCCTCATGTCAGTCACTTGTCAGTCGCATGGTGTGTGAGGAGGCGGGACTCCTGGCGTAGCCTACCACAGCTAAGAGTGCAGCTAACCCATTTTATTTATTGCTTTTGCTTGTTTGTTAATTTATTGTGTTCTAGTGTTAAATATTCTTTAAAAATAAAAGCATTGTTACTGCATTATTATACCATTATCATTGTATTAGATGAAAATTATCTCAGAACAACATTATCAATTATCGCAATAATTTCTGACACAATTTATGATCCAGCAAAATTTGTTATCGTGACAGACCTAATGTCAAGAGACCTAACTCCACGTTGCTCCTGACTTCTGTGTCGGCAGTGTGTGAATGGGCGTAAACGATATGTGATAGAAAATGTGCTGTATGAGAGTGTGAGTGAATGGGTGAATGAAAACAGTAGTGTAAAGAACCAGAATCAGCTGTATTGACCAAGTATGAGTGCACATGCATGGAATTTGAAAAGAAGATAATAAATGGACAACTGACAGATAAGTTAAGGAGCTTGGTCTGTACTGATCAGCAGCGAAAATTTTAAATATCCAATATATGCACACTATGTTTTTAAAATTTGGACATGAACTGGTTAGAATAATAATGAAATGCTGCAGAATTGTGAGCGTGATGTGGTAACACACACATAAAGCAGCTTTGACTGGTCATTAAAACTAGATAAGCACTATATAAATACAGAGCATTTACCATTTTATAAACAATCTCTTGGATCATTAAATTCCCTCCATGTATCACAGACGTATACCGAATATCAGACAAAGCAAATGTGTTTGTTGTGAAAATGGCAGGCTGCTGCTGTAGCTGGTTTCATTCAGAATTTTCACCCCTTTATTTTGGCTGAGCTGGAAGTTTATTGACACATTACTCAAGTTTCTATCTAAATCTATCTAAAGTAGGTCTTCTTTGCCGCCCTCTGAGCATTACGCTTCAGTCTGTTCAGACTCCATCTGGTAATATGACCAAACCCTCTTCACCTCATCTCATGTCTGACCCCAGATCAGCAACACTGCCATAGACATACTTGGCACAGACACTGTCTCCGCCTGGCATGGATTTTATCCTCTCAGCCTCCATTTCTGCAAGAGATATTAGCTAATTGCCCGAGAGGAAAAAAGATGAAGTTTCAGCAGCAGGAATTGGCATGAATGAAGCAGAAAACCTGTTAACTTGATCGATTTCTAGTTTACAGCAAAAAGTTATTTTTATAGTTACTGTCTCTTGTAGAAGGTGATCAAGTTCATCTTTTTTTTTACTACCACGACTAAAATTCCCAGTCCTGATGAGCAGCATAACTCGCCATCTTTTATAGGGCACATTAAGTTTTTATATTTTTATAATGTGTTATTTCTATCGAGTAGTAAAACCCGAGCTCCCAAAACACCTTCAAATAACAGTTAGAACTGTCATCTGAAAAGATGTTTAAATGAAGAGGGAGAGTGCTGATGTTGACAGTAACGGCAGACACTCTCATAATGGGTTGTAAGGAAGAATTCTGTAAAATCATTGGAATTATCTGCACTTTTAAGTTTAACTTAAAAGTAACTTAAGTTTTTACTGTGTTACAACATATTCTTTATCTGTGAAGTAAAGCAAGTTTGATTGTATTTTTCTTCTTTCTCCTTCTGGTTTGGGGCTCCTCTCACCTGATCTCCATCTTCATCCTGGATCTTTTTCTCCGGACACTAAAATACAGGTAAAACATTACAATGTGGTTATGCTAATGGGGTGTGACTTAAGTTTGGTGTTTGTTGTGCATCACAGTCATGTTAGTGACCTGAGAATACTTTAGTGAGGGGAATTGGCTTGATGTGTGTTAGTGTTTATGTGACACTTGATGAGACCTGATTTCACTGGTACAACAATCTTTTTTTCTTTTTTTTTTCAAACACACCCCGTAAGTCATTCAGAAACTGATCACACAGAGAGAATAGTTATTGGTTGTTCTGTGCAGGACATAAAATACATATTGCTTCTCCCCTGCTGTTTGAGTTATATGCACCAACCTTGTTGCTTATTTCTGATTTCTCTCCCAGTCTGTGAGTCACAGTGCTACGACTACCATTGGCAACACTGTTTCTTTTACCCACCACATTTTTGAAGGTCAATTCTTAGCCCTTGTTATTTTTTGACCACTGTCTTGTTCTGTTGGTTTTTCCGCCACAATGTCTACACCTGGAAGTCCTACAGGAGCTTTGCTCAATCATTCTCAACCACCCAAGGAGTTGTGTTCCAATCTGTCCTTGGAACTTCCAGGCTGTACTCAGTGCAGATGTTTCTGTACACTATTCCAGCCACTGGTTATAATGTTCCATGTTCGCTGCATAGTCTGACCAGGACTGTTTGCACTGACACTGTAGACACTCTATATATTCTTTATGAGCTCTGTGCCACTGAGGGAAGCAGGGAGCATACAATGGTTGTAAAGACATGTCACTTGTCACATTTAGTGTTGTTCGTCAAACATGATGGAGATGTTTTTTTTCTTGTAAGAAACATGTAGAAATCAGACATAATGTCTTCTTTAATGTGTGAGGCTTGAAGCCGTCTTGCACACTGTGCCCTTTCTGTCGGACTGTTATAGGGAGAGGATCACAGGTGAGCCTTCATATATTCTTGCAATAGTATGTGAGCAAAATATGAAAAAAATGTGTTGCTTGTTATGAATGTCCTCCGTGTAAATTAGCTTTAATGTAGCTGATTGTCTTTCCTGTTAGAACATGGATACTAGTCAGTATTAGTAATTTGAATCAGTATCTTTAATTATCAGAAAATAATGATTCTCAAAGATTTTTGATGACAAATATTTCAGAATTTAACATAATTTCATAGTTATTTAAATAAAGAGCTTGGTGATAAAGTATCAGTTCCACAGAGGCACAAAAGATGAGCAGGACACATTTTGTCCACATCCTGTGTGTCTGAGGCAGCAGCTTTTGTCAATGTCATTGTAAAACATCGAGCACTGCAGCAGTGACCCTGTGACCCAAGAATATTTTCTTTTGAGAAACATTGAAATTGCCTCAGGGAAACAAATGAATGGAGCTGCACAAACACACATGCTTCCCACACACCTATGAATGATGTGGGTTTCAATGTTTTTCACTTTCAGCAGCTTAAGAAATGTGTTTTTGAATAAAAAGAAGACTAACATGAAATTAATGACTGATGGACACATGGGACATTAGCTTTGACTGCCGATGTTTTATAAAAGACAGGTGATAGGCTGGCTAAAATCAATGTTTAGCCAATTCTTAGATCGATTTCTAATCATATGCCATACCTGTATCCAAATACAATCATGGTCATGCCAGACTTAAAAGCCAGCTGTTGGCAACAGCTGAGTCTGTCAAATTTTCTTGTTACTTTGACATCTATGATGTAGAACCACACATACTTTCAGACGCTGCTTCTCAGATGCTTAGGTGTCATGATTGTCGACTCAAGAGGACAGTTAAGTTTGTGTCCTCCATAATTTACTCCAAAGCAACATAACGTGTCTTCTTCTGATGAGCAAATAGGATATGGTTTCAGGCCAAGCTGTGCTCACAGCGCCCTCTGCTGGACAACATGGCAATTATTTAAAGCTGTTGACATTGTGCGAGTTCAGCATTAAGTCATGGCAGAGTTTCACTTTGATATTGAAACGTGGATTTAAAAACGGAGCAAAACCAACAGTGAAGATGTGTGTGGAAGGAGAAAAGGTGCCCTGGTGGTTACTCTGAACATCCTCTCTGGTCTTTTTTAGTTTTGAACTCACTTAGCAACTTGAGTTCCACCAAACGCAGACTGTCTTCAGCAAGCGAATGTATGTCTGAGCTTCGCTCTGCTTTTACCTTGTGTCTTTGCGTCTACCATCTGTCAGTTCTGTTTCCTGGAGAAAGATACTGTGCTGCTGCCAATGAGAGAAACAAAAGAGCTCCTATTTCCTTTACTTGTAGCAGACACACTTCCTTTGTGCCATGATTTGTTGTGTTGCAGAGTGAAGTAAGGTTGATGAACCTGTAACAATCGGGCCTGGCATTCAATATCTATTAGAATCCTAAAATTTACATCATAATTAGTCAGGAAATGAGAAGAAACATGGAGTCCCATATGATATGGCACAAACCAACCAGAACCACATTCAGTTAACTCAGTTTAGCTTCTGTTTTGTTCCGACTGTTTGGGATTAGATCCACAGTGCAATAATGTAGTGATGACTGCAGGGCAAAAATATACAAACTAAAACCTGCTGGAGATAAAATAGTAAACGCAAAATGGCTCTTATATGTCCAGAGTTTTGGTTTAAATCAATTTGAAGTTCATTCAGAAGTCAACGCCTTATTATCAAATAATAGAATATGACTCATTGTGACTTTAATACATATTTATGTGTAAATCAATCAAAACCAGCATCCTCCTAAAACGCACACATTGTCATTAGTGGCATTGCAGTGTGAATTGGTGAATTGCTTTTATGATGACATTTGTGGATTGTGTGTGATCAGGTGGCTCATCAACAATTTCAAAAGGGTCACCACCCAATAGCACAGTGGGTTAGCACTGTGTCATGGTTTCACTATAAATCAGGATAATCGTTTTAGTCAAACGTCATCTTCGTTTTCTATCAGATTCAAGACATTTTACACCACTATCTGATTGATATGCTGCAAATAAGGGAAAAGAGGAAAAGGTAACTTGGGTGTGTTTTTCATCCTGTTGATCATGTTTATTAATATATGTATGTATGTATGTATGTATACAAAAGATATAGATAGAAAATGTTACTTAACACAGTAACACACTGCATTTGTGCATGTGTGTGGGGGTGTGTCTATATGTGTTGATTTTAATGTAATTTTGTAGTTTTCTATTGTCACTATAATTCAATCTGGACTATTTTGCACATGTTTATCATTCTTTGCATTTGTTTTTGAAAAGTGGACCATCACCACAAGACCGAGAGCATATTGCCATTTTAAAACCAGAAATATGCGTCCGTGACATCTTTTTTGTTGGCGTTTACTTGGGAAAGCTATGCCTTTTAGTTTTGTTTGTTTTCTACATTTTCCTCTTCAGTCCTTAGTTTTCCCATCACAGTTTCTTTTACCTGAGGCACTGCTCACCACAGTTACATGAATTTAAATATTTAAACAAAGTTATTAACACCCTCGGCTGGCTGCAGGGCTTAAGAGGAGTCTCAATCGTAAATCATGAGTTAAATGAAGTGCTGTGAGAGCAGAGAGCTTGTGTTGTGCATTTATAGGATAATAGCAGCTGACTTTAGTTTGTGGCATTATATCTTTTTTTCTTTTTTTTTTAGTTTAAACTTACATTTACATTAAAGCATTTAGCAGACGGTTTCATCTAAAGTGACATACAAGAGAGGATTAAGCTACATAGAAGAAGTCTTGCAAAGAAGTCCACATGATAGGAACAGGGACGTCCCTGTTGGTAGGTCCAGTGTGGAACGAGACACAAAAATAGTCTGGATTGTCTTGTGCGGGTGTTGGCACTGCCAGACCCTTGTCCAACATATATAACTTGTCTTCCATTGCTTCATTAAATAATCATGATTAATGCTATATTTATTTCGCGGGGGTGCTGTGCCTATCTCAGCTGACATAGGGCGATAGGCGGGGTACACCCAGGACAGTTCGCCAGTCCATCGTAGGGCCACATATAGAGACGAACACCCATTCACTCACACTCTCACACCCACGGTCTCACCTACAGTGGGAGAAAGCCAGAGAACCTGGAGAAAACCCACGCACACACATGGAGATAATGCAAACTCCTCGCAGAAAGGCACGTTTATTAAATAAACTAAATAGACTTTTGTTATCCATCTTATTTATGAAGAGGCATTTAATTTCACTCTGCATGGTCAAATGTTTTCCAAGATGCCGACCTATGCACGTATGAAAACGTCTACAACCAAAGAGTGGAAAACATGTCTTGTCAACCCCAACCTTCTGAAAAGCAGGCCAAAAATATCTGCCATTTTCAAATGCACCCACGCTCAATGTAGGACCAGTGACGAGGATGCTACCGCTAGCTATTACACTGCGAGCAATAGCCAGAGTGCTGCTCCTGCTGCTGGACCAAGCAGAGACCGGCATGGTAGCCCAGCTGCTGCACCCTCTCCACCTGACAAGCAGCACACACTCTCATCACGCAATGACAGGTTTCAACCCAACTTGGCTGTCAGAGATGAAATGCTCCTCCTGGCTGTACACGACTCTTGGTAAGTAATTTATCAGAATACTTAAATAATCCCCAGTGGGAAATTGTATTGTGTTACATTTGCTCCATGAGAAACAGAATAACAAGTAAAAGATAGATTATTTAAAAACCATAGCGTGACGTGTAAACAATAAAGGAATGTGTGCTTGGTAAGAAGTATGACCTTTGATTCTGTGGCAATGAATATAACTGAATAATATTAACTGGATAATAAATAGCCTATGTAAATGTAATCTATGTACAGAAGCGAAGTGAAACAATGAATCAATTTAAAATAGATTTGTTTACTGCACATGTATGTTGATATTACAGTGTTTGACTCTTGTGATGCAGTAGGATCAGGCTGTCACTAAATGTGCTTCTGTGTTGTCATTGAGAGGGTAGGAGGTGTTCTCCATGATACTGCATAACTTTGTGTGCATCCGCACTGTCCAACACTGTGAGTTCAGTTAGTCCAACAATGTCCCCTGCCGTTTTGATCATTACGTTGGGTAATAAATTAGTAAATATGTCAGTCAGATAGATAGAATACAGCAAGAATCTTCTGTCGCGTATCCCTGCCAGTCCTACTGAAAGGACAGACTTAATAGATATGGCATCTATAAAATAGCATAAAATAGCCCGCCAGCGACGGCAGGTAAACTATATTTATTGTATTACAATTTTATGAGGATGCAAGTAATTTCGGGCAACACTGTCCTTGCGTTCTTGGAGCCCACACTTGTCCGGAAGCATG
This sequence comes from Microchirus variegatus, assembly GCF_963457635.1. Taxonomy (NCBI): domain Eukaryota; kingdom Metazoa; phylum Chordata; class Actinopteri; order Pleuronectiformes; family Soleidae; genus Microchirus; species Microchirus variegatus. The sequence goes on along the minus strand of NC_139804.1, from coordinate 22,277,634 downwards.
AGGTCTTGGTGGGAGCATCTGAGTGATTATTTTGACTTGTTAAGCATGAAATAGCCCACCACAAAAACTATTCCGCTTTGTTGCAACTGGCTAATCTTATGGACTGTACCTATTTTCACAATGTTTTTTATATTTTTTGTTATGTTATTGTTTTGTCTTCATAAATCATTTTTTTTTTGTACATACATTTAATTAACAAATACAATAATAATTCATATTTATTTGTCTTTATTAGCCTCTTTTTTCAGATTGGCTAGCAACCACCAAAAACCACCAACCACGGATCTCGTCGAACAATTGAATAACGATTCTCTGAAGGCAGCTGTAGAGGTTCTTGGTGTTTGTGAGCTGAAAGTGAAGGAACATTCAAATAAATTGTGATATGTCAATATTTATATCCTTTTACTTGCATGGATATGCATTGCTTTGTCTTGTCATTGACTAGCAAGTAAAGGACACACGATGACTCTCAACAAGAAGCAATAAAAAACCTCATGAGAAATATAACTACTGTACCCCTTCCATTGGCAGAGGACGTAGAGACCTGCAAATGTTCCGCTACTAAGGGGTTGTACTCATTCCTTGCCCCCCCATTGCTTCATTGCTGCACTTAACCTCCAAGCTGATGTGCTTCCTCACCTTTTCCAAAAGCAGCATGCCATGTTACCTGCAATGAAAGAGTAAGTGACTTTAGCGACTAGGTTTTACATAAATTTTGCACAAAAATTGGATACCACAGTTGATCTTTTCAATTTGTAGAGAGGAAACACTGCTTCTCATCTGTGTTTGACAGTCAAAGATCCACAGGAATCTACCACCTCATAGACGAGCAGTGACAACTCACAAAGAAAAATCTAAAGCTTCTGCAGAGCACAGTCATTTTGTGAGCAGCTGGTGGAATAAATGTTTGTAGAAGGAGTCCCCGGTCTGCTTTGGAAGACCGTGTGCTGTAGAATGAACGTGATAAATTGAGAAATGGATGCTGCAGAAAAGGACAGAGGACTGGCAGTTATGCAGTGCAGTTCTGACCTCAGACCAGTTTTATTCTTTCCTCTCTTATGTGCTAATTCTTCAGTGTAACCTTGGTTTTGTTTTAAGGAGCAGAGACTACATATAAATTCAGAGTGTGTCCTCCGTTCTGCCACAGTCCATTTCCCTCTTGAAAGGTAAATGCTACTTGACACATCAGGATCAACTTGTGTGTCCTGAGTCTTTGTCACATGTAATAATGTGGATGTCTCCGTCTGTTCTTTCATTTCTCATGATCGTTTCTTGGCCATATTTTCACAGGCATAGGGTAGTTTTATTCTTAATGACATACGATCCGAGTCATATTATCCAATAATGCTGAGTCATGTAAAATTCATTTCTCCAGTGTATCCATTATTTCTACAGCTCTTGAGTAATTGTTGAAAAAAGAAAATGAAAAAAGGAAGCAGCACAGGAGCTTTGAGAGACAGAGACTGTGAAGAATTCATGATTCCACTCCCTTCACTGGTGCATCGCCATTAAAACGTTTATTATTACGAATTAGTTTCATGTGTCAGACCAGTAGATTATGCTGTAAAAGTGATTACGTTCTTATTTGTGTGCAATTAGATACAAATATATTTGCACTCATTCCCATCACAAATCTGCATGAATCATCATTTTTGAGTGGTACAATATGTTGCAACATGTACTGGCAGTAGAGAGGTTGGCATTTTGCCATAGTTTAAATTCCTGCTGACATTTGCTGAAGAAAAATAAAGTCAAATTTGCAAAAGCTCTGCTCTTTGCAGCCATGTGTTTCAAGTTTCTGTTACTGTCAGTAACTGTTTTTCCTGAGGCCATCACACACTGTGAGACAGAGATGGAGCGCTGAGGTTTAAAGTGTCTCTTTCTCGCTGTATCATTCAAACTATCTCTGAGTTCTACCTCACAGTAAATGACATTGTGTCCTGATCAGCCGATGTAAATGTAAATACGTTCCCAGCTAACCCCATCTCAAAACGGCTATTGAATAACTATCATTACCAGTTATTGCGATGACAGTTTGTGTGAACATGCACCTAACTCGCTAGCTCGCTATTAGCCATTAGAAAGTTAACACGGTATGAAAAAGAATGGACGACATTTGACTGGCTGAGGATACCGTAGCGATCAGGGAAGGGAGGGGGTGAGCAGAGGAGCAGTTTGTTGTAAATTTCAGCCTCTCCTCTAGATGTCACTAAACTACTTACTTCACCTTTAACTGATCTCTGGTCATACAAGGAGTTTTTACATGCATGTTAAAAGTCAGAGTTTAGTCAAACACCTTAGTCTGAGTAAAATCAAGTTTTTCTTAGTTTGACTAACAAACCTAGATAATTTGATTTGAAGTCAGTTTACTCCTGCATGTGCGTGCCTAAACGGACTGGAGTCAGACTGTGTTCTGCATCAAACTTCTCTCTGGTCTTTGACCCAGAAGTCGGAGGAGACAACGTATAAACTGCTGTACTTTTGCTGGAAAAGAACAAACAGCATCATGGGATTGGTATAGGCTATAGAAGAAAAGCTGCATGAGAAAAACTAATTTTGGACTGACAAAGCAATGACCTTCATGTTTAGGCAGCTGAAGGAATGAATGTTCATGGCTGTGCGAAGAACCTGAATTGGGGATTTTTTATTTATTTTAGCTAGCTGAAAAACTTGTTTGTCTGTGACTTGAAAAGTCAACAGGAAACTGACCATTAGCACTAACTTATAGAGCGATACAGCGCCACCTATGGAGGCCGAGTCATATGTACATTTAATAAATGTAATTTCACCTCCACATGTATACTCGAACTCGGCAAATTGTCTGATTGCCTGACTTGGTCGAGCTACAGCTCGGCTAAGCTGTGCATGCTAAGTGATTGTCTTATCAGCGCTGTGTTTTTGCAGATATAAAATCCTAATGAAATTAAATCCCTGTCAAAACAAATGATGGAGTCTGGTCCAAGAGATGTCCATATGCATTTCTTCAACCTAAAATGTCTGTTCCGTGTCAGCTTTCTGATCCATTGGTAATTTGTGTGATGTCAGACACTTCCAGCTGTCTGTTCCCGTGATGTCCTATAAGCTCTAAATCCTTACAGGTACATTTTAAATATCATCCTGCTGCTGTCAGGAAGGACAGGACAGGAAGTGTCATCTGTCTCTCCAGTGTGCATGGCACATGTACATGGTCTGTTTTTATTTTGCAGTGTCATTTTAATATCTGTTACTTCAACCTGACTTCAGTGACAGTGATCTGGCTCTTTTTTATATATATTTATTGACACTCAGTAAACACATTCCAGGATGTGGTGTTGTGAAAAAACCTCTCATGTTATTTTCTCCTCTGTTGAGGTGGCAAAAATGAAATAACAGGCAGAGAGATTCACATACAGCATGTGTGACCGAGTCCTTAATCTGCTGAGGGAATAAGAAGAGTTCGATTGAACGTGTCCTTGAAGCAGTGAGCATAACATTGAGTGACAGTTGTCATGGTGATGCCTACATAAACAGGCAGTCGCTTGTCAGAGTCTGTAAATTGCTGTGCATTTACTTTTTGACCTTGTGAGGGCATTTTGCCTGGTCCCCACAACTTTGAATGGCTTTTTGAGGGTTTACATTAAGTGTTGTGATTAGACATTTAGTTGGTGATGGTTAAGGTTATCCTCGCATAGATTGCTTTAGTGTCACCAGTGACGGATAATGGGAAGCTGAAAACGCACTCTTATGGAAATCTGGAAGATTTTCTTTTCCCCCTGCATTTCCTACTTTTTATTACATACATTTTTTGTTCAACATGATTGCCTTGTGAATGTCTATGTACTTGGCTAATGAAGATGATTCAGATTGTCAACACATTTTGTCTTCCTATATCTGTATCCTATATTTATGTAAGTTTGAGTCATGTGTAGCCCTGAAACTTTTTCTTGCTCATATTGACTTAATTTGATTCTTGCGGAATATATTTGACACATTTCAATTCAATTTGACTTTTTGTAACACCCATAAAGGGTCAACACAACAAACAAAATGCAGCTTTTCACTTGCCAAAATTCCTTGCAGCTCCTACACTGCCACTGATATTAATATAAAAGCTTTAAACTTTAATTTCTTTTTAAAGTTAATTTCTTATTTTTGTTCAATAACTTCCAGAGCTGTGTGATTAAAACATGCCTTGGGTTGTGATCCATCTGAGGAGGCATCAGAGACTAGGAAGGCAACAAGTGTTCAACCTCATGTGACAAAGAGGAGTAATAATAAATAAAGCCTTCACAATTGTGAGTTTGTGGACAAGAGATATATCTCAATATCTTCATTGGTTTAAATTTAGAAATGTTTCATACAATTGATGTTTGTTAGAGTAGGAAGGTGCAGAAGGTAAACCACCCGAGGTGAAGGACGATACAATCTGCTGAGGCTGATGAAGTAGTAGTGAGGTCAATGAATTGCGCAGTCGGTTAGATATGACCATAGTTCCACATAATTAAATATATTGGTAACATTTTCCCTTGTCTGTCTCACTGTAAAACCCTGCATATAGAAGTGTTTTCCTTGAGTCTGTAGCCTTATTCATTTTAAAGTCCTATGCTGCCTGTTTACAATTGTCCAGCAGCAGTCATACAGTCAAATACACTCAATTCAGACATGGAACATATTTATGACTTAAGCGCAAAGTAAATCTGTTCACTCACTCAAATTCAGAAACTTAATTTGTTTAAATGTAGTTTAGCCTGATATGACTTGGTCATATGACAAACAAGTAAAATGAAAAGAAGCAATGTTTCAATTTGTGACACAGAATACACATCATATCAGCCCTCTGAGACAATAACGTGAAAAATGTTATAAAGTATAAATCCTTCATTTACAAATGATATATATATATGTTTATGTATATACTGTTTATATATGTACGTGTATATGTCTGTATATATGTGTACGTGTATATATACACTGTGTGTGTGAGTGAATATGTGTGCTTCCTATTTCCATTTTACATATCATAAGACAAGGACAAAGAAAAACAGACAAGAAATAGTCTTTCTTCAGGTGATTTTCTCTTTCCATCTTGATAATAAATCTCTCCACATATCTGCCTGTTCTTCCTCAATGGACATGGTTTCCCTCCAGCCTCCGTCGCAGCTGCACTTCAGTAAGAGCCATAAAACTGGATTAAACCGCTCTGAGCGTGTCTGCGTCTCATGCTTCTTCAGTCTGTGGAATACGAAAGTCTGTCTTTCTGTACAACGTATTAATTTGTGCAGTCGAGTGGCTGTCTTCATGACTAATATAGTTAATTACAAAGCACACAGGCTTCTCTGCACCCCTGAATGAGACAGACCTTTTCAATCTGTGTAAACCTTTTGGACAAACTTTTGTTTATCACGTCCTCACACGCGGAACATTATTTTTGATTATCATAGGCAGGGATATTTTTAGGCAGGATACATTTTCTTTTTTTCTTTCATCTTCTGCGAATGTAAGTTATAAAGTGACAGAAGCTTCTGCTATGCTCTCGCTCTAGTCTCTAAATCTGTAAGAACATCTAATGAGGGTTTAATATTGTCTTGTCGGAATATTGGTCCTCCATATGAATAAGTTAATTGTGATTGATGTTACACTGTGATCGAAGTGGTGGAGGTTCAGCATGAACTGGACTTGATTTGGGTTCTCCTTTTTGTCACTTTTCTCTGGTTAAAGCTCAGATGATATTGCGTAATTTTTTTTTTTTCAAGCTCAGATAGAAATCATTGTTATTCACATTTAAAAGAGCAGTTTTTAACTTTCTGAATAATAATGACTTACAGTCTGGCAGATGTGACTGCACTGTGCTTTGAAGCTACTGTGTCAGTATCATGATGATAAACTTGTCTTACTTGTCATCTGCTGCTGCAGTTACTTCATGTAACTGTCAAACCAAAGTAAGAAGATAAATGCTTTTATACTCTTATACACACTCACCTTTTGTCAATGTAATGTTGTACCTGTGGAGTTGTGCAGTGCTGTGATTGAACAACAAGATGCTTTTGCTCCATTGATGCTCATGCTCTGTACTTCACGGTCGGACAAAGTCAAGTTCACAAAGTCATTATCATGTTGACACTGAGCTGTTGAATAAAGTGTGCAGGATCATGCTGTGGAATCACAGGAAGTCGCTAATCAACTTAATGAGATCCTGATCCGTTATCAAACACGATTTGGCCGATCATGAATTGTGGTCGATGTTATGTCATAGAATTGATCTGAAGGCTGAGGGACAATGTGGAACATGTCCATTCAAGTCATCAGGCTGACAACGACAACTGACCTCAACCAAATACAACAAGAGCCTCACACTTTAGCTCTGTATATTTATGTAATTTTAAAAAAAAATCCAATATTTGAATTTGAAGTGAGGCATGAACGGCAGATGAAGGTTGTACCTCATCTACATTTCAGTGAGTCCACAAAAACATGAATACACTGAAGGTCTCTTCCTGAATAGAGTTGAAGCGTTTGTTCTGCACATTTGCTGCAGGGTCATTTGATCAAGTTTTCCGTAAATATCCACTCTACATTTTAATCATTCAAAGTACTAATGAGCAGATAAGAATTAGAGTAATTGGTTGCATGTTTTGCATCGACCAAATAAATATTGGCTCACTTGCTTTAATCATGTGTATCTCGGTTTACGTTCAATTCTCTGCTGTATACATGGACCGAGTCTGTTCTCAGGTCAATAAAGCCTCAAACAAAGTCACATCTGTTCCTATCAGATCATTGAACCAGAGCTTCCGCAGCAAATCTCTGATCTTAATGGAAAAATTAAGTGAATGCCTTAAGCTGGGGACACACTGCAAGATCTTTTTGCCCAATTTTTTACCCACAATCCACAGTTGGGCAGAGCCTGAACCAGTCAACACTCCAGGGCCAGAAATCTGTTAGTGTGTGAGAGGTAAAGAATAGGTTAACAGGCTCGACTCGACCTCAGTCGCAATCAAACGTGTTTGAATCTTGAGTCGACTCTGGACACAATGAGTAGTGTGTACTGATTACAGACCCAACGAACACATAATGCCAACGGCCAATGAAAAAGAGTCGGTGGGACATAGGAAATAGCATCAGAAGACGGTGACAACAGGAAGTATCGGCAACATCAAAACAACAATCATGTAGTCTGTGATCCCTCATCTGACGCAGTAAATGTCTGATCCCCAGTCTTTCAATCATAAAAATATCTGCTGAAACCAGTCGGTCAGTGTGACCTTCAAGTCTTCAAAATCAGTAACGACTGTGAGAGTTGTGTAGTGTGTCCCCAGTCATGAGTTTCAATTTGCATATCCTTTAGTTGAATTTCCGCAGCTACAAAATACTGATGAGAAAAATTTGTAAAAGAAAAACAAAAGCCTTTGAGCCACAGTTATCTCGCTGTTTATCTTTTCTGCAACCACATGTCCTACTTTAAACCTGAATCTGCTGAAAGTCCATATTTGTGAAATCATATTTCTTTTCTTCTCCAATATGCAAAGACCTGCTGTTCTGAGCCTTGCGTGACTCAGTCGTGCTGTTTAATGTAATCCACACTGATATTTCTCTTCCTGCAACACATACATCCATTGTCACTCTTCCAGTAAAATGTCACATAGTTAAATCTCTTTTCCTCCAACTTCACAAGCCTCTTATTCTCAGCACTCAGTCACATTATATTTCTGCAGGCGTCTGGCAGCAGATGACAGAAATGAGATTTTGACTCCTGCTGCAGGCTTCACCAAAGTAAGAAGCTGTGAAAGATGTGCCAACTGTTGAGCTGTGAAACCTGCGGAGAGAAGAGTGAGTCAGAGTTCAGTCCCATGTCACAGAGCAGCAGGACACCACTGTAGAACAAATATGAAGGATTTATTTTCATTTTTCAGTGGAGTTATTTATCATCTATCTCAAATGTATTAAATAATTAATTTTGGGTAGAACAAGGTTTTTATTTGGTCCATCCTCTTCTCGTCCTTGTTTTCTTACTGTGGCTTATGCTGTTACCCACCACTACAGTTTGCAGACTCCTTTAGTCTTCTTTGTGCCAGTGGACATACAAAGGCAGACATACACTTTCAAATACAACCTCATGAACAAGCAACTTCTTTAGGCACTCACCCACTCAACAAATGAGTTTCTGAGTCCCTTCATGTATTTGCTGCATCTGAGCCGCCTCCTCATTTCCTCTGCAGTACATTGGGTCCTAATTCTTTATGATTGCTGAAGTGGAAAATCCAGTGACCAGTGTAATGATATGTTTCACTGATTTTTACCTGTTTTATTTCCATCACCAAAGAACATTTCTTTACCAAACATGTTTTTAAATTGCTATAGCATTTATATGTCAAATATTCCAGTCATAGGCAGGAAGCACCTGTTTCCGTGATTATTATTCAGACCCCCCTCTGAATCCTGTTGGTTCTTGATTGACAGCTGAAGGAGTAATTACCGAGTCTTTAAAATAGGAAAGTGGGAGAACAGCTCTACCTCTATGCTGGAGATTAACACTGAGAGCAAAGAGGAAATGTTCAACAGTGTAAATACGTGTAGGATCACATGGGTAAGAGGAGAAAATAAGATTTAGTGATGATGGAATGATGAGAGTTTATTCTCTGAAGAAGTGGGCACATATCTATTTCTCCAGCAATGTTTACTAACGGTTGTAGAATTCATCATGTTTATTTATTGTGCAGTGATGAGAATGAATTATGCATTAGCTGTATATGTTGTGTGTCTTGGGAAAATGTTAAACTTTTCTGCTTTTTCATGCCGTTTGTCATAATTAGTCAACTATGAATATCTTAAGCATTGTCAATTCAAATGATCTTGATTATGGCATCTTCATAAATACAAATATTGATTAATATTAGTACTTGCATATCTGCCTCTCTTCAATTAGCTTTCTACTACATTTTTCTGCTACATTTTTCTTTTTATGTTTTGTCTTTATTTTATGTTTTATATTTCTGATGTGTTTGTAATCTGTTGAGCTTGTTTCTGTACATGTGACATGGGAGAGGGACCCCTCCTCTGAGGATTCTCCCTCAGGAGTGTATCCTCACTCTATAGGAGTGTCTAGTCACTTGCTGTACAGGCCGTAAACCTATGATGTTGGACGATTTAAATATAATCTTCTAGGACCCCCCAACAGCTTCTTTTTCATGGCAAAGGATCAATTAAATATACATATTTTGCTGTTTCACTGACAGTAGAACCTTGTAGTAAGCAGATGAGGAATACACTGACCTGCTGCTGCTTCACCGTGTCGCAAGACAACCTCCTTTGCGCTTTGTACTCTGTTGGCTCTGCACCTTCAGAAGAAAAGAGGTGATGTGCATAATAATTCCTCTATATTTTACTGTTTCATGAGTGCCGCAATGTGGGTGATGATCAAAGTTACTGTGCCATTGGGTAATGATGAATGTACTGACCGATATCGGGAATTCATCTTAAGGAAAATTAAATCACATTCCATCAAATGTACCCGTCCATGTGTGTGGCATCAGCTCCTCTGCATTTCTAATAAAACTTCAGCAGAAGAATGAAGAAGATGATGTTTTGTCTCTTCTTCCTCTCAGAAAAAATCACACCGCCTGCTCAGCTTTATCAAGGTGTGTAACTGGTGAGTGAGATATTTTCTGCAGCAGGAGGGTGTTTCTCAGTGGGAGGTTTACAGAGCAAATTCCAGTGAGAGTGAGAGATGAGAGAAGAAGAAAAGACGGAGTGAGAGACGTGTGTCAGAGCAGAAATGAAAATGTGTCTTGAGATCAGTCCTTCAGGGAAGAATAATAAATGGAATCAGGAGCAAGGTTGGTGGAGATATTGTGCTGAAGCAACACAGTGTCTGTACAACTGCTTGTGTTGCTAAAGGCCTCTTATCTAGCTGATTGCCCTTCACTACATGAATACACACAAACACCATCGACAGCAGAAGTCCGAGCCCCTCACTGTGTCACTGCAGGACAAGTCCAGCCTCCCTGCAGAGGAAGCTTCTGCTCTTTGTTTGTCTTTGTGTTGTTACCCAGAAATTAGCAGCATAAAGACAAGGAACAGGAATCACATTTAGTCAATTTGCTCATAAACGCATAATTATTTTAAATATTTGCCATAACACATTGATATAAGGTTCAGGGTATAGCACTGCTGTGGAGTTTATCTGCGTGATGCTTGTCAAAGCACCTCATTGTCAGTTTCCACTGAACTGAACTCCTCCATTAACCTGACATTCCACAGACTGACTCAGAGGCCACACAGCTTATTTGTCTTTCATTGACATCCGGTTTGGAACTCATGCAATAACAATACTGTACTATCTTGTGATGGAGGTCTGCACTGCTGTGCTTGGTCTGTAGAAAAGTGTACTTTGCGTGAGCAGTCCTTGAAGGTTGTGAGGACAGTTTCGTCTCTGCACATCACCTGAGCTGTGGAGGAGTGACAGTAAAGAGAAGGTCAGCAGTTGTCAATCAAGTTGGCTCACCTGGGCAATTTGCAGGATTTTAGCTTTTAAAAAGATGAGTTCCGGTGAACCTGCTGAGCCCGCTCCAGATGATGGTGGTTACTGCACAAGATGGCTGATGAAAAGCAGACAGTAGAAATCAAGCAGAGGCTCAGACATGAGGCAAAAGCTACCAACAGACACAGAGTCTATGTTATTAGACTGTTCTCTCCTCGTCTGTGTTTTTTCCACCGTCAAATGTATTTCTATTTTTTATGGAAGCAGTAAGTGCTTTGTTTGGTGGTTTTCTGGATGAATGTCATCCACCACACATAGTCCTGCTGGATAGCTCTGTCACCATGGAGGAAGTCTTGTTGGCAGTTGGGGAGCAGGTCGTTTGTTTTTGCTTTAAGTACAAAGGGGTTGTGGTGTTTCTTAAGGATGAACCTCTGGTGTTTACTCTGATCGTTTTCATTTTCTTGATTCATGATTTTGTAGGTTTTTGTAATCTCTGTAGTTTAGCTACTTGAGCCCCTGTTGTGCAGGTTGAGGGAACAGCTCTTGCACTCTCAGCTTATGACCATGATGCAAATATTTTGTTACCAGTCATTTCAAGGGAAAATTTGCAAGATACTTTCAATTTATGAAAAAGTGTCATCTGCATGTTTGAACTGGGCTAGTGCTAAAGGAAGCACTGCTTTTGAGGTCAGTGGCAAAATCAGAGCAGTGGGATGTTCCAATCTAAGAACAAGACGGAGTCCTGGACAACAATGTGCTCAGTTGTCTAAATAGAAATGGTAAGAGTTCTGGTTGCAAATAACTTTGTTGCTGTGTCTGGCTGTACTGAGCTGGGCCTCCCTATGAAAGTGATGTTAACATCATGGACTCCCTGAGACAAACTATACCAACATCACCTCTGACAGGCTTTTCAACAGAGCATCCCTGCCACAACCACTGAGAGCAGCTGCAATAGACAAAGACTTGTGTTAACTGACTGAGAAGAGTTTTCCCCTCTTGGGTGACAGGAGCAAGGAGGTCAGCTGCGGTCTTTCACCGCCCATGCCCTCAATAACTTTTTATGCTAAAGGGAATAAAACCATCTACCAGATCTGTGTAAAGGTCCTGAACCTGAACTCCTTGGTGGTAATAAAGGAGTCGAGGTGGACGGGGGCTTTTGGCCCAGACCATTCCTCGAACAGACAACTTCACATTGAAAATTGGACAGCAGACCTCCAGTGAAGGATTGTGCGTGAGGTAATAGCTACACTCAGATACAGAGCACATCTCAATCCGTGGCGGAGTGTGGGTTTCTTTTACAGACAGGAACTTTACAGCCTTTATTTGTTCAGTGTCCTCATCTAACACCAATTTTCCACGTTTAAAAGTTGTGGTTTCAGGCACTGTGAGAGCTTTTCTAACTCCTTTTATATAGTGGACCCAAATACTGTCCAAAGAAAAATACTGATCATACGTTCATAAACTTTTTGTCTGGCACAGCCAAGTTGGCCATCTGGTTGACGAGGATGAACCGAGAAAAAGGTGCGGGTATTGTAGAGCCTGTGCCAGTTCTGGAAGGGCTGGTCAAGGCCTCACTAAGGGTGGTACACTTTTACTATATAATGGTGGACAAAAATGAGATATTTGTATTGCACATGGGCTGTGGGTGGGGTTTCATGTTCTGTGGGGAGGAGAGGGGAGTTTTACTTCTGTCATTGCTATTTGGGGTTGGGTGACATTTTCAGTTTAATGAGTTAATGAAGAGACTTTGAAAACAATCTCCTCTCCTCTCCTCACTCTCTCTCTCTGATTTGCAGTTAAGTATAGTTTTGACACCTGTTAACTGTGAACAGGCTGCTCACTCTTCTTAGTGTGAAAGTACATCTTGTCCTTCTCACGTTAAAAAAAAGAAAAAACAATTCTCAGTAGAATTTGTTTTTTGTTTAGAATGAATTATTTTTATTTTTTTTTGAGTTTGAAACAGATTTCAGAACATACCTTTAATATTATACATATTACAATTAAATAAACACATCCCTTCATCAGTTCAGAGAAATATAAATCCATAAATGTGTCTGTAAACATTGTTTTTATTTTTAGGATGCTTTCAAACCTATAGCATTTGGTGCGTTCCACGGCGGTGACGCGCCCGGTGGAAATCGGGGGTTAGTCTGGTTCCGGTGCCGATGGTCTTTGCGGTCTATTTTGGTTCGTTTAGAACTATGTATATGTGAAAGCAAACCACACCCAATATTTGCTACATTGTAACATTAAATGTTATAATGTTTGCTCGATTGCTTTGGTCTGCACCAGTCAGAAAAACATTTTCTACTGGTGCAGACCAAAGCAATCGTATTATAGGTGTGAAAGCGCCCAAGTCACAGTGCTGTTATGTCAGAGACAACATGGAGGGTATTCAAGTAATAGTATGGACTGTGATGTCGGGGAATATAAATCACTGTGTTACAGGAAATTGTGTTATGATTATGTGCGCAGACTGTCACTGAAAACATTTTGTCATGTTTACATACAATGCAAGATCCTTCTTGAATGACCTGGTTCTTTTTCCCCCACATAAATACTTTTCCTATGTATTGTTTATTTGATAGAAAGTGTACAGCAGATGGTTTATTTCATCTCTTTGTTCAGAGGTGTGGATATACACATCACAACAGTAAAGACTCTCATATACTGCTTTATAACATCGCTCTGCTTCATTGTTCCAGAAATGTGCCTGGCTGCTTAATTAGCTGATTCATTTTCTAAACCACTAAAATTCTGTGATTTAAAGGGACATCGTGTCTTTGTCAGAGCGAGGTGAAGAGGCTGAGGATGAGTGTTTGTCTCTTAGCTGCTGCTTGAAGTGACTGTGAAGTGTTGCTGTAATCCATCCAGTCCATAATCAGCCCTCTCGCATTCACTAAAACCTCCAAAGAGACATTTTCAGGAGGACACAAGGTAAATTACACAAGCTTTAATCAACTAAGCCTCCAAAAAGATTGAATATTTGAAACACAAAGACACCTTTCTGTTGGAAACACTTTTCACACTCACCGATTTTTTGTAATTTTTATCCAACCATGGCTCAGGGTCTGTACAGTGGATTCACATTAGTTTATTGCAATTCATTTATGAACATCGGCTTTTATGCAGCAAATGTAAACAGTGATGAAGGAGATGAGTCATGGTTTGTCATTTTCACTGCCTTCAACGTGCTTGATGAATAATGATGAGCAGCCTCCATCAGCAGTGGATATTAATACACACCTGACTTCACACTGCTGCTCAGCGTGTGTATCACTCATAAATAATATTGATCGGGAAAACCAGTCGAACCATGAAATGCTTATAGTTTAATGAAACTTTTTTAAAGTTTGACTCCGTGTCAGCATCTGATACTGTTTTATTTATATTGGCGATGGTAATATTCATCATGTATTAATTTATGTATATTTAAAATGAGGCTCTCTGACACACTCATGTAAACTACCAGTTGCCATCATAGATACTTGTGCACATACTTGTCTTTCATATTCTGTATATCAATTAATATTGTTTGTTTAACCCTTAGAACACAAAGCATTTCAGCTGCTTTTTTCCCATTATTATGTTAAAACATACAGTATATACAGAGGCTATAAGAATGTGCAATATAGAGTTTCTTCCATCCATCCATTATCTACCGCTTTATCCTCCACCAGAGGGTCACGGGGGGTGCTGTGCCGATCTCAGCAGACATTGGGCGATAGGCGGGGTACACCCTGGACAGTTCGCCAGTCCATCACAGGGCCACATAGAGACAAACAACCAATCACTCACACACTCACACCTACGGTCAATTTTGAGTGACCAATTCACCTAATCCCCATATCCCATGTTTTTGGACTGTGGGAGGAAGCCGGAGAAAACCCACGCACACACAGGGAGAACATGCAAACTCCTTGCAGAAAGGCCCTTGTTCCGAAGTTGTTCCAAACGGGGCTCGAACCCAGGAACCCGGGTCTTCTTGCTGCCAAGGCAAGAGTGCTAACCACTACACCAACCGTGGGCCCATATAGAGTTTCTTATATCATTTATTTCAGCGCAACCTAGGCAATCTGATGAAATAAAAAACATTTTCACCAAACCATTAAAACATTCATTTGAAATTGGATTGAATTTGTGAAATTTGGAAATACATCACGGTTCAAATTTCACTTAGTTGGTTTTATGAACAAAAAGAAATGAAAGACGCTCTATTATGTGACTTCTGCACAGTTATTGCTACTTTATATCACTGCTAAAAATGCAATTTAAAGTTAATCATAACTTGAATATGTGACCTTTAGACGCAAACCTCCAGGATGTCCATATAAGGAGTTGTGTGCTATTCCCATGGCAATTTACCATGGGTGCACCTGCAGCACAGATCTCTGCCCCGTGAGCACTCAGAGTTAAGAGTTAAACTAATGTACTGTTATTGGTCATGTGTTGTGATATGGATCTGTCGACTGTTAAGGAGCTCTCTGCTCAGACTGCATCTTGAATATCTTACGTTTAGGACAATACAATTCCTTGTTGGTTTACACTCAGCTGAGTCACAGCAGCATCATGTTCCTGCTTTAAAGGCCAACACAGAGTCAACAGAGTGAAACTCACAGGCAGAGGTGGAGGCACAGTGTGTGAGAGAGAGAGTCATTCTCTCTGAGCTTCAGATGGTTTTTCAGATTCAGATGTTTGCTGTTGATGCTGAACTGCTAGTGGGTGTTTGCGTCCTCTCTTCTCTAAACTCTCTTTGTCTCTCACAGTACTGATGTGACATGAATGAATGCTGAGTCATGTAGTACAGTTTGTAATAGACACTAAGTTTATGTGTTTGTGCATTTCTCTATCCTATTATAATCCGTAACAAAAGCCTTTGCCAGTGTTTCACCGTAAAGAGCCCTGATTCACTCACTATCATTGTTCTCTTTATTCTTATTTCATGTTTGAAAAAACAACATTTTAGTGACTCTGCCCAACACACACAGTCATCACACTTCTCGCTCTCGAGCATTGATGAGCCTGATGCCTCATTTGCAAGAGCAAAATGTTACTCAACTCATGTAGTTGAGTTCAAGACAAATTTGAATTGAATTGAAACAGCTCAGTTACAAATAAAAAAAGAATAAAATACAACATGGTAAAAATTACACTCTAAAATCAACTTTTTAATCATTTAAATCCTTATATTTTGGACTCTTTCGGCAAAGTGTGGAAAAAAAGATGCCTCACTCATGTCTTTGTGGTCCTCCTCAGTCTAAGTACTGGAGATAAAACACGCAATGTTGATTCCGTGCTCATTGGGACGTCACAATGTGCTAAATTCTTGGAATTGCTGTCTCACAGAGCTCCGTTTTGTCCGTAAAACGCGCAAGAGTGCTGGCGAGGGCAACGGCACCCGGAAAAAGTCAGCGGAAAGTTCTATTCTTGGCTCCACAGTGCAGCACGGAGTCGTACACAAACTTCCGACCTCAGAGGATTTATCTGTCCAGTGGATACATGTTATATATGACGGCAATGTGCCTGCAGGAGCCTGCAAATGATCACTTTTCCAAATGCTAACTGCTGTTAGCTCCCAGTAGCCTCTGTGGCTGATGCTTGTTTATTTACTTTATATACACTTTTCTTTTTCTAAACCGCGGAACAAGTGCGCTGCGCCCGCATGTAACCGGCGAGCGTCCCCTTGTCCAGGTGCCGATTGTAACCCAAGTCACACCATCAAATACGCGATTATTACGGTTATATTGTTATTGTCAATAAAGATGTTATATTTAAGAATGCACCGATAATTCGGCGGCCGAAACACGGCGAGTAAACTGTGGAACATCGCCTGTTAAATGCTGGAAAAGTGCGCAAAAGTGAAACTTATGAACTCCCCGCGATTTTCACTTCACACCAGAGAACATTCTCTCTCTTTGAACAGTTAACTAAAGACATCGGCTCATCTGATGCATCTGTTATTCCCTTAATTGCAGAGTTGTAGGGGTAATATTGCGTGTAGAGAAACGATCCAGTCGGATACGGAGAAGCGCACGGCGCAGGAGAGGGAGAACAGTACAGCGCAGGGGCGGTGCGCAGAAATCCGTCTGCACCAGATGAGGGGGCACTACCACTTTTTTATTTATGTTATGCATGGCTTGTTTTAAGATTCACTGGCATTTACTTAATTAGGATTCAACTTAAGTGAAAACAATTGAACAATTGAGAAGTCAGTGGATTCAAGAAGAAAGTTGCATTTCAGTGGACATTTTATTCACTGACACAAAAAGCACACATTCTACGGTGGTAAAGTAAGTATTAAAGGTAAAAAAAAACAGAATAAAAAAAAATAAAACGGAAAAAACGGAATTCTAAGAAATTAAAACGGAAAAAACGGAATTTGGAAAAAAATAAAACGGATTTCATAGGGCCCTACTTATGGTATGTTCACCAAAGCATGTCACAGACATGTTCATTAGGACACCATGGAACAAGGTTAACTTGGAGAAATAGGGTATAATATGAGTCCTTTAAGTTTATATTTTGTCATATATTTTACAGTATATTCAAGTCCATCTGTGTGTATGTTCACGCACACAACTCAAAACACACAGTAGTTAAGATAAATACACATTGAATATACGACTGTAGGAAGGTGTTTCCTTTTTCATGTGAAGATCTTAAAGCAGGCACTCGTTTATTGTTGCTACAGCAAAGACGGAGATCTGTGTTTCCTTTTGTATGAAGCCGGAGATCAGTTCAGTACAACGGATAACATGTTTTGGAGTCAAACGGCTTTCGTTGTTTGTGTCTGTAAAATGTGTTACCACTTTTAAATGTATACCTATAATTATCCTGCTGTTTTGTCCACACTCCCACCGTTAACATTGTTGATATCAGCAGGGATAAAAGCTGTTTGATATTTCACATGAAACAGCAGCGTGTTCACTTTGATGGTGATATTCAAAGAAGTTGCTTGCTTCAGCTCAAATGTGTGATGGGAAAACAATAATTGTCTGCGGTGATTTATCTGCACATAAATGATGATGAATAAATAAATCTTTATCTACTTTTCCACAGTTGGTGATTCGTTCCAGTAGCAGTAGTAGGGGGTTCATGTATGTTGTGGATATCTACAAAAACACAAGAAAAATTGTGAAACCTGATTCTTATGCAGATATTTTAATTTAAAAATGCTATCTAATCTTTTTAAACAAGCTTACAACGTATAATCACCTGCACACTGTCATTTCATTTGTATTGTTTTAATATATATCTTTTTATCCCAAGTTATAATGTCCTATAATTTTAACGTCGGCAACACTTTTTTAATCCTCTAACACTTAACCCTCAAAATGTTTTCCCGGACTTTTTTTCTTATTTTAACCATAAAAGGACCAAAAATGTCCTGGGTTTAAGGTTTATTTGGAAAAACACTGCATTTGGGAATGAACAACAGATTTTGCGTCTTAAATTTTAAATTTTAACAGTATAAAACATATTTACAACAACATTTTTTGAGTTTCTCAATGTGCAAAAACAGAAATGGAAACTACGTACAGGTTTTCTTCCCACTCTCTCTTCTCTGGCTTCCTGAAACAGTGTTAATTACAGTGTGATGAATGTAAATTGTGTAGTGAGTGTTAATTACCGTAATAACCAACAATGTTGGCTTTGACGTACAACTTCTCTGCTTTCAGGAACCGCTGGAATTTGTCTGATAGCGATATACTTACAGTAATGCAGAGCACTTGTGCAAACGTGTCTTTATTATGCTCTGTTTTAAAGGGTTAAATCAAGTATAATATTATTATATTTTAGTCATGATTTCAAACTTTCTCTTTGTAAAATCAGTTTTCCACTGTTGGGCTTTTTAACATTATCCCAGAATCCTCGAGTTACCGGGCAATCCCATAAATGTGTGTGGTATCCCCAATATATCCACATTTTCGCCAACATGAGGGAGGTTAAATTGTGTCTGAAGTTCAGAAAATGACTTCCGTTTCTTTAAAAAGTTGATTAATTGTATAGAGACCCTTATCAGCCCACCTTTTAAACTCGTTATCCCGCATGGAAGGTGGGAATTTAATATTCCCTACGATCAACATGGCCCTCGAGGTCGACTCCGGTCCCCTGAGCATTTTTTTCACTGTTGTCCAAACTTTTAAAGTGTGTTTTATCCATTTGTTCTTTATTTTGAGTTTACTGACTGACTTTGTAGCGATAAATGGCAATATTGGTAAGGAGATAAGACCAATTGAGCCTTGCTCCATCTGTGTCCATATTGCTTTCCGGTCATTTCCCATCCATGCCACTATTGCATTAATTTGTGCAGCCCAATAATATTTTTTAAGGTTCGGTAAATAAAGGGATTTTATTCTCACTCTCGGTCTCTTCTTCTGCCAGATAAACTTTGAGATTAATTTGTCCAGCATGTTTAAAGTGGAAGCAGGTACTCTTACAGACAGTTTTCTTTTTAATCCTGTATTATCAATACAGGATTGTCTGCACTTGACCGTTTGAATGACCTCTTATAACAAAGTAACTAAATAATAAAACACCGCTAACTGCACGGAATCGAAAGCTCACTGTACGACACACAACTATGACTAAATTGTTAAAGAAATATATAACAGCCAACATCTTACAGCCTTTTCTTTTGAGGATGAGACGGCAGCTGAGGACACCTGAGCTTTCAATGTGAGCCTCAGTCTCCAATTAAAGAGGACTCTTCATAAGTCTTTGCAACACTCATCAAAATAAATGTCACCCTACCAAAATAAGGGTTTGCCATGAAGCTTAAACAAATCAAGTTGACAAATATCGAACACTGTGAATGTCGCCTCTCCTTACAAACTGAAACATGAGGTCAGAACACACTTTGCTGTCAACTCTTTGATCCCCTTCACAAACATGGCTTCCTGCTGTTGTTGGACTCTACCTACAGAACCGTGTTCTCACTCACCAGAGAGAATAAGGCATGAACGAGCAGTCGGAAGCTCTGGCTGATTTTCTGTCAGAATAAATCAGTCATTGTGCCTCAGTTGTCCACAGTAGAAATAACTCATACCTGCTGAACTGCAACTGTTTCAAATACTGATCTTACTCAACTGGCTCATAAATCATCCAGAGTGAAGTCATTTCAGCTTTAAGGCCTGCAGCGGTGTGAGAAGTCTGGAGCGGATTATAACACGGGATCAGATCTTAAAATATTCACTTACATCAGTTAGTTTTTAGCCCTTAACAGCCTTGTGGTCTCGTCTTATTCAGTGTGGACTTTTCCACCGTCAATTGGTGTTTGTGGGTTCATGTCTTGAGTTTTAAACACATTATATGCAACTAGATATAGACATTTATTTATAGCATTATTTATTCTAACGTTCGCATCATCGTGCTGAGACTCACTGCTGTCACTGATAGTTAGCTTTCCCATCCACTCTGTCTTCCTCCAACACGACTGCTGCTAATTAATCAACTCCGCTGTGTTTGGCACCGTCGACAGGGTGGAGAAAATAAATTGGAAAAACTTCTGCCTTAAACACAAATCAAAAAATTAACATAAACAAGAACTTTCGATGGAATCTTTCGATGGAAGTCGTTATAGTTAAGGAAACAGTTAAACTCGATTTAACTAATAAGACATTAGGCCTCATCCGTCCAGATGCAGATTAGGTTATAATTCATGAGTTGTTCTATGTTAATATCTATGATGTCATGTCATCCATCAGCCAACTCTTGAAATGACTCAGCTGGACTGAAAGCTTTGGTTGTTACATATTCATTCGACTGTGGCTGCATCCAAAGTTTTATCCAAAGCAGAAACTGAAAGTAGCTGCAGTTTCTCTCAGAGCAGCATTAGTTTGTTGGCAGTGAGCAGCTACGATTGAGGACAGAGCTGATTAAAGGTGGTTGTAAAATGTCCTCCTGTGACTCTGTGTTTAGCCTGAGATTGTGTCCATCTTAGATTCTGTCCTGCTTTGATGTCTTTTGTTTGTGCTTGTGTCTTTAGTCCTGATCCAGCTCCTGCTTGTAATTTCTGACACTCAACAGTGAAGGAGGCTCAGTCATGATGGACATATGGACAGTGAAACATCTGCATCTAGAAATTTGTTAACGTGATCTCTTTTTCCGTTTTATTCCATGCATCCTTCACTTGTTACACAATCACTGATAAGCCACATTTGAATCCGTCATTAATTAGCTCTTAATTATCATGATGATAGATTGTGAGTAAATGTTACAGTGAAAGATTTTGGTCTCTTACACACACACACACACGCACAGTTCTCCACAAATCTCCTGTGCTGTTCGAGTCACAGTGATGTGTTGTCTGGTTAAAATGGAGTCCCACTCCTTCACTTCTGTTCCTGCAGCTCTGTGCTGTGTGTGATTGATGGAACAATTATTCCATGTAGTTGTACAATATTACACATTCCCCCTGGTGTTTGTCTCCTAAGTAACAAATATTGTGTTTTTCGCTCTGACTGAAGCATCACCGTAGCCTGGTGTTGGCTGAGTTGTCACGATCATGTAACGCAGGAGCATGCGGTCATTTCACAGGTGGGAGGAGACGAGTGTGGCTTTTTGCAGCAGAGCAGAGAGAAGATTCTGACTCTCCTGAGTCACACGTGCTCTCTCTTATGTTGTGGATTGTATTTTAAATGATCACTGATTGGTAATCTATGATGACGACGGAGGAAAACCACACCTTTTGTTGAAAATTGCCAATGTATAAATGAGTCCAGACGTCTGAGGTTGATTTTTTGTTTTGCAGAACTTTAAATGAATCTCACTAAATGCTCTATTTGGTTCTGAAATCCTTTCAGCCTTTTGGATTAATGTTAATTAGAAAGTAAATGAAGTGTGGCAGAGAGATAAGAAGCAACTCCCTCCTCCAGGTATCACCGGCTCCTCGTAATCTCACGAAATCCCGAAGTATCTCAGTGAATACTAATGTGAATTATATCACACATGGCTCTGTTTATACTGTTACTTTACAAATATAAATGTATGAATATAAAATATATTCATTCTGTATTCATACTAAATGAGTCAGATCTTGCTTTGCAGGAATAATGTGGCAAACTTCTGAGCTATAATAATCTGCTCTCATGTTCTGTAAATTAATTCTCTGGATCTAAGCCCAGCTCACATAGGGTGGAAGGCAGGGTACAATTAGCAGTCCATCACAAGGTCAACACACAGAGACAAACAACCATTCACTCTGACATGAACAATTATGGTCATTTTAGAGTGTCCAATTAACTTTTGTATGTTTTTGGAGTGTGTGAGGGCTAACCAGAGAGAGCCCACATGCACACTGGACTGAACAGAGAACATTTACTTTTTAAATGGTGAATGGTGAGGACAGGTGAATGAACGATGAGGACAGGTGAATGAGCGATGATGACGTGTGAATGAACGATGAGGACGTGTGAATGAACGATGAGGACAGGTGAATGAACGATGAGGACGTGTGAATGAACGATGAGGACGTGTGAATGAACGATGAGGACAGGTGAATGAACGATGAGGACGTGTGAATGAAGGATGAGGACGTGTGAATGAAGGATGAGGATGTGAATGAACGATGAGGACAGGTGAATGAACGATGAGGACAGGTGAATGAACGATGATGACGTGTGAATGGACGATGAGGACGTGTGAATGAACGATGAGGACAGGTGAATGAACGATGAGGACAGGTGAATGAACGATGAGGACAGGTGAATGAACGATGAGGACGTGTGAATGAAGGATGAGGACAGGTGAATGAACGATGAGGATGTGTGAATGAAGGATGAGGACGTCAATGAACGATGAGGACAGGTGAATGAACGATGAGGACATGTGAATGAACGATGAGGACAGGTGAATGAACGATGAGGACGTGTGAATGAACGATGAGGACGTGTGAATGAACGATGAGGACGTGTGAATGAACGATGAGGACGTGTGAATGAAGGATGAGGATGTGAATGAACGATGAGGACAGGTGAATGAACGATGAGGACAGGTGAATGAACGATGAGGACGTGTGAATAAACGATGAGGACAGGTGAATGAACAATGAGGACGTGTGAATGAAGGATGAGGACAGGTGAATGAACGATGAGGACGTGTGAATGAAGGATGAGGATGTGAATGAACGATGAGGACAGGTGAATGAACGATGAGGACAGGTGAATGAACGATGATGACGTGTGAATGAACGATGATGACGTGTGAATGAACGATGAGGACGTGTGAATGAACAATGAGGACGTGTGAATGAACGATGAGGACAGGTGAATGAAGGATGAGGATGTGAATGAACGATGAGGACAGGTGAATGAACGATGAGGACAGGTGAATGAACGATGAGGACAGGTGATTGAACGATGAGGACGTGTGAATGAACGATGAGGACAGGTGAATGAACGATGAGGACGTGTGAATAATTGCTAATTAAATTAACATGAGTGAGTGACATTGTGACCTTTGACCCATTGTGACTGATACATTATGTGTTTACATCATTTACTTTGCCTTTAATTTGTTCAGGGTTTGCCTTTAATTAAAAACAATTATCGGGGAGATTTTTTGTACGACACAAGAAAGAACCCAACTGGCACAACTCCTCTGTCCCCTATTTTCCTTTCATCCCAACTGACAGAGGCAGATGGCTGCACATCTTTGTGTCTGCTTCTGCCAGAGATTTTTTCCTGAGAAAAGGAGGTTAGCTCATTGTGTGATCCGTTTAGGCTTCTTTCTTCCCTTGCCTTACCTGGCAAGACTTCTTGTGCTTTTTGATTAGGCTTGAGTGGATTGTTAAGCACCTTGTAACATTTGTGAAGAAAAGTGTTGTGTAAATAATGTTTTTTATCTTACTCATTGTTGCTAAACGGTACCCAGAGGCCGACTACCCTAATATGTTATCTTATACCAGGGGCGTCAAACATACGCCAAGCCACCTGAGGGTCTGATCCGGCTTGCAGAATGAATTTGTGAAACCCCATCATAATGTGATATGCTACATTTCAGTTCCAGATACCTGTGACTAAATGTTTTGTGCCCTTGTAGATCCACTGTCAACTGTAAACTTAGGCATCATATTGTTGAAATTGCACTTATTTCCAATTGTTAATGATGTGTTTTGTAAAAACATACTTCATGTAATCTCAAACAAAGGGAAACATTTGGAGATCTTGTTGTTTATAATGCTATTATTTTACTTGTCCAGCCCACGTGAGATCAAATTGCTTGGTCTGTGGCCCCTGAACTAAAAATGAGTTTGACAGCCCTGTCTTATACTAACAATGTCAGTCAAATTGAGTGCGAACACATATAGAAAACATATCAGGGTCAATTTAGGTCACTGTCACAGTTCAGCAGGTTTAACAGCAGCTCCTTGCTGTCACCTATCAGGAGCAGGTTATACTGTATATCTGCTGCAGAAAGCAGTGTAGTGGATCAGACTGTGTGTGCTGGAGCAGATTGGTGTGACAGTGCATGTGCAGACGTCCACGGAGGTTATTTCCACTTCAGAATCAAATATTTCTCCAGGATGTCGTAACTCTTGGTTCTCATCCTATGAGCAGCAGCAGAAGCTCTGACAGTGTGACTGATGTAAAAGGCTGTTGGAGGCACAGCACTTTGTCGTCTTTCTCTTGTGAACTTTGAACAGTTTCCTTTAAGTCTCTGACTGTGGGAAACTCTTTTTGGCAGCAGCTGGATACCGGGTGTTTGCTCTGACATGAAGAAATGCATCACTGTTCAGTTTGGTTATGATTTTCACGATTTATTGTTGGTATATGTTTGTTTGCTTTTTTCTACACATGATTCAGACATGGGTCTTGCTTAGTATCAGCAGTAATATTTTATATGACACCGTCTTAGATAAGCATGATGTTCTCTAACATCTTGTCACCATCTCTTTGTCCTGCCTTATTAAACAAAGCTTGATAAACTGCAGCACTTATCATCACACATTAGGAGTTGGCAGTTTTATGATTTTGTTTATAGACTTACGAACAGTTCAGTGTGTGCTGTCTGACAAACGCTACCATTGTTCGCTGAAGTCATTCATCTAAGAACATCACTGTCGTGTAGATATCATTTTAAATGGATAAATCTGCTCCAACAGGATGCGATGAAGTAGAGTCAGTGTTCCCCATGTGTAGTATTGGTGTCGGTCCCACAGACTGTGGAGCTTGTTCATCCTACTCTGCTGGTGAATCTCTGAGTTCTCTCTCCTCCCTCTGTTCTGGTGAATTTAGAGGAGAAGCAAAATCCAACAGGATTCAAACGCAGTCTTTAATTTCATGTCCGACATCGTCTCTCTACATTCATAAAATACATGGATTCTCCTTGTTTAATATTAATCTTGCAGTCCAGCAGGTTGTGTTAGTGGGAGATTGATATGAGCGAGGGAGGGAGAGAGTTTGTAAATCAAATACTGCACAGCCGAGTGGGAAGTGGCTGGAAATTGTGCAGTTTGCAGTTGAATCTAAGCTCATGAGTCCGACTACTACTACTACACTCTTAGAAATAAGGGTTCCAAGGGTTCTACAAGGGCTGAGGTTCTACCTGGAACCATTTGCTTCTGAAAAACCCTTTCCAGAAGAAAGGGTTTTTCAAGGGCTTGTAGAACTAATTGTTCCAGTAAGTGCCATTTTGATCCAGAGAACCCTTTAAAACCCCTTTCCTGAATAAAGGGTTTTAAAAGTGTTTTGGTGGAACCCTCCAAAAGGGTTCCAGGTGGAACCTTTATAAAAAGGTTCTACCTGGAGCCAAACAGGGTTCTCCTATGAGGACAAGCCGAAGTACCTTATATGGTTCTACTTACTACTTTTATTTCTAAGGGTGTACTATAAAATAATAATATTATTATTAATAATAATAATACTAATAATAATAATAATAACTTTTTCTTATATTGTGTTTTCGTATTATCGTATGCCTTACTTTTTTACGTAGCTTAATTTTGATTCTGATGGAGCAAATGTAATACATCCAATTTCCCATTGGGTTTCATTCTGATTTTCTCTGTGAATAATCTTTTTTTTTTTTTTTATCAATGATGACCTTGTCTGGATAAAATAAAACACACACATTCAAATAAAATCACACATTTGAGTCCAACATAACAACAGCACCAGCCTTGTACACAGTTGGACACACTGTGTCACTCCACTGAGACACCAGATGAAGGCAATTTGATTTTATGATTCTGCAGATTTCACGGTTACTGTCAGTCTCTGTGTGTGTGTGTGTGTTGTTGTGGTTTATGGAGTGATATTCTCTTCATTGGAACCCCTTTACACAACAAAATGTGTTGCAATCGCTTTGTGCCTTGTAAGTACATTTGAGGACGGATTGTTAGCCGAGCGGAATTTGGATATTTCCAGTTTGATTAGCCACTGTTTCCTCAGTCATCTTGTTCATAACACTGTCATACTGTTCTGGTAGAAACTGATTCCACAGAGAAATCCTTACTAAACAGTGTTTCCACTGGTTTCTCCGCACGTGTCTTTCTCTGTCTATGACGGCTGAGATCCACATTACATTTCAAAGCCCATTCTCTGAGCTGTCACTTTGAAGGAGGAAAATAACGTCTCTAGAGACAAAGAGAAGATCACACTCTTTAGATGTGACACCGCAGGTACATGGTGACATCACAGGATGATATTCTCAAGCTGCCTCTCGGTTCACATCTGCCTGTGCAGGACTTTCATGGGTGAAAATTAGCTGTCTGTTCTGCTGTGTCTCCTCCAACATGTTGAAGCAGCATTATTTCCCCCCCCCCCCCTCCTGTCTCCACACTTGTCTGATCCTATGAAATAAAATGTGTGCTGAGCAGATGGTGAACTGATGACCGCTCATAATGGAGAAAATCAGGATGAAATCACCTGATGATAAAAATTAGATTGTCATTTATCTCAGACTGTGTCTCTGGGGGAGAGTATCTCATCTGCAGCCTGGATTTAGGTGTTTCTTCTCTCTCTCTGAATTAGATGTTTTCAAAGCTTAGACGGATAATGTTTTGTATTTGTGGATCATTCATTTAATAACTGCTGGTTATGCTCTAAACTGCAAACACGAACACTTGTAAATGTTCACTTACAAGATTGTTGAAATACCGCAAAGACAATTTTTTACTATATGACCTAATGTTTTGCATGTTGGATTCAGACAAAATCAGCTGTAAGATCAGTTTTTGGCCTGAATCATTTTTGGTATTTTATTCGTAATAATATAAACAAAGTGCCATTGGAGAAAGTTATGTTTCCTTTTTTTACTGTTACTGACAAGTTACTGTTTAAAACACTGTTGCTGGCACATAATAATAACATCCTCTGCTTACACAGTCTGTCTGTACAACACAGGCAAAGTGAAAGGAAGACTAATGATCATTGACACAGAAAATTATGGACAATACATCACACACAAGCGGCTTCTTTTAGTGATACACTTTTGTTTGCAGGTTTTAATGATGAACTCAACTCCTCCTTGTTAAACATTCAGCATCAACAGCATAAACACTGCTCTGCTTTCTATTTACAGCTGTGTTTGTGCTAATGAGCTGAGGAGAGTTAAGTCAATTGTTACTACTACAAGATGTTTACATCCTGTGACACTGAGGAAATGACTCCACTGTAATTTGCCCTCTTATATATCTCTTATATTGGATGCATCTCTGTACGTTTATGGTCTGCACCTTGTTTGCGCTTCACACTTTGTGTTTCATGTCCAATGAGTGATGGTTTCTTTTGCACAATATTCTACTGAATTTGGTATAACTTTCACTTGCAATAATAAGAACATCATCATTTTTCTTATTATTGTTATTATTATAATATGTATTTGTTGTGTGTGTGTGAGAGGTGACAACAGTCTTCATTTGTGTACAGCAGAGGTGTCAAACTTGCAGCCTGTGGGCCACATGTGGCCCCCCCCAATCTATTACATGCGGCCCACCTGAATTTCATGTTATAATGAAAACATGGCTTGTGACCTAGAGTATACCTGTGACCATAGAGTATGTGGCTGAGGCACATTTGTCAGCAAGGTGATCAAATATTCATAGAAATTAATACTAAATACCTTTGCGAGCAATATGTTTTCCAGTATATATACCATTTCATATGTGTTTACTGTGAAGTATACATCATTCCATATTAAAACAAGCACTTTTACTTATAATATATACATGAATATCTTTAATGCTATATGATGGAATAGGTTGTTTTTTTATTTTTAGCTCATATTGCTCATCAGTTACTGCACATTTGTTTTTACCCCACTTTTTTTTCTCTGGACCAGCCCCCACTTGGCCAGACTCGATGGTCATTGGGTCATCAGTGTGTGACACAGAGCAGGGACTGACAGTTTACACAGGACATGTCAGGTCCCATCATTGTGTGAACTGAGAAATGTTTGTTTCTACAAGTTCTCTCCTGTGTTCTTTTGTAAGCAGTCTGTGTTGATTTTCTCCAGACTGTAAGTGCATCAGCTCTGAAAGTATATGTGGATGTTTGGCAGTGGAATGATGACCAAAGAAAGGCAGTTAAGACCCTGAAGTTTCACATCAGTGTGTGTGTGTGTGTGGTTGTGTCCTCACTCAGTGATTTGTTCAAATTATGTTTCCACACTAACTTCCCTCTCATTAGTTCACAGTCTGCTCACACTCCATCTCTCTGTGGACTCTCATTCGCACTGTTTATGTTTACTGGCTTCATTTTCAGCTTTGTCTGCTGTTTTTCTTACCTGCTTACCTTAGAACTGTTTCTTTAAAAAGCAATGTGATGAAAGGCTGAGCAGCAGTTTCATGAGAAACACTGAAGTTAGTTTAGGTCACCAGGGAGCAGCAAGGAAAAAAGAAACTTCTGACATTGAGTTCACCACTTTATCCTCCACATGAGGGTCGTGGGGGGTGCTGTGCCAATCTCAGCTGACATGGGGCGATAGGCAGGGTACACCCTGGACAGCTCGCCAGTCCACCACAGGGCCACATATAGAGACAAATGACCATTCACTCTCACACCTATGGTCAATATAGAGTTGTCTATTTGATTTAGCTCGTTCTATAGTTCTATAATGACCATATTCATAATTATTTCTCAATCACTTTATTAGAACACACTGAATGAATGTTATTGGTAACAACCTGTTTTTGTCCTTCTGTTTCATGTTCTGAAAAGGGTCCACACCAGGTTTATTCAAGAAATGCTTGAGTATTACTGTACATACACGTCTGTCTGAACTCATTGACAGCTGGAAAATATAAAATAGACTTTCAGTCAAATCATTCCAATCCAAAGCTGGAGGAGCCTTGGGATTTTTCCACAGTACTGTACATGGTGTCATGATTAAAACAGCAGTTAACACAGTCGAGTCTCCTTTATGCTGAGCTGCGGCTGACTGAAGCTTGTAGTCGATGTCACTGTTCATCAGTGTAACATGGACACTCTTTACGATAGCGTCCATGCAGTTAAGTAAACCAAATGAAGCTTTGATGTTTTAATGAGGGATTTGTTTCCTTCACAGTGAGAGACTCAGAGATATGAAGACAGTGAAGGGAAATCTGATCACCAGCGAGCTCTGTTTACTATGCTTTTTCTATGCTCTTTCTAAATCTCTGTCTCGGTTAATAAGTAAAAATACATAAATAACAGCTAACAGTTTCGTATAAGCTCTGGTCAACATGTTGGGGATTCAAATGGTTAAAAATCATGGGAACAGTGTTTGCTTAACAATGACAATATGGATTGTGGGTAACAAAATTAACACAATTCCATGAATAAAGATAGAGGAAATAGTCAGAGGGGAAATGTTTCTATATAACTAAAATGCAGAGGTGGAAACAGTACTGAAAGATTCTACTCAAGTAAAAATACCACTATACTGATACAATTTTACTTAAGTACAATTAAAAGTACTGATCTCAAAATGTACTCAAGTTAAAGTAAAAATGTAGTTTGTTTAAAATGTGTTACTTTTTTAAATGTATTAGTGCTGACAAAATAAACACACAATGTATCAATCAAAATGGGTCAAAGGTCCTCATCATTCACTGCCAAAGTTTCCGGTGCATGAATTTATTATTTGACTCTGTAACAGATAAAAGCGGTTAAAATGTATAGCGAATGTATAGCGACTTCCAAAAAAACATACTTAAGTAAAAGTAAAATTACACATTTTAAGTACACAAAATACTTACTCAATTACAGTACAATCAGTTAATGTAATTCATTACTTCCCACCTCTGCTAAAATGACAATATTTTAAAGCTCCCATAGAGTGGTCCTATCACACATGTGAGTTATGGAGGTCTACTTACATACATTGACTTGTTTTTATGGTCAAAAACCTCCTCGTTGCTGTAAATAAGCCGATAGAAATCTCTCCTCACTGAAGCTCTCAGTCACACCCAGAAGACAGACTGTGTTGTGATTGGCCAGCCAACGAGAGCTTTCCCAACTGTCTTGATATTGGCCAATATCTGGAAGTGACGTAATTAGCACACCTGCTCTCAGAAGTGCAGCTCCCCCCTCTGGAATGGTGGATGCACTGCTACTCATTATCAAAACATTGTTTTAACAATGTTTAAAAATAGCTTCGTCACGACTCCCCACCGCAGTCCCTTTTACGCCTTTGACCCGGAGTCAGACCCAGAGTCAGAAGATACTGTTGGAAGTGACGAGGATGATCTGCTGTTCAGGAGAAATGCTGTTTATGTAACCGGACCGGGTTTTTTCAGAAATCTCGCTGAGTCCGAGATTACAATACAGCACAGCGTCCTCAGCAGTGGCTTAACTGTTTTTTTTTTCAAACCTTCAGGGCTTCATAAACGAGGTAATGGTGCAGATACACACCAAAAAACAGCGTTAATTGGAACTTCCATTCTAGGTCCACTTTAACTTAGCATTCTCCAAAACTGAACATGGGCGTTGCCATTTCTGAAAACATGAAACTGCAACAGTTCATGAACTCGGAGCTTACAGATATGTTAGAAACTCACAATATTGTGAATATAACATGAAGGGAACATTCAGGTGAATGCATCTTGTAAACATTGTAAATACATTTTTCATTTGAAGGCAGCTCTTGTTGAGCCTGTGTCGAGATGTGTCAGTTTGTGTTCGTGTTGTGCGACACTGTAGTTAACAGTTGTTTACAACCTGCTTGTCATGTAAATAATCATGTTGAGTTAATGTGACACTGACACTCATCAGTGTCACACCATGAGATAAACATCACAATATTCATAGTTATATAAAAGCCAAATGCACACAAACACAAACAAACAATTATTTCCTTTCAGAGGTGTGATCACACCAGAGACTGAGTGTAATCAGTTGATCTGTTTTTTTTTTTTTTCTTTAACAGATATTAAAGGCAGTTTTTTCAGTTGCATGCTGGGACATTACTGTACTATCATTAATTAAAACGTTGGCTATGTATTGGCTAAGAAATGAGTGTGAAGACTAAAAAGAAAGTTTTTAATTTTCTCAGATTTCCCACACATTTGTATTTATTCTGTTTACAGTTTACCTAAGTAAAAATACAAATACATATGTATGTACTGTACAGAAATATAGTATATATAATATGTTTATGTTCAAATCAGCGTTTCATTAGACAAAATGCCTCACATGCTGCTGCTTTGACTCTGCAGTTCTTTCTTTCTTTGGGTCAACTAAAGTGTTTTCAATTTAACACTGACCTTCACGTACCGGAATGGCTGGAAAACATATTCATATTTAGAGAAAACAAAGGAAAAAACAACTATATGAACACACATGAGCAATGCTCAATATCAAAGTTCGCTTGGCACGATTTTATGAACTAAAGAAAAAGAAAAACGATCCATTTTGTGACTTCTGCACCATTGTTGCTACTAAATCACTGCTAAAAATGTGATATAAAATGTTGTGTGTGAATAAGATTCAGGGGAGTTTAAGCACAGTATTGTTGTTTTTCCCTCCATGGTCACAGATCAACATTCCCATTAATATTCTAATCATTTGTTTCCTAGTGTGTCATAACATGAACATAACATGGACTTAAGCTAGTCAAATAATGTCATTAAGTGCAGTGTTAATCTTCTGATGAGCCATTATACACGTCTCATTGTCTTGGTACCTGCCGTCGTCCAGTGGTCACTGCCAGCTGTGCCACAGTCAACTGGATGCTGAATAATGTCCTTCACTCAAACCAGCTGTTCAGCCATGAACGGCACAGCATCATCACTGTGTGTGATAAGCTGTAATTGATTTTTAAAAGTTATCCTTCAGGGCTCCATAGATTTATTTCCATCATCACAGGGCTGCGGCAAACGGACATTTATGTCTCACATACAGAGAAACATACAGAGACGTTCCACTGCAGTGCTCATTTTCTCTCACTGCTCTGCATCCTTCACAAACTAATTACCCACCATGGCAGCATCATTTTTCATGTTTTCTTTTCCCCCTTGCTCTGAGAAGAAACTCTGACTGTGGCAGAGAGACTGTGACAAATGAGGAACATCATTTGAGGACGAATGGAGGAAGTCGTGGTAAAACAGGCCTCTGCAGAACAACAGAGACACTGATGTCTTCAACAGCTCGAATTTACCTGTCAGTGATGAACGTGTATTGTGCTATGATGATTTTAACATGAGGGATTTATTTTATGTCATGTTAGGTGTGTCTTTTCTTGACAGATCAACAGCTGCTTTATGGAATTAGATTTGTGTCAATATTTTCAAACAACACTTTTCAGGAATCAAACAACACTTTTCAAAAAGCAAAAAGATGATATAGTTTTTTATCATTCAAATATATTGTATTTTGTTGTTTGAAAATACATTGTATCTTTGCACTGTGGTTTTTTGTTTGCGGGCAGGCCTTAGGAAGCTGCTGATTGGCTGGAGTTTGGAGTGACAGCTCAATGGACCAGAAGTCGTCACAGGCTTCGAGTCGCTGTCCGTCTGGAACTTGTTCCCCAAGTTTTCACTGTCAACATCTGACATCTAATTGTAAAATTTACAATTAGATATCTAACATTTGTCAGATTACAGACATCAGATACTTACAATTATATGGTCGAGGTCCAGGCGGACAGTGACTCGAAGCGGGTGACAACTTTCGGTCCATTGAGCTGTTACTCCTAAACTATCAAACAGCAGGCAGCTACATAACCCAGCCCACAAACAGAAAAACACAGCGCAAAGAGCAAACCAGGGAGCGCAAAGAACAAGTGATGGAGTGCAAACAACAAACAACAAAATACAATATTTTTTGATTGATCTGATCGCCAACCATCAGCGACAGTGTACTGTACGATGCAACTTTTGCTGTCGCTCATGATGAAAGTAGTTTGTTGTTGATGCAGTATTTATTTATAATTTAACATTATTCTTCTTACTCTCTGGGCCTGATTCTGGCAGTTTTAGTCTGATGAGGATTAAGTTACACACTTCTCACAGTGTTCGGACCACTCACGTATAGAGCAAGGACAGAGGTCCAGGTGCATGAGTGGTGATGACAAGGCAGTGATCCGTCCAAATGATTTTGAATGCTATTTTAAGGTGAAAATAAAAGCTTTTACTTTAACATCGAGTACTGTTTTTGTAAATCTTATGTAAATTAATACATCATCACATTGAGTATTCACCAGCTTTTTCCCCTCATCACTTCTCTATCTTCTGATAGAGATTGAGCCACATGCAGTAATAGTTAAGAGGATCCAGATTAATGCAGAGAGACGGAGTGAGACAAAGCAAAGTAAGAGTGATAAAACAAAGGGAAGCTTGTGGTTCAGCTGATTCTCTACTGTCTCTGTCCGTAATTGAATGTCAGCATCGATGATGCTCTTCAGACTGGCAGTAGCTCAACCCTAAAACCTGCTGAGCATTGAAGAGGAAACACAGGGGTTGATCAGCAGCTCAGTTGTCTCTAATCAGGAAATTGTCGACAGCTCAGCTGGAGCAACAGCTCAGCTGGAAACAGAAGTGAGCTGCAAAAGGATTCAGATCTTTTCTAATCCAGTCTGAGCCTGAAAGTGTTAACTAGCACTATCTGCCACTGATCATAGCAGGATTCATTTGCTCCTCAGTAAACAAACATAGACTGTTGTTGGTGTATTGACACATATTGACCTGTGAGTTTACGTTGTTTGAAGAGTTACTGCTCTGTTAGTCAGGTGGATGTGGAGAGCTTCATGCTGTGGAAGCTGATCTTTGTGAAAACAACTGGTGTCACATCAACAGATTTGACAAAGTGTACACTCATTCAACAGCAGAGGAGTACACACACACACACAGACACACACACACTCTAAAGTGTGTGTGGGGGGGGGAGGGGGACAACTGTTCAGTAGTAGTTGGACAATAAAAAAAGATATAAATGACGATATTTCACTGAATTTCAAAGTTAAAGTGCTTGTTTTCAAATGGAACAATGCATCATTCTAAATAAAAACATATTCATGATGCAAAAACAGAGAAATAGATCTAAAATCAATTGAATAATAATGTGCACAACTGTAATTAAAACAGCCCATATAATTTTATGTTGAATACAATACATTTAATAATGTGAAAATGACATATCCTTTTCATTTTTTTTCACCCATGAGTGGCTTAGATTTGGTTACAAGTCCCTATTAAAATTATAATTGTGACAATGAAAATGATTTATTTTTGTAAAACTATGCATTTGTATGTAAATGTTACTGGAAAAAAAGGACAATTGGCTCCCGGAAATCTTCACATTATCAAATATGGCCCTCGTTAAAAAAATGTTTGTAAACCCCTGGTTTAACCCTCCACTCTAATATCTTTCACATCCTTGAAAAGTTTATTTTTCTTTGTTTTTTCAAGGTAACTGTAGATGCTCAGGATCATTTTAACTGATTCATTTCTAACCATCTGCCTCCACATCAGTGGTCAGTAAGAGATTGTTTGTGGAGGCTGGAGAGGTGACATTTACCTATGGGTGATATATATTATCAGCACAGACATCTTTATATGCCCACATTAACTGACAGAGATATGAATATCTGTCCTGGGTAGAAGGTTTGTATTTTGTGGAGTCATCGATCCACTTCCTCCTAAAATAGATGCTGTTCTTTATATGACTTCACTTGTCTTCCTCCTTTGTTCTCATCATAACTATTATGGCTGCTAACGATAAAAAGTAACTGTGGGTCATAATAAGCGACCTGTGGCTCCTATTTTTTTTCTTTTTTTTTTTGAACAGTAGGACAGTCTTTCTTACTGGCAGCAGCGTTGTTCAGCCGTCCATGACTTGTGTCTCATCCAGGACATTAAACCCCTTACACATGATCGATACACTTCTTAAATCACAGTGAGAGTAATGTGGCGTCTTTAACTTAACTGAACACGTTTCGTTACGTGATTTATTCTTCTAAATAGAGTCTCTATTTTCCTCTGTGGTGTTAACTGAGCTCAGGCAACTTATTTCACCGTATAAATGTTCATCATCTGCTGAGTGTCAGTGGAATCACACACCTACTCTGTC
Organism: Microchirus variegatus; assembly: GCF_963457635.1. Lineage (NCBI taxonomy): Eukaryota > Metazoa > Chordata > Actinopteri > Pleuronectiformes > Soleidae > Microchirus > Microchirus variegatus. The sequence goes on along the minus strand of NC_139804.1, from coordinate 22,242,690 downwards.
ATCCTTGAACGAGGCCAGAGCTGAGTATAGCTGCATGAAAGTCCACTCGGTGGAGGAAATAAAACTACAATATTCTCTCTTCAGGCTTAACATATTCAGGGAGATTGAGCATCTCAACATTTCCAAGTTAATTAAAAAAAGACAGGTGGAAAAGTCACACGTTATTTCTGACTTTTGAGTCAGAAATAATGAGTTTGTCTGCAGATGCTTCCATGGAGGCTTTAATGACTTCTGGGGAAAAGAACAGAAGCTACATTCACCTTAATCGTGTTATTATTTCTGGACAAATAGGAGTTTATTGTTGCGGCTCTTTGTTTTTTCTTGTTTAGTTTATTAAAATGTGTAACCTAAAGAACTTGCGCTTTAATTGTTTTCATAACAAATTACAACAACTTTCTGAAATCTGCACTGTGGTAAAATAATCAACATCACTAATTGGTGAAGCCACTCTTTTTTTTTTATCCACACCACATTGTCCCCACACTGATGAATGACATTTAGATTTTAGGATAAAAAGCAACTATATTACTGAATTCAAATGATAACGATGTAATTTGTCTGATATATACTCATTTACAATCCTGAGAAGAAGTCTCAGGACAATCACTGTGCTCACCATAGAAAATCAATTTTCCGTGATTTTGCCACAGGAGTCTGTGTTGATAATGAGAACTGTGGTATCAGGACAGTGGAAGCTGCAAAACCTGTCAGTGAAGTTGATGATAAATAATAACCACAGTGACTGTGACGGGCAGCTGTCACGGCCTACAGTTTATTTCAGTTTGACTTGCATCACATACACTTGCATTCAATGTGTAATAATGTTACACTGGAGTTTTTGCATGTTCTCCCCATGTGTGTGTGTGTGCATGTTTTCTCCGGCTTCTCCGGTTTCCTCCCACAGTCCAAAAACATGCAATATGGAGATTAGGTAAATTGGACACTCTAAATTGTAACTAAACTGCATGTGGTACATGTGATGGACTGGTGAACTGTCCAGGCTGTGTACCCCGCCTATCGCCCTATGTCATCTGAGATTGGCATAAAGCGGTAGAAGATGGATGGATTGATGAAGAGCTTCTAAATAATAATCACATATGAACACTGATGCAGTAACTGTGACACGCAGCTGTCACGGCCTGTAATTTATTTCAGTTTGACATACGTATGCATTCATTGTGCAATAATGTTACATTGGAATTTTTGTAATTTTCTCCCATGTGTGCGTGGGTTTTCTCCAGGTTCTCCGGTTTCCTCCCACAGTCCAAAAACATGCAATATGCAATCAGGTAAATTGTACCCTGCCTTTTCGCCCTACTGTCAGCTGAGATTGGTGCTAGTGCCCCCGCGAGCCTCTTGTGGAGGATAAAGCGCTAGAAGATGAGCGAGTGAGTGGAGTTTTTTGCAGGGTAGTGGATGTAATTTAGACATTCAAGATCACACCGTGGTAACTCCACACCATAATCAACACAATAAAATACTCTCTTTTCAAAATAAGATTAAACGTTTGCTTCTTTAGTGTCCATGTGCTCGGTTGCCTGCTATGAAACCTGCCTCATCCATCTGAAAATAATAATAAAAAAATATATATATCCCTTGTGTCAGAAAGGGAGCTGGATAAATAAAGCAGCAATGCATTCTGGGCATGATGGTAGTGAGACAACAGCTGCAGTGTTGACACATAGTTCATATGTTTTGACATATCTCACTGTAGTGAGATATAAGGAGGTTTGGCCCAGTTTATCTCCGTTCAGGTGAAACAAGAGAGAGAATTTCTGAGTGGAACGGAAGAAAAGAAATATCATCACCAGACTTTTGAAACATAATAAAGTAGATACTGTATTTTTATATGTATATTATATTCACATATAAAATACACATTCGTGAAGAAAGGTGAGAATTATTTAGCTGCATCCTATTGACACATTTATGAAACACCTTCACTAACTCTCAGTACTAATGAGCAGAAATAAAGCTAACTAGTTACCAGGTTTATACAACAACACATTTGTATAATTCACTAATATTTGTCACATAACATTCTCAATAACACTCGTCAAATAGAGCCCAACCAAGCCTATGGTATTTATTTACTTTGTCCTCTCAATCTTTCCCCCCCCCAACTTTGTATTCCACCTTCTTTTTTTCTAGTTGGTGTGTCTCATTCCTGCCCACACAAAGATAGATGAAATGCTGTTTCCCTTTCTCTTTTTCAGTATTTCTCAGCTCAAGGAAAAAGCTTGCTTTATCTGCTGCTCCAGGGAATTGTTGTTGTTTCTTCCTCCATCTACAGGTTTGTGTGTGTGTGTGTGTGTGGTGACAGGCTCTGTCCTAATCACTTAAATTACTTCCATAGTTAATGAGAACTTTAGAGACAATCAATGAGCATGGATAGTGAGGGATGGGACGATGCAGAGTCCCTGAAAAAGAGAACATATTTGACCTTAACTTTTTTTGTCCCTGAAGGTAAAGGCAAAGATCTCCTTCCTTCTTTTTCTGATTTATGTTTATAAAGTGTTACAGGGTGTTTTTTGGAACAAATCCTTTTCTCAGCCACAGACGATTTGCATTCAAATACATTCCTTATCATATTTGCCTTATTAAAGGATCAGTATATTGCTACTGACTACATTTGCCAACAACTACAATCTGACTGAGATTAATTTCTTAATCTCAGTCAGAATGAAAACACAACAGTGTTATATATTCATGAGGTGAGGCTTTTCATCCCTTGAACAAAAAAAAAAATCACCCTCATTGTGTTTTACAGTCAAACTGCAGTATGTCTGTGTTTTTGACAATATTAAAATATCCATAGCATCAACTGTGTTATTTGGCTGGTTGGGTTTTCTGGGTGCAGATGGATGTAAATCTCGTCCCTACAGAAAATGATTGTGGATTATTTCTGCATGGTGCTGTTTACATGAACTAATCCCGTTTGTCTGAATGACAGACATTTACTGCACATGTTGTGTAGAATGACAAGGAGACACAAAGCAGTTCGCATAAACAGATAGCTGAAGGCTGAAAGTATTTCCTGTTTTATTGCTGATGTCAGTATCCGTCACACAGACCTGCAGCTCCATTTTTCACAGTTAGCAGCCAGACATTTCATTCAGGCAAGAAATTGATTTTGATAATTAAAACCAAGTGAAAATCAGTCTTTTTCTGTCTTTTGGAAGGTGGCAAGTTTTTAGAGTTGTGTCTGGAAAATGTGGAAAAGATTGTACGCTCTAATGAGTCAATGTGATAGTTTTTATTTCAGGTTACACGTCAAAATATTTATTTGTGAGACACTTGGTTTGGAATCTCAGTCAAATAATTGTTTGTGACCATCTAAAGCGAGAGCAGAATAATAAATGAATGACCTTTTACTTTGCCTGGAAGATGTTGGTACCAAAACATCAAATTCATAGCGCAGCAGTGATGTATTGCATTTTTACTGAAAATATAATGAGGATTGCTATTCTGGTGTTCTGTTTATGCTGTTTATGAAAGTTTATATTGTTGTTTATGTTAAGTGTTTGGTTTCCACCTGCAAAGTGAAAACTAATTTGTGTGAGTCTCCTCGATCTCTTCTCACATAGTGAACCATTGGGGGAAGTTATGCATTTTAACTCAATTTGTGGGAGACAACGTTCTTACGGGAGGAAGGAGGAACTCTATGTGTTGTATACAGTCAACAGAAAATCAATGTAGGTCACCCAATATAACTATATTGTGTTAATATAATGATGCTCTGTACAGGGGAAACAGAATGTGCTCTCTTTCTCTGCTCCCAGCTGAAGTAATGATCTCTCCAGTGAGCGTCTTCCTCCAGGTTTTATGAGTCCATGCCCTCCAGAATGACCTTTGACTTTATTATAAACTAGTAGTAATGCCAAAGCGACTTCAACAAACAGCTGAACTCCTCCAGGTTCTCTCATTTCTCTGGAAGAGCCCATTATTTACTCTGAGCTGCTGCTGCCGCTGTTGTTGTTCTTCTTCACACTCACCGCTATAGATACTTCACTTTGACTCTCATCTGTCTGCTAATTAAAGCGGTTTGACACTTAATTTAAACACCACGTACGGTTCAGTAGTACTGAGGAGAGGGAGTGACTCAGTGTCCCCGTGTTCAGGTAAACAGCTTCACCCTTTTGTCTCTGTGAGTCAGTGGAGAAGTGTCTGAGGATGAAGACACTGAGTGTTAGATTAAGCTGCTGTCATTGTTTTGTTTTTTTTCCCTGCCTCCTCTTTGAAAATTGCTCAGTGTGCCGCACTTGAATTATACCCACTAACTTCTGCTTTTAGACAAAAACAGCGACACTGACTGTATTGTGGGTTTGAGCTCTGTGTTCAGAAGAGGCTTCAGGAGACACTCACACGCAGCAGCTGAGCAGCAGGAACCAGAACTTGTATCACTAAACACTCGCATCCTTGAACTATGAATATGATTATCGACTCAGCACAAACTGGGTATGAAATTTGCATCTGTTTCAGTGAGGATCTGCTGTTTTGCATGGTTGTGTAAGACACACTTGACAGTCTGCTTGTGCATTTGTGTCTTCAGTGTGTTTGCGGAAACCTAATCCTCAGTATTTGAGGTTCAGTGATGCAAGATGTTCAGGTGTCTGCACCTCATGACGCGTATTTAAAAGCTGAGCTTTAGGGTGAATTCCAATTCCTTGCTTAACCCTAAATCTTAACCCTCAATCTCAAAAATGCACGCTCCCGCTAGTGCAAGTGCTGTCCCGATTCTCAGAAAAATCGCCCTCAATATTGAGATTTTCCGACACCACCCTTGGGAGCAAGGGCTACCCAGATTGCATTGCGTGTTTTCACATATGAAAGATGGCGTCGAAAGCAGCGAAGCGAGTGCGATACAAATTAAGTATTTTCTTTGTTAATAGAGATATAAAAATTATGAAAACCATTGTATTATCTTAGTTTAGGCCCATATTATGGATTACTGACGTCATTGTTGCGTAACATTTATTTTTATTTTACGATCTTTTGTCAATAGCCGGCCGGTGCGCACACGCGATCGTTTGCTATCATTTACCCTTCAATAAGCCGTGGTGTGTGGTAACTGTCAGCTGAATATGTCTGTGGTTGTGGTATTTGTATGAGTATCATCTTATAACTAACTGACAACCTAATAACTTGACTGAAATAAAATAATATTTCTTCTTCTTTTTTTGAGTTGACAGACTGGACGCAGCTTTCACATTATTCTGCCCCCCACAGTCTGAATACGTATCTGCATTTAAGGGGTGTCCCATTTCTAAGTAACAAAATAACCCCCAACACTTGGTTTTGAGGGCCAGTTAAGATAAGGGTTGAGTTTGAGGGTTAAGATAGGAATTGGAATTGGCCCTTAATGTCCTCTGTGTTTCATAAAGTTTTCCTAATGAAAAGTCAGAGTACATTTTTCATTGACAATGACAAGGACCGATTGTGTTGTGATGTGACAGGTGATTGTGATGAGCGAGATCAGTTGTGTCTAAATGTTGGCTTCTTAGGGAAACATCCAACGACATTCTTTTACTGTGGACACTTGGCTGTTTGGCAACAATCTTTTTAGGAGCCACTGTCAAGGTTATAAACCCACACAGCGACAGACTCTGTCACATTGCCAGAGGTTACTCAGCTGGCTGCTATAAAAAAATTCCCCCACTGAAGTAGCAGACTATCATTATCCAGGGACAGAGACGGAGAGCAGCCTGTCACAGCAGGAGAGGCCATCATGGGAGCAGTGGGGGAGCAAAGAGCCATAATCTGTCTCTGAGGTAAGATATAAGACTGGAACAGGCAGTGAAGGAGGCTGGGATAGAGACTACAGTGCTGACTTTTTTACATTTTCAGCACTTAAGGGCCGGGTGATATCACCCAAAAAAATGATTTTCCATCTTAGTAATAACAAATTATTCCAAACAATATTTTCAAAATATTTTCAAACTGAATTTCCCATAGGGATTGTAGCACAACCGCACTCTGCCTTGAGTTGAAATTGCATTTTAACAAAGATGCTTGCTGCCATCTTATTAGTCTCTCTTAAGAAAAGATGGGCTGCAGCGCTGCACCACTTTGGAATCCCAGATGGAGCGGCAACGAAAATTTAGGAATTCTATTTTCATTAAAAACACATCATCTTCAACCAGTAATACAGAATAATAAATTGCATCTATTAATTGCTCAGTCTTAAAACACTTAAAGACACGCACTAATGGAAAATGTTCTGTGACGTGTCTTTAAGAGTATGACTTCATCACTTTATCATCATTCATCATTTTCATCCCTATGTGCAGGTCTCTTTGTGAGAACAGTTGTTTTCTCCGCAGCTTTTCAGGCAGTGATTATGGTAAATAAACGTATCCAGTGGCTCCACTTTGAATAATATGTTTGGAAACAAACATCAAGGGAAAAGAGGGAAATGGACAAAGAGCAGCAGAAACTCTTGAGCGTGCTTTTGCTGTAAAAACTGGGCATACAGAGATGAAGGATGATCTCCTCAGATAACAGACACACAACCCACTCCGCTTGTTACCATGGTGACAGCTGTGAAGGGTAACGTGCATGGGATTACTGAGGATTTGGAGTGGTTTAACAATTTCTTAATTTGCTTATAATCATTATTTAATCCAATTTGACTATGTCAAATAATAAAAGCACCACATTAAATTACAGTGAGAAATTTTCCACACTATAAGCAAGAAAAGATTGTGAGAAAATGTAAATAAAGGTTTCACAGAACTCATTAACAACATTGCTTGACACAGTAATGCACACTGGCCACGTACTTGCATTTCTTCGCTTGTTTCTTTGTCAGATTTCATTTGTCCAACTTTTCCCTGGGATCAGTGTGGTGCAGGGGATTTACAATTCACTGCTCAGAACCACACCCGCATCCCACAAGAAAAACAGCCTGAGGATTTTTTTTTCCACTCAAAAGTTACAAGATACAAGAGCAACATGTTCTTTTTTCAGATACTCATCAAGTTCACAACAGTGTTGGGCTCAGAATCCCTGTTCTGTCTCCAGCCTCCCGAAAACAGCTGAATCCACCTTTCCTTATCTCTGAGAGCAGGAAAAAAAATAAGGGAGGAAGAAGAGTCAAAGGGAATGAATTAATAAAGGGAAAACAACTGGGCTGGAAATTAATTTTAACTAATTAAGTGTAAAACAAATTCTTGGAGGAATGGAAGAAATCTACACACACACACACACACACACACACATATATATATATATATATATATATGTACATACATATATATATACATACAAAAAATATATATATATGTATATATATAGCAACAGCCAGATTATTTTCATTCACTTTCATTTAATAAATGTAGCAGGGTGTCATCTGCAGAGCAATGGGAATATCATGCATCAGGAATATCACACATATAGAAGATGAAACTTGGCACTAAAATACCAAGATAGAAAAAAAAAAAAAATTGTTTACATCCCTCAGATCGCAGATTAAAGCTCCGGTGCAGAACGTCTATCGCCCCCTGTGGATTTCTAAGTAATTATCAAATTGCTGCAAGAAAACGCGTTCCCACGCCCCTCATCACACACACACACACACACACACACTTTCTATGACAACACACCATGTAAATTAAATGAATTATGACACTCGGAGACAAATAAGCACATTAGATGGATAAGATGTAATTGAATTTCTTAGAATTTACTTTGATGTCTCTTCAGTAGCAGTGACTGTCAGTGCATACATCTGCAGTATTTTGTAATGAAGTGTTCTCTCCTTAGGAGTCAGTGTTCTTTTAAGTGCATCGTGTTTCACACAGCCTCTTTGTTCATGGTGTGTATAATCTCTCTAATGCAGCCACCCCAGTGCTCTGTCGGATTACATGTGTTCAGAGCTGCTCAATGATCATACACCAGGGAGAACAAGGCCCCCACACTTCATCACACATTTCATTTCTGGACAAACACTGAGAGACTGGCTGCATATTTTCAGTGTGGTCATAAAGTTTTGCTCAGGAATTAAGGATTTTAATGACTGTAATATGTATGACAGTGCACCAAACTAAGAGGTTATGGTTCATGCTAAACAAAGAGGAGTCTCTCAGCAGTCTGACCAAATAAAAGTTATTAGCAGAGTTAGTCTTTTGCAATAAAACAGCTCTTCTGCTGCTTTTATGGCTGATGTTTTATTTGCAACCTGTGGAGGTTTGTTGAAAGCACAGAAGCTGTGAGGAGCAGATCAGTGTTTTGCTGAAGGCAGGAGGGATCTCTTTGTGTGATTGTGATTGAGTCACAGGTTGTAATGTCTTTTTGCAGAGTTGTATTAAGTTTTTCCTGTGAAATATTAGTTTAGGTGCTTTCGCAGCTCATATAAGACTTTACAAAATCACTTCTTGTTTGTAAAGCACAAAATCCTATCGCCCCACAACACCTCTCAGACCTACTCAGTGCTTATGAGGCCAACAGGTCTCTTAGGTCGTCTCACACAGGGCTGTTTTAAGGATATAAGCTTCTTTCAGGTTTAATGTCTCTGGAACAGTTTGCCAGATGAACTCCAGTGTTTACCTGATTTATGAGAAGAGATAAAATGCTTCTCCTCTGCTTCCTGTATTTTATTGGTCAATATTTTGTTTGTGTATGTGTAAGTTACTGTGGTTGAGTCACTGATTGATGGACATTATGTGTTTCTGGTTTGGAGCTGCATTTCATGTGCGGTGTGTCCCTGTCCTCACCCTCTTCCTCTTCACTCTCTCAGTTACGTAACGATGCCCTTGTCCAGACAACAGTGTTCTGAAGCATCATCATCATCATCATAGTGATGACATGCACAGCAGAGGAGCAAAGGCCACCACTGCATTTATTCATGGACACATTATTTCCACGTCCCTGCTGTGAGCTTCACAGGGCTGCTGGGCACCTGCTGTGCTTCACTGAATGCCAGCTCACTCCCTCTTTGGGATTTGTTGGCAGTCGTGTTTGCTTTCCAATTAGCAGTGTGCATCCAATTAATAAATATAAAGCTGATGATGGGAAAGGCTGCACATTTGTGTCTAATGTTCTCCTCCGTAAGTATACTCAGCTCGGTGTAACCTCATTCCTCTTTTGTCAATGTACACTAGCTCAAATTATCTGTGCATGTGTAAAATGATGCGGTGTTAATTTCTCCGAATTTGAACTATGCTGCTTCACATGTATCAGAAGTATATGTTGTGTGCTTCTTTATTTTGAGTTACTGTATATCTCACTCAAGCATTTTGGTATTCTAAAAATATAATTAATAATACAGAGGAAAAGTGACACTTTATATTATAAATATATGCCTTGGGTGGCTGTAATGGTAACAATTCAACTATGTAAAAAATCTTAATTGTTACTATTTTCATGAGCTTTCGGTTTATTAAGATGTTATCACTAGAATCTGTTCATCAAAATGATTTGTTCAATAGATTCGTTCACCGAATCGTTCAGTGCTAAGCAGGAGCCCAGTGCCCTGCTACGTGACTCGCGTCTTCCCTGAGTGCAGTACGTTCGCGCTGCGGGTCAGTGAGTGAGTGACAGAGCGAACGAGATTCATGTCCTCAGCCACAGTTCACCAGCTCTCTGTGTGTCAGTTCGTTCGCGAGGCATACGAGATTCATGTCCACAGCCACAGTTCAGTGTGTGTCGGTACGTGCGCGGGTCAGTGAGTGGGTGACAGCGCGAACGAGATTCACGTCCTCACAGCCACAGTTCGCCAGTTCTCTGTGTGTCCCCGCTAGGCGCACGTTGGCCGGTGTCGTTTGCTGAAGATTCACGAGATTCACCAGTTCGTGAAGTGATCCCAGTCAGTTCGTTCACTCAAAAGATTTGTTCTTTGGAACGAATCATTCATGACCGACACAACACTAGACTGCAGTGAGCACTTCTGGTTGTCAAACAGTCACCAACTTCTGCGCAAATCACCCATCTTTTTCTTTTTTTTTACAGTGATTAAATAGAAACTTCTAAGTGCCTCCACTTATCAGTTTACCTGCTCTTAAAGCCCAGGTGTCAGTCAGTGAGTTAACGAGGGCTCAGTCCGTCATGTTAGTGAAGCAGCAGGTACAACAGCAGATCCTCGTTAGTGTTATTAATCACACCTGTGCTTTCCCTGCTCTTGTGTTAAAGTGCAGTTTGACAAATATGACAGCCTTTTCAGTCCATGATCCAGGTAAGATCAGGAAATAATGTCTACGGAGAGATTATTAGAGCGTGAGAAAGGAAACATAACCTCTCGTTTGTTGAATTATATACACCAAAGTAATGTCACCAGGTTTTCTCTTTACATCTCAGATGACATGTCTTTGAATGGCTGGAGAAATTTGAATGAAGAAAAGAGGAAGAGACAATTAAAGAAATGATCTTTTTCTAGCATATATTTACATCAGTCCTTGTTCCGCTGTTGCTCTTTTGTTGGAGTTGACAGGTGAGGTGTGGTGTGATCAGTCAGACTGCAGTATCTACTGATGAGTCATATTTTACAGAGAAACCGTCAGGCTAAAATATTGGTGCAGGGTGAACTTTGAAGAGTTCCTGCATGTGTTTGTGGAAACATCACAGAGAGAATCCATTTTCTTGCTTCATGTGTGTTTGTGCAGTGCATACCATTGTAGGATAACACACATAACATAACTGCTTTCATATGAACTGAGTCTTTGTTTGTTGTCTCTTCTTATTGCGACTCATTAGATCTATGTGTGTTTATCTCTGCTGCATATTCATGCTGAGCTGGTTGAATGTGAAGCCAGCTCTGGTTGCTGTCAGCAGGGCAGATGTGCCGGTCTGGAGTGTGGACTGGGTCCAGTTTTGCTACATAATGACATCATGTTCTGCTGGAGTCCAGTGAGGTTACAAGGCACTTTGACAGAACTGTGTGACCCAGCATGCAGGAGGCCAGTGCTGCAGGGAGTGGATGTAACGTGGGAGAGCAAAGAGAGAAAGACAGGGATGAATGGTTGTTACTTTGTGAGCTGGTACTTTTGTTTAAGTTGGAGGTGAACATCAGACTCTATTTATGAACTTCTTTTTTTTAAACTCACAGGTCAGCATGAATGAGATTAATGCTGCATCATTAACATTATTAATTCCAGCTCGTGTCTTACATGTAAGGTTTTGTTGTAAGGTTGTCACCTTTAAAACCTTTAATTTACAAGTGTAGCTTAGCATTTTACAAATGGCAAATCACCTTTTTAGAACCAAATCGATTTGAATTAGCCAATCAAAAACTCTCACACATCACTACACTTTGTATGCCGCTGCTATATGACCATAAGTGTAAATGCACATTGGTTGATCTTTATATGTAAAACTATTCTTGGCCTGGTTCCTTCTTATCTGTCTGCCTACATGTGTAGAAACCAAAATAAATATGGCCTTGATTCACTGATTATTCTGCAGGTAATGGTCCCAGGAGTGTGAACAGAACTTGACAAGTAAACTGGACCTTCAACATGCTTACGGAGTGATCTTATTACTGTCAGAACTGATCTCTGGGGGGGAGTTTGAGTCAGTTCAAGGATCAAGAGGATAATTTGATTCTTTGATTCTGTATTGTTGGATGATATGCTTACATACTGCATATGTGTATATATACAAATATGTAAATATATGAATATATACATATACATATATATGTGTGTATATATATTCATACATACAACATCCGCAGGGAGTCCGCTCCCCGATACCTACAGTAGACAAAGAGGTGTGAAAATACGGCCTGGAAAGGCAGCAGACTCCTTTGTCTATTGGAGGAAGGGAAAGGGGAGTTGCTCAGGTATAAATGTGGAGAGCTAACTCTGCTCTGGGTCTTTCTACAGCTAGGATCACTCGTGTGCAGACTGACCTTTTCTTTGCAAAGAAAATAAAACCTTGTAGGCTGACATAAGTCTCTATTTCATTCTTCACCATCAGCAGAGAATTTCCACAACAGTGTGTGTGTGTGTATTATGTAAATATGCAGTCTTCTTGGACATGTCACACAATTTGTTGCCAGATTAAATAAAGTATGTACAGTATGTATAGTATGTACAGTATACAACTGTGCCCCTTGCACAGCAGCCATTATTAGGTGTTTTACTAGGAAAATGCACAGGTGTTGCTGATGGCTAAATGCATCATTAATTTGATGATTTACATGTTATTTCTGTGCAAGGGACCGCTGCTCTATTTTTGTAGGTTTAAAACAGCACAGGTGTCAGTCAGTGAGATAATGAGGGCTTAGGTACCGTGTTAGTGAAGCAGCAGGTACAACAGCAGAGCCCAAGATTTAGAGCCTGGGATCTATTTAATAGACTTAAATCATAACCCGTGTTATGAATTACACATTCTGCTTTTATGTAATTTTGCAGTTTGATGAATTTCAGGCTTTTCATTGATATTGAAAGTACATAACTTGTCTTTCATGTTTTCAAAAAAAAACAACAACCCCACAAAACCTTATGGGAGTTGAGTGGACTTGTCTGGTCATGTTGTCGGTTTTCCCAGCAGATATTGGTGTCATTCTTAGCATCAGATTGTTGACCTTGTTTTGTAGCAGACAGGTGAGGCTGTGATCAGACTGCAGTATTTATTGGATGGTCATATTTTATAAAGAAACCCTCAGGCTGAATCACTGGAACAGGGTGAACTTGAGAGGTACATGTGTTTGTTCAGGGCCAATTACAATTGCAGGGCAGCTCTGCTGGTCTGGAGCAAGAATTCAGTCCAGTCTTCTACATAATGTGCTGCTGGGACCTTCACTGTCTCATAGACCACAGTGTTGATATTACACCGAGGCTTGTTCTCATTGTACTGCATTTATGTCTGATATGATGCCTCAGTGCTAGAGATGGGAAATATTTCAGGAATACACACAGGCACTTTCAAACACTGTTTTATTTACATACCATTATTTGTATGGTCTTTATTTATATAGCAGATTTCTAGACTTGACTACTCACAACTGCAACATGGGGTTAACTGTCTTGCCCAAGGACACACCGGCATGTAGACTAGCACAACACACTGTATACACGTCGCTGTTTGACACAGGATTTGTTAATTTTAAGCAATCTGCAAAAGACTCAATTTCACTGAATTTCTCCACCCACTTCGGTCAGGAGTAGAAGTGTCTATCACTTTACTTTTATGCATAAAATCTTTGCTGGTGGGTGTCTTACCTGAGTTGCTAACTGTTATGCTGTGGTGTAGCTTGACCACAATATTTACATTTTGATTCTCAAAATGCAGCCTTGCCCATAATTTCTCAGTTTATTTACAGTCGTTCAAAAGACAAGCAGGCACAAGCACACTGATTCGAATCGGATTGTTGTTTGTTCTTCTTACATTTCTGTCTGTCACAACAGCAGCCTCCTACACATTTAAACACCGAGTCTCCCGATGGAAACAGTTTGATTTGGCACAGTGGAGTTCAGAGGAAAAAGTGTCATGGTTTACATGTAATTATTTATGTCCATCCATCCATCGTCTACCTCTTATCCAAGGTCGGGTAACGGGAAAGCCGCTTGAACAGAGAAGCCCAGAACTCCTCTCCCCCACTTTTGTCCAGCTTTTCCGGTGGGATCCCGAAGCGTTTTCAGGCCAGCCGAGACTCTCTCCAGTGGGGCCTCCTCCCAGTGGGACGTTCTAACCGGATGCATGAGCCACCTCACCTGACTCTACTCTGAGACCCTCCTGGATGACCAAGCTTCTCACCCTTACGTTACATATGGATATGTGGACACCCTTGCGTTTGAACATGGTGTTCGTTATGGACAATCCATGACAAGTGCAGAAGTCCAACAGCAAAGCACCACTCAGGTTTAGATCAGGGGGGCCTTTCCTCCCAGTCACACCCCTCTAGGTCGCACTGTCATTGCCCACGTGAGGTTTGAGGTCCCCCAGCAGAGCAAGGAAATCCCCAGCAGGAGCACTTTCTAGCACCCCCTGAAGTGACTCAAAAAAGGTTTGGTATTCTGAATAGTCGTTCAGTGCATAAGCACAGACGACGGTCAGGACCCATACACCAGAAGGTGGAGGGAGGCTATTCTGTCATCCACCGGGGTAAACCCCAATGCTCAGGCAATAAGTATTGCAAGGCAATAAGCATGCCCACACCCGCTTGGTGCCTCTCACCAGGGGCACCTCCAGAGTGAAAGAGAGGAGACTGGTTCCAGAGCCCAAAGTGTCTATCTAGCCCGACTATATCTAGTCAGAACCTCTCGACCTCGTGCACCAGCTCAGGCTCCTTCCCCACCAGAGAGGTGATGCTGCACATCTCTCGAGCCAGCTTCTGCAGCCGAGGGTCGGACTGCCAAGTCCTCGACACCCAACTCACACTGCACTTGACCTCCTTGGGCCCTCCCACAGGTGGTGAGCCTATGGGAAGGAGGATTCCTGTTGCCTCTTCGGGTTGTGCCCGGCCAGGCCCCATGGTTGGGAAGACATGTTGACTGGTCCTCACGTTCTGTTACTCTTTAAAATTGCTGTAGGGTCTTAAAACCTGGTTTCAGGGTGACAGTTCATTTTAGGGTTGGATTAGTTAAAGGTTAGTGTAAGGCATTTACTTGTGATGGTAAAAGTTATGATAAGGGTCATTATACCTGAGTGAGTGTCCCTACTTGGATAGCTGTACTAATGTGTGTGTATTTGTCTCTGTTCCTTCTTGATGGCCCTTTTTGGCATAAACACTGACCTGGTCAGGACCAGTAGTCCTCAAGGAGACCAAAACATGGTTCCAATGAGCACAACCTAATTTCTGAGGAACTGTTTCTGAAGTATAAATATAAGATTGCTTAAGCTGTTCAAAGGAATGAAAGTCAATGCAAGGATAGATGTCACAGTTTCATTTGGAGGAGCACAGTGGCAGTGAGGATCTCGCAGACGCACGCTGTCCTCTATCACGATGTGTCATCTCTGCTGATACACACATATGAATAGTCTGTGTGGTTTTGTTTCCCTTCATCAGTAGATAGACTTTACTGAGTTTAAAAATGACACGTCCTCACATGATATGACCTTTCGGACACTGTGAAATCAGTACCTGCTCTCTTGTTTTCAGCCAGAGGGATATTGTGTGTCCTGTCAGTGTCCAGTCCTTGGACCTGTCCTCTCATATGTCTTTATATTCTCCCAAAGCTGTTTGAAAGTTGAACAGCTGTGTTCTCTCTCAGTCTGTCTTCTGTCAGAGCCAGAGGGTTGGCGCTTCTCTCCTGTGTCCTGTCGGTGTTTGGACCCCAGTTCTGTCTCTTCTCCACCAGAGCCAGAGCACACATTGTCCTCCATCTTCTGTCCTTCAAACCAGGACAAAACTCCATGTCTCCTTCAGCCAAGTCATTGTCAGTGTGTTCCTGTCTGCTGTAATGGTTAATGAGACCTTTAAATAAAAAATCACACCTGTTTTAGATTTTGCTAAAGAGTAAAAAAAAAAAAAACGTATTTAAGGATTTGTTTTTCGTCATCATATAATTTATTTAAAAAGGTGCGCAGATGTTGACATTATTATTAGAATATAAACATTTGCATTTCTTGATGCTTTGGTACATACGATACACATAATGCTATCAAGTGTTAGTCAATGTGCAGGTAATAGTGGTGCAGGATATAATGTAGCAATGAGTGGGATTATGCACCAGGCAATAGTACATTCATCAGAGATTGGAATCAGCCGAAAGCAGATAATGGTCTGATAATCACTGGTTTGAATCTCTGAACAGACTGTTATCATCTTTTTTCAATGAATCCATGAGAAAGTTTATAGTGCTTGTGTAACATGAAAAACTTGTTGCAATCACCTTTGCTTTTGTGTTTTCTGTACAGAGAGACTTTCTTTTACTGACTGAACAGTCAGGACGTGTCTCAGGTAGTTTTCACCACACACTGCATCGCTGTTGGAATTTAAACCTACTCTTTTTCATTTCTCTGTCCCACTTGCTACTTTTTTTGCTTTGTCAGTGCTGAGTCACTGCTGAGATCAGATTTGTATAAAATGTGCTCTTTTCCTCTTCGTCCTCCCACGTTCTCTTCCTCTTGTTTGCTCTTTGTCATTCACTGACATTTTTATTTTCTGTGTGAAGTATTCAGCTTCTTTGTCTTTTGAAGTGGCAGACAGTATTCTGGCAATGTTCTTCCCACACTACTCAATGTTGTTGTTCCTTTTTACTGGAGTCCAGTGGAACTGCAGTTTTCACCAGGTTGACTGGCTAAAGTAAAGCACATCCACTTTTTCTGTATCTTAGTCCTTGAAAACTCTCGGATAACTGGCTGGTGTCTGATTTTTTGTTGTCTTGTGTTCAGCTTATTGACAAACAGAAATTCAGCAGACAGCAGGGTGGAGCAGGAAAAATTATGCCACAGTTTTTTGGTTGTGTGCGTGCATGTGTGAGCGAGTAAGATAGAGAGGGAGTCCTGTGAATTGACTGCATTATGTGACTTGGTACAGATTGAAACTTCACAGTAACACTCACTGACACGTATCAGTCATTTATGGTGGTAAATATTACTTAACAAAAGTGATCTGCCTCTTTTTAACTAAGTTAATGAAACGGTGAATGACAACAAAGAGTAAAATGTAATGTTTCGCATTAGGCCTCTGATCAACAGCATGCATACATTACATGAGGGACACATGTTGTATTATTCAACACAAGTGAGAGAACAATTGCTGTGTAATTAGTGGAAAGTGGCTCTATAGTTACAGTGTCTCTTTTACCTGTTCTGCTGTATTTTTGTCCTTAAATATAATAGACAGATCACTGACGACCGCTTGAGATGGTTTCTTGTGTTTTATGAACAGGAACCACTTGATTTCAACAATTTCCGCTGTTGATTTATGTGTTGATTTTGTGTTTCCTCATTATGTGGAAAGAAAACACTGGACAAGATGACAGTTCATTGAAACAAATTATTTATTTTTTTCAGATCACACCAATCAGTGAGACATTTGTTTCTATCGTAGCTTAATTTATCCCTAATTGCAGATTAAATTAAATTGACAAATTGATGAACCATCAACTCAGTTGCTGTTCTTGTTAATTTATTGTTGTTGTCCAGATGGTTGAACACCGACACAAACAGTCCCTATAAAATCCAATTAATATGTTTTAACTGACCATGGATCATCCATTTCCTTTTTTATAATCACTCTTAATGAACATTTAAAGCTGTTGTGTTAATGTTGAGAGCTTATTTGCTCTGAGAAAAAAAAGCCAACTCTGGATCTGAACCAGATACGGAAGCTGTTCTAAAGCCATTGGTTCTCTCTCAGATGACATTAAAACAGACTTTTGCATTTTAGCTGAGAGCTGCAGTGCTTCAGCACAGAGCTGAAGAATAATAAGAGCAAAACAGTCATAAATCAAATGCTCTCGGCAGAATCACAGGTAATCAGCTGGGGTCTGCTGTGATGGAAACCACTGGGATGGAGTCACTAGAAATAGACAGAGAAGCTCTTTATTCAGGACAGAGACCAACAGCAGAGGAAACTAGAGCTCCAAGAGTCATTAGCATGAGAGAACAAGTGTGTGCAACTTTACTGCAAATGATGCACTGCTGGAGGTCACAGCTCTGAGTAGAGGGAGGGAGAGAGAGAGAGAGAGCGCTTTGCACGGTGCTGTTGTATTTAGAAGTTAGATCGATACAGATCATGATGCTGGATGGATGAGAGGTTGATCAGTAACCTTCCATTTTCCGATCTTTTACATCTTACAGTCACTGAGAGAGTTGATCCAGGATTCAGCAGGACATGCATATGGATACAACAGTACAGTTGTACAAACGTGCCTTTGTTATGTGATACTGAATAATATAAATAGTTGTATTAATCCTACCTGTTCTTGTACTGAACAGCTGGGAGCTCTGTCGATTTGTCTCTATGCTGAACAAAGCTCTGAGCTGCTTTGTCTCTGTCCATGGTGCTGCTTTGTCTCTGTCCATGGTGCTGCTTTGGCCCTGTCCATGGTGCTGCTTTGGCCCTGTCCATGGTGCTGCTCTGCCTCTGTCAATGGTTCTGCTTTGGCTCTGTCCATGGTGCTTCTTTGCCTCTGTCCATGGTGCTGCTCTTTTCTGTCCATGGTGCTGCTCTGCCTCTCTCCATGGTGCTGCTTTGTCTCTCTCCATGGGGCTGATTGGGATACTCAGTTGAGTGTCAGATCACCATCAGGCTGCAGGAAAAGTAGCAACAATCTCACACTGGTTCATTTACAGTTTTTTACAAACTGACTTCTTTAATGATAAAGTATGTTTACTTTCAGTATATTTAGACCCTCACTGTAGAGGCCAAGAATTAGAAGTCCTGCAGTTAATCTCATTTCAGTGTGTTTATTCTCAATAGTTTTTTGGGAAAAAACAAAAAAAACAAAAACATCCAAAAACCCTCAGATGATCTGCCTCTGTTATTTTCACTCTTTTTCATGTGATTTTCTCTTCATCTTTTTCTCTTTGATGTCTGTCTGGTTGAGCGATGGGAAACTTCTTTGTGTTCTCAGCATGGATCTGAGAGTGTATCTCACAATGAACAAATCACCTTGTCTCAAGTCACTCTGATTGTCCAAAACTCCCAAATGTTTCCACGTTTCCTGTCACAGCTCACCAACCGCAGCTTGAGGGTTTCTTATCCAAGGATTTGCTGGAGAACAGAAACACTGTGGGCTGTAAATGAATAATAAAACAAGACTCTTGGAGGTCAGGAGCTGTGTTTCAGTGTTCAGTGGAAAACAGGGGTGGACTGCAATCTGTACAATTAATCAGCATGTTTCTATATAATGGGGACATTTATTGACAAGGATATGTTTTTGTGCTGATGTCTTTGATTGTACAATTTAAAGTGAGCAGTAAATTGTCTCACAGACCATAATGAAGTAGAGGATTTGAGTGAAGTTGCATCATATGATGCTGATGACGTATTCCAACACTGGAAAGCTTTGGTATCATGTGTTCATGAATATTGAGTGAAATAAGTATCTAGGCAGAAATAGACCTCTGCAGCTGAAACAGACTTGATTTGTCCCTGACAATCGTCCATCTCTCTCTCTTCTGTCTCCCAGAGTAAACTATAGTTCCTACCACGTTGTTATGATATTGTGAGCTGTGTTTCTCTTGCTGCCAGCACATTGAAATGAAAACAGTTTTCTTTTCCTCTGAGCCTAAAATACAAATGAGCATTGTTGTAGGAGCAGGTGTAGAATGTAAATAGACTCTTCAGTCCACCTGTGCCATGAGGTCTCATGAGTAGAAGCTTCACAGATGGAAACTCAACTCAACTCAAAACAAATATCAAGAAGAATTCAAATATAACAGAACATGTTAAAGCAGGTGAGTACAGCATATGGTGATTTTATAAAAAACAGCTGGTGGACAAATGTGCACTTTAGTATCTTTCTGGTACTTTCTATCCTTTGTTGTGAATGATATCATTTATTTGCAATATAGTTTGCCGACTCATGGCATTTGCTGAACAGTACGGCCACTGTGTTGTAATATAAAACCACAGGAATTGGTTGAATGATCAAACACTGAAAAAATATAATAAGTTTGCCTCCTGCACATGTTTTTACTGCAGCTGGAGTAAATAGTAAAAAAGTGAAGAAACGGCTTCAGTGGCTCTGAGGGAGTTTAGTGTAATACATGTGCTGTCAGCCTCTCTTGGCTAAAACACCACACTTGTATGCACACACATAACTAGTTTTCTCCAATGAAACCAACGAGTGCAGCTCCGTCATGTGTTTTTACAATACTGTAACATACGGGATGAATCAGATTGTAATTCTAATTCAAAAATATTTTTTTGATTGAAGCAAACTTTTTTTGAATGAATAATAAAGACACAAATGTAACTCCATAGAACTTCACAGTTTTAATGTGTGATCAATAGTCACAAATGTATTTTTTAGTTTCACCATGAGGTGTTGTCCTCTGTAACTGTCCATCTCTGAGTACAAAAGTTGGACAGAAGACGGAAGAGAAAGACTAACGGAGAGACACACTGCTGGATGAGATGTTTCTGCTTGTCCTCCTTCACTGTCCAGGCGTAAATATGTTGACAGTCTCCTTTTAATGAGCTGCTGAATGAAAATGTGATGATCCTGTGAAGCTGCTTCATTCAGAAACAGTCAGTCAGAAACAGACACAGACTAGTGTCTTCCTCTGTGGAGAAGTGTGTCGGTAGGTGGCGCTAATGTCCGCTTTACAACAGCAGCAGCAGCAGCAGCAGCAGCACAGACAGAGTCTCCAGCTCGTGAGTTCATCAGCACTGTTCACTCTGGGATTCCATCCTCCGCTCGCTCAGCTTCACCTGCCCCGCTTCATCCTCTGGAAATAAACCGCCGCAGACGGAGCTTCGTCGGGAAGAGAAGAGCGCGGATTACCGGGCACCATGCTTTACTTCTCGATACACACCGTGTGGATCCCCGCCGTCGCTTTCCTCTTTGGATTTCAAGGCAAGGGATGGTTTCATTTCATTTTTTTCATCTCATGTCCCGGCGTTTTGCCACTAAGAAACAGCGCAGTTGAGAGGGAAAGTACAGCCACGGTGGATGTTTGTTGTGCAGACTTGAATAGTGAAGGTACGTGAACGCGAAGTGACGTCTTGTTGGAGAAAACACCTGACATAGAGGCAGAGAGACGCGCTTGGTGTCTTCGTGGGAAAACTGCGTTAAGTTTAGAGTGAATGTTGGTTTAAAGTTCTCTTGAAACACATCAGTAAGATCACAGTTATGTCACGTTTAAACCACGACGCCTGGTGTGGATCGTGGTCATGTGACCTATTGGATTCTCTTTGACTTTGTTCTTGTGGTGGCAACGGGCCTCATTAGTGTGTGTGTGGTGGGGAGATGAGAGCATTGAATAAAAGATAAATCTAGTGGAAGAAGTGAAGTGTGATGGAGACACAAACTGTTGTGAACAGCAGTAGGCTCAAGAAAAGTGGAGAAGTGTAAAAGTTGATTGTCTGACACCATAGGCTTAAACTAGTGGATTTGAGTCATGTTGCATAATATTACGTTAATGTATTATTTCATCACTGACAGATTTGATATTATGTGATGTCATAGTTCTCTGAAAGCAGCGGCTGCAGCTTTGACTGCAGCATTAAACAGACTGGACTCGTCTCTGAACAGCAGTGAGTTTGAAGCCTTCATCTCACTGCTGGAAAAAACAAACACAACAAAAACTGACATAATACTTTTGACTGCAAACCTTTAAGCTTTAAGCTCAGACTGAAACACAGTTTTCTCTTTGGGGAGAAATGATGATCGTTTTCTTCAAACTTGTCATCTGAGATTTACCTTTGACCCTTCAAACTTCAGCCAATGAGCAGTAGAGAAGAAAACAACAACTTCCTATGTCTATATGTAACAAGAGCAACTACTAAAGTGTGAGTTATATCACATGCTCTATTTCCATCCATCCATCCATTATCTACCGCTTTTCCTCCACCAGAGGGTCGCGGGGGGTGCTGTGCCTATCTCAGCAGACATTGGGCGATAGGCGGGGTACGCCCTGGACAGTTCACCAGTCCATCGCAGGGCCACATAGAGACAAACAACCATTCACTCACACACTCACACCTACGGTCAATTTAGAGTGACCAATTCACCTAATCCCCATATCGCATTTTTTTGGACTGTGGGAGGAAGCCGGAGAACCCGGAGAAAACCCACGCACACACGGGGAGAACATGCAAACTCCTTGCAAACGGGGCTCGAACCCAGGAACCCGGGTCTTCTTGCTGCAAAGGCAAGATTGCTAACCACTACACCAACCATGGGCCCATGCTGTATTTACTTTATTTAATTTACTTCACAGGTAAATGAATACTCGGAGTACCCACAAACTTATATTATTATTAAGCTGTCATGTTTGTTTGTCATTAAATAAACACATTTATTTCAGCTCTTTAGCCGGTCCTTTGGCTGGTCCAGACTGATGTAAATCGGCAAAGCTCCTGTAGAAAGAAAGATTTCAGCTAATCTGTGAAGAGTCCATCCAATAAATGTATCCACACGTTCATTTTCTAGTCACCCTTATTTACACACGCAATCCTGTTGAGAAATAACTTCTCCGACACTGTGTGCTTAGGAGAAATTGTGTTTTTATAGATCTGTTAGAATGAAGATTCTGAAGATGCTTATATTTTGTGGCTGATAAATACATTTACCAACAAAAAGACCAATAGATTTCTTCAAATGAGACTCTGCTGTGGAGTCTTGGCTTCTGCTGAACTGCTCCTGAATATGTTTCACTTTAATATCCTTTGAGAGGAATATTAAAGTGGAGCTGCAAGTGAAGCAGCTGAGAAGAGGGGATTTGTTTTGTACGTTTTTACACTTTAATAAGTAACCATAA
Organism: Microchirus variegatus; assembly: GCF_963457635.1. Lineage (NCBI taxonomy): Eukaryota > Metazoa > Chordata > Actinopteri > Pleuronectiformes > Soleidae > Microchirus > Microchirus variegatus. The sequence continues at coordinate 22,220,370 of NC_139804.1, read as the reverse complement.
ACTGTTTAATGACACCACTTTTAACAAATGTTCCAAAAAGGATAGAGTGTCTGGAAACTGCTACAAAATCATGTGACCAGTCTGTTCTTACTGCAGTGAAGCCAAATGCTGTGATTTGTTTTAGGAACAGTCCATCATGCTGTGTCTCTACATATTTGATGTGGCTTAGAAAATTAGACTCATGCTAAAATGTTCTTATATAGCCCTGAATCTTGCGTAGTTCCGGTTCCCAAACCAAATTTTGAAATGGCCGGTGCATTTGGTGCAGTAAATTGGATTGGAACCTGAAAAATGGGCCCCCTGGCAATGGACGTTAGGGTGGTGGATCTGTGGTCCAGCTTAAGTGGTGAGAACGTCGGTTTGCTGAGAGCACCAAGGTTCTGGATGGAAATGGAGGCTGAATGGGAACCGTTTTGATGCTTACAATGTTTAGAATGGCACACACCCAAGATGGTGTGTGTGCCATTCTGTCTTTTCGTGATATCTAATATTTACATTTACTTCAGCTGTCCGACATCCACTGGGTAGTTTTTTTTATATTAGTATGTTGTTTTAGCATACATATACAAATAATGTCAACTCCACTTATATATAAGTATTAAAAGTTCTAAGTAGAACCATATAAGGTTCTTCGGCTTGTCCTCATAGGAGAACCATTTTTGGCTCCATGTAGAACCTTTTTAAAGGTTCCACCTGGAATCCTTTCGGAGGGTTCCAGCGAGAACCCTTTGAAAACCCTTTATTCGGGAAAGGGTTTTTCAGAAGCAAATGGTTGAAGGTAGAACCTCAGCCCTTGTTAAAGGACCCTTTTGGAACCATTATTTCTAAGAGTGTACTTCAATAGTGTCAAAGGCCAAAGAGAACCCTTTTAAGAAGAGATTCAAAAACATACAAGGAAGGGACTTTTCTAATGTGCACAGGCAGATCATTCCACTGTTTCGGGGCCACAACAGCAAAGGCATGTTCCCCTCTGAGCTTGCACTTGTTTTTTTTAGCACACTCAGAAGCAGCTGATCAGCTGACCTGAGTTAGCAGTTAGGTGTGTGATGATGTCATCACTTCAAATATCGCAGGCTATAACCTAAATAACCAAGTTCACCTCGACCGGTCCTCTATTAGAACATGTCGAGTTAAAAGACTTTGTACATCCTGTCATTGCAATTTTATTACTCTGTGAAATATTTAAACTCGGCAAAGTGGATTTGATGAGCTGTTGTCCTCTGATTTCGCTTACAGCCACTGATCACCTCAGGTTAATTATATGGCTCACGTTGCTTTGTACCAGACTGTAAAGCTTTGAGGTTGAACATCTGTACATCATATTCACAGTTCAGCTGGGGCATTGACTTAACATTGTTCACTGTGCACTAGTTCTTTTTTGAATGAACATTAAGTAGTTCACTATTTGTTTATAGTGAAATTTGGACAAAATCTTAAGTGTGAGCTGGCACTACACTGTTCTCTACCCACAGAGAGCGTGGGAACAGCATCTTTGTCTCAGTCAAAATCAGCAGGACGTTGTGTCTCTTGGACTGTTTGGCTCGATGGATTAGCGTCCAGCATGTTCCTAAAGCAGAGGTGTGAAATAAATGTGATTAAGGGGGGGGGGGGGGGGTGAGCAGAGTGAGACAAAACAGACACCATGTTGTCTCGTCTCTCATTTCTGCCAAAGAAGCAGCAGCTGTAACGCAACACAGGAGCCTGAAGGCATCAACAAGCCTGTCAGCCACAGAGCGTCAGGGAGGAAAATCTGTAGTTGTGTTGCATTGCAGGTTTACGTGAGGTTTTCTTCCTTTGTTTACCACATATCTACCATTTAATTTATGTCCATATCATGGACAAAATAGTCATTCAGTTCTATTACATCATCATGTAATGCTTTCAACTCTTTCCTGAATTTATCCTAATCCTGTATGAACACACTGTGATTCACCACACCACTTTTAACAAATCTCTCTTCAAACATCATTAACCTTGAATAATTGAAGCCGTATTTAAAGAACAGAATGATGAGGAATGAGTTTCTGGAAACTGCTACAAAATCATGTGGACAGTCTGTTCTTACCGCGGTGAGGCCAAATGCTGTGATTTGTTTTAGGAACAGTCCATCATGCTGTTTCTCTAAATATTTTAGATTAGTTTAGAGGTTTAGAGAATTGACTGATGCCAAAATGTTCTGACATAGCCCTGACTCTGGGATAGTTCCGGTTCCCAAACCAAATGTTGAAATGGCCGGTGCATTCACACCAAGAGTAAATTGGTTTTGACCCTGAAAAAATGGGCTTGCTGTTGATGAGGTTAGGGTGGTGGAAGTGTGGTCCTGTAATTCTTGCCAGGTTCAATTCTTTCTCACCATGTGACTGACAGTGATTGTGTGGAATCAATTTAAGTGATGTTTGCTGCTCAAAGATTCATATTTAGTCACAGGTCTACTTTAAATATCGTTTAAATGTCCCATAAAACTACCCGATGTTGACTTCATTGACTCCTTGGGACGTCACAAGACGCGAAATCTGGACTTGTTGTAAAACAATGTCCGTAAAACACGCAAGAGTGCTGGCGAGGGCAACGGTATCCGAAAACCGGAATCCGCAAAGTCTGCGAAAAGTTCTATTCTTGGCTCCACAGTGCAGCACAGAGTCCTACACAAACTTCCATTTATCTGTCCAGTGGATACATGTTATTTCTTTTCTTTAAGGTGGACCTAAAGAGATACTACAAACAGAGTGTTCTGAACAGGGCTGTTTTGGCAGGGTGCTTCATCCTTATGGTATTTTGACCAAAGCATGTGACAGACATGTTCATTAGGAACTAGTTTAACTTGGGGAAATAGGTTTTAATATGGGACCTTTAAATATGACACAGTGATATTTCCTGCTACAGTTAAATCAGTGTTGTATTAATATATTAATTTGCCCATTGTAGCAACACAATGACTGTATGTTATTACAGGCAGGAGTTGAAGCTTAACATGATTATATTCCATCGTACCATTCTCTGTTTGTCAGTCATCGTGGAGACCAAAACCCGATCTTAATGAGGCAGAACCCCATTTCTGAAGAACTGATTAAGTGCAGGTCTAAGACGTGAATTGTGGATAGGTTTAGAGATTAAATGCTTAGGGACACGGCTTTGTTTCGGCTGCCAAAATGAATGGAAATCAATGCAGTGTCCTAAGAAGAATAGCTACACAAACGTGTGTGTTTGTGTGTGTGTGTTTGGCAGACATTAATTTCTCTCCTGTGCTCCACTCTGCAGTTTCGACTCTCTGCTTGTGCTTTGTCTTTACCACACAGTGCTGCTCAGATTGGGGTTAATTCTGAATTATCGCCATGGCGGCGTCTCTTCCTGTGTGCATTATGTTTATGTGACACATCAGTGATGTATGTGTGTTATGGTCTGTACATATTGTGGAGACACATATTACTCTCAGTATCTCACAGTATCTCTTTTGTGTTGCTTGCTTTAATTTAGAGAGCGATTCTCAGAGAACAGAAAACCATCAGTCAAACACAACTGTTACCTTTGTTGCTGTGAATGGTTCAGTCTCCTCTGACACGTTTGTCTGACTGTGATTTATTTCCTCCAGGCAAAGTGGAAACTAATTTATAACAAACAACAGGACATCTCAATAGACAACGAATGGTTTTGTGTGAATGTCGAGCTGCTGAATGACCAATATGATCTAATTAATTAGACTTTGTTTAGCCTGATAAGATAATGAATGTGTCCTTCACTGAGTGATTAGACTCCATTTCCTTGCTCTTCTGTCTCACTCGTGGACAATGAATAAACAAAGTAATATTGTCAGTGTTTTTTTTTTCTTCTTCTCTGAACTAAACAACAACTCTGATGTTGTTCCTGATGACTCATTAATCAATTGATCTAATGCGTTGTGAAAATCATCGTGTAAATATCGGAGCAATGTCAGTGACGGTCAAAGCAGCCATTTGCTAACTCCTGTGATGATGTAGTTTCTCAGTAATGGTTTCACTGTGTCACATAATGAACAGAGCAACATTTAAGTACACGCTGAATTACAGCCGTGTTCCTGCTGGTCACTGAGACTGTGGATCATTAGCTGGTTTGGTCCATGAGCAGTGACACGTTCAAGTGGAGCTCAGTGGATTGATGGTCTCTGTAGTCTCTGCTTAGACAGGTCTTCATATGAGCTGTCAGTCCACTACCAAACACCCTTTAGTCCATTTCTGCAGCATTTGTTCTGTCAGTCTTCTCTCTCACACTTCCACTCAAGAGGTCACTCACTCTTCTGATACACAGTAAATGACTGATGGTTAGAATATATACACCACAGACACCCACTGTTACACTCCCACACTCCACAGCTGCTGGAGATTTTGCAGTTACAGATTGTGTAGGTTACATTTTTCAGTTTTCACCGGAAAGTGCTTGTCGTTGTGCGCCTACACAAACTGCACATCACACTTTATCCCTTGGGTTTTAGCTGTGGGAAATGGAATACAGCGGCTAATTAGTGTAATAAATAATAATGAGACACAGCTTTTTTCAGCCACCACAGCCTGAAAGTTACAAAGCTCCAACCAACTTTTTCATTGTGAATATGTCCCGTGCTATCAGTGTGAGCACAGCTGGCTTTTCTTGTTTCAGACTTGTTCAAATATGTTGTATTGAAAAATAAATCACTACCAAGTTGCATATTGTTTAAAACTGCCTTTTGTAACAAAACATTTTTGTCCCCCACACACACACAAACACAAACAAATTCAAGCTCAGTGCAGCATATGTGCTACCATCTTAGCAAAGTGATATCAAGTGCCACGTTAAAGAATGAAACATGCTTTGGCATGTCATTTATAATAGCGAAAAATCCAACCAGGGATTACGTTAGCTGCTATATGCCGGGTTTTGGTCATTGTCATGTGAATTTGGCCGGCAAATAAAATTGTCAAAGGCCAAAATGTCTGGTGGAAAAATGCCAAATTATTAAATCAGTGATTAAGTAATAATTTCTTTCAAAAGATTTATTTTTGTAGCCCGGACGCGCTGCGTGATGCGGTGCTACTGATGACAGCTCTGCATGGGTATGGAGGGTGGAACTACCAAACTGCTTGTGAAACAGTCATAAGGGATTGACTGGGGCAAAGCTGGGGAAGATCACCACCATAATTCCTGTCTCGAACACGCATTCTCACTCAAAAACCAAATCAAAACATCCCAAAGCTGCCAGCTTCAATGAAACGCCGACGCAAACTGACATAAACGGAGAATCGTGACATTTGGACCGAGCCGCGTGTTTTCATAAGCGATAAGAGAGATACAGTTGTCTTAATTTAAAGGCTTCTGACTCTGCATAATGTATTCCTGGTTAATTCTGCAGGGTGTTCTCATTAAGTTTTCAATAATTAGATTGTTGCTTGCTCAATTTACAGTTTGTGGAATGTTTGTTTTCCAGAATTCAATGAAATCTTAGATTGTGTGCAGTTTTTTCCTGTTTGCGCATGTGCACATTTCATTTAAGAATACTCTATGTCTGGCATTAAATATGCATGGCCAGAATGTGAACTCTGAATCCCACCTTTTAATGTTCACTCTTAATTTGAATGTTGAGACTGTACTATGTGCCTCTGTTTGTGTTGCTGCAATAGATCGTGAGATTGATCATGTTTTGACCAACTCTATTTGTGCGTTTATGATGATCTTCTCATTACCAGTTTTGATTTTTGAGCTGAACGCTAGAAAACTGTGGGAGGATTAAAACCCTCTGATGGTTCAGTTCAGCTCCTCCACCTACACAAAGCCACTGAACTTTAGACCAAAAGCTGATGAAAGTTTCTGAAGCAAAGGCTCGTCACTGGTGTATTAACTTGTCTGTCTGACATGTTTAAAAGCATGTTTTCCACGGTTGCTAATAATGGTACTGCATCTCCTGTCTTGGTGGATAAATGTTAGTTATGCAGAGTAAATCACATGTATTGACTAAACAGAAAGTTGAATCTTGTATACTGGAAGAACAGCATACATTTAAAGAGGTTACATTATATATTGATGTGTAAAGCCCTTGAACTAACAGCATGCACGCAGAGCCAGCAGGGTTGGATCAAAGGTCACATTGAGTCACATTGTTTATTCCTTTCAAAGCAAAAAAAAAAAAAACGGAGAACAGCTTATGGGCCAGGAGGTGAAGTTATTTGTTCTCTTCATTTCATTGTCAAATGAGGCGTTGCATCAGTACACAGAGAGTGATTTGATGTTGTCCTTTTAGATCAACCAGCATCACCACCCTGATTCAAGAAAAAAAAAAAAATCAACAAAGTTTAAAGGGATCAAATGGCTATTTTGCCACAGCAGATCATCTGCCTCCATGTCCTCTCCATTGTGTCCTCTTCTGTTACACACATCCATGAACCTTCTCTGTGGGCTTTCTCTTTAACTCCTGCCCGGCCTTCAACATACTTTGTCCTGTGTAATCACTATTCCTCCTCTACACGTGACACAACCTTGCCTCTCTAACTTTATTTCCAAACCGTTCTACCTGAGCTGTCCCTTTGAATATGCTCATTTTCTTATCCTGTCCATCCATGGTCACACTTAACAGAAAATCTTCAGCTCGGCCTCCTATACCTTTTAGACCCACTGTCCTCAAGACATACATCATAGCAGTCCTCACAAGCATCTTTGAAACCTTTCGTTTCACTTCTGCTGCTATCTTTCTTCATATCACCCCTGACACTTGTCTCCACCCACTCCACCCCGCCTGCACTCTCGTCTTCATCTCTCTCGAGCACTGTCCATTGCTTTTGATCATTCACCCAGGGTATTTAAACTCATCTATTTTCTCTACCTCGACTCTTTGCAATGTATCTTTACTAAATAATTAAAGTATTGGTTATATTTTTAGCACTATTTTATTTCTTGGGTGTAGTTACAGAGAGAAAATATTGTCACATCAGTATCAGATAAACACTGTTGAAGGTAAAGATAGTGAGTGATAAGTTGACAGTTGATCATCTGCTATTGTGACTGCTCTTACACTTTACATGGAGTAACGTGTGCAGAGGCGTTTCTAGAGTCTGTAGGGGCACTAAGCAAAAATTCCTGACATAAACGAAAAATGTATGAGTTCAAAATATTTTTTTTATTTTTATTTTTTTTAAATGAATGAAATGACATGGAAAAACCTTGTAATTAAAAGTATGTGAAAATATAAATGTAAAGAACAATACAATACTGTAAATAGCTTTTTAAAAACTATTTAAACTTATAAGAAAAATACATTACACTGTAAAGAACCCACATTATAAAACAATATAAATATATAGAACAATAAAATACTGTAAATAACTGAAACAAAACATATATAAACTGAGTAAAAAAGATATGCATTACACTGCAAATAATCCTCTTCATTTTCCAACTTGCAGAACGATAACTTCACAGAGGTTAAAGTGAGGTGGGGCCCCTTTAGGGAGGTTTCCTACTGAGATGTCATCGCAAATCGCCCATTGTTATTTAAGGAGGACGGGGAGGCGGCTGGTCGCTGCACATTTCAGTAAAAACAGCCCTCAGTCTCCGAGTGTCGGGGGCCCCCTATCAGTTTGGGGCCCGAGCAGTTGCCTATACCTTGCCTGTTCACAAGCTGCGCCTCTGCATGTGTGTCCAGTTGAGCTTGCAGGTCTGGCATTCCTCTCCTCATATTATGAGCCTCATCCCAATCACCAACGCTGACATTTTAGGCAGTTAAGACAGAATTGGTTTTAATCACATGAGAGTTTCTGCTTGCAATCAAGTCTAAAAAAGGGTGAAGGAATACAAATTACGCACATTAAAGTAATTATACTGTTGCATGTTGCGCTGCCCTGCATAATTTTGTTCCCAATCCACGTGTGATGTTGAGCATCAAAATATTTACTTGAGGAAGTGAAGGCTAGGAGCTCTAACAGCGAGAAAGTGATTCGCTAAGACAGGCCGTGAATGAGGAGCAATTATCGAGCTGAAAGAGGAGACACAGTGACAGTTATGTCATCCCTCATTGTCCGGGTTCTTTCACACTTATTTATCCGTCTGTTGTCGAGAGACACTTGGCAAATAAATGAATGGTGTGAATAACCGCTTCTTACCAGTCACTGTTTACACAGTTTCCTTCATCTCACATTATGCTGAAAGTTTTGGCTTTCGTGACAAAAAGTGTAGCTCACACGCTTTGTCCCAAGAGGGTAGATTTATTTTTTCACAAGAAAAAAACTAGCATGTACTGTTCTACTGTGTGATGTTTTTGCCAATACCTCTTTTTTTGTACAAGCACTTTTGGCTCTTGTTTGAACCAATCACCAATACAAGCACCCAATGATGCCATTGTAGTAGTTTACAGTTACAGTTAAAAACATGTTTTCTTCTCATCAGATGTTACTTTTCATAAATTGCCACGACAATGTAACATTATTCATTGACTGCGACATTCTTCCCCATCCCTCCCCTCTGCAGTAATGTATAGATGCCTCAGGGCCTCGTTACCTTTGTCATTCCTGCTTCAGTCTCATTTGTTACATCCATTCAGATTGTCTTTCATAAGTAAACTTTTGTTTGAGATGAGGAAATTGAGGCACAGACATATTGTTTGAGTAAGAGAAAAAATACAACATCAGTCAAAAATAGAATATAATAAAGACAAGGATGATCAATGTGTCTTTGGAAATATTAAGATGAATTATTTTGGTTGTGAAATGAGGTAACATCATGTAATCTGCCGATTTCTTTCAAAGAGCTTTATAGAGTCATTCATTTGAATTAGCTGACAAGCACAGACGATCATAGTGCCGATGATGAAACATACAATTTGTTTGCTCTGCAGTTACTGTCAAAAGTGTGAGGCTTTAAATTGTTTAATAGTTAATTTTATGTCACTGTAATAATTAAAATGTGATAATCTAATGGGAGATTTTAGCTGAAACTGAAGGATAAACCATTGTGAAGTGTGATGAAATTCAGATGCGCTGATGTTTTTTATATCTACCTGTTCTTAAAAACATCAAAGGCTATCAACACGGTAACGTTGAGAAAACCATTTTTTAATGTAAGAAATGAAGAAAAACAAATAATCTCATATCATATATATATATATATATATATATATCATATTGTGTCAGTGAGTTCCCCCCCCCTTTCGAAGTGTATTTGTGAGGGTTCAGTAAAGCCCCTTCTTATACCCGTCCTATATAGCAGTGATCCACCTCTGCTGTCTCGTGGGATTTTTAGTGATGTGGTAAAATGCTCCACCATTTACTTTTCCCCAGCTGTCATCCACTATTTTCACTTTTTATAAATACAACTGGTGAAGAGACAAGTTGTTTATTTTCATATTTATATACGGACAGCAAGGCTTCCTGCCAAAATGATGTTTTGGATTCCGAGGTTTGCATGACAGGATTGCGTGATGTCAGCACCTGGGGCTCTTTATGTCAACCTAAAGTTTGTATGGAAACCATCCCCAGCAGCGGCGCGGTTTCCATTAGATTCCAAGAACTAATCATGACGTTAGCATACATTAACCATATTTGGAAGGCAGGGCCACCTGAACTGCCGCTTGCTGAAGTGTATCAATTTCACCGGCGTGCACAACTTTAGAAGCATGCTTCGTTCCATTCTCAACTTAAATGTGTCAATAGCTCCACAGTAATTAACACTTGCCACCTGACACTCTATGAAAGATGTGAAATTCACCAGCTGCTATGTCCTCATCAAGAATATGGTGTAAAAAGAACAATGTTGCTCCTTATGGTACACGTTTTCAGTAGAAACATCTTCACAAAGTTTAGTTTTTTTCTTGAGGTTGGGAATTATTTCCTGAAAAATTTGTAATTTGTAATGTGGGTCAAGTGCTTTGATGAGGCGAAGCAAGAGCCCCCTGACCACCATTAACACACCCACTGTCCTAAACTGGTGGGGTGCTTGTGTATTTTGGAAGTGCTCTGTGCTGCTTTTACACAGTGATATCGCTGGCTGATGATGTTGCAGACGTGCAGTCATGTTGGAATTGTTTCCACCTTAGTTGTTGACGTGTAAAATGATGCTTGTAGACAGTCATCGTTTTATTTTTTCTGTTCTTCTTCCTCTCTATTATCTTCAACACCCCCCCATCATAGACTGCAGCTTCTCTTTTTTGTTCGCTATGTTAAAGCACACAGTGAATAAATAGTTACTCACGTCATGAGGTATTGTTTTATTCCAGTGTGTGGACCTGACGGGACTTTTTGTTTGTATGAGCAAATGATGACAGATGAGAAATCAGTTGTACTAATTCCACTGCACTTAATAACATGCTGCTCGTCTTCTATGATATGACCAACATCTCATAAAGAGAGGTTATTTTATAACCAGGTAATAATACATATTTATAGTTTATTTATAGTTTCAGATGCCTGCGCTCAGCCTGGTCATTTTGGGCCATGTCTGTGCAGATGTACATCCTAACAGCAGCCATTACCTCTTCAGGTCTGCGGTAATGAAATATGGATGCGTCACATTCTTCACTTTGTTTTGTGAAGCCTCCTGCATGGTTTTTACAACCTCTAAAATCCTCCATTATTCATATCAATATTGCAGAATCTTCCGCTGAGATCATCCCATCCATATGCCAGGTCTCTCTGCTCCCAGCAAAGGGGGACTAAACTCATTCAGTGCCTGACATTTTGCCATTTTCACTTCAGTAAAGATGCTCTAATCTGAGATCCTGTTAATTTGCAGTTTCTGAGGCTGGAAACGCTGCAGCAGATGTAGCTCTTTGTCTTTCTTTCCTGGGGTGGGCCTCATGAAAGCCAGGCATTTTCTGGAATAACAGAAAAGATGGACAGATACAAGAAAAGATGGACTGTTGTTTCTCTTTTATTAGTTGAGTGGTTCCTACCCTAATGTGGATCAGAACAGTTGTGTAGACACCTGTTGACTGAAAACATTCCATGTGACTACGTCCTCCATGATACAGACTGAGGGAATGCCAGAAGTGTACAAATCTGTCATCTATTTAAAATCTACTTTTTTTCCCCCAAATATGTTCTTTCAACAAAGATAAACCATTGAATGACACACACACACTTTGTAGTGTCAGATTGACTTCTAACTTTTGAAAATGTTTTTTTGTAAAGCAGCAAATTCAAAACCCAGAGCTTGAAGTGAAAATCACTCCAAATATTTTCACATTCATTGTCCACGCTCTGCTAACAGTAAGTGTCCAGCTTCAGTGGCATACATCAGGAAATCAGGAGTTTATATTCACCAGTCACCCATGCATGCATACAGACAGGCGGATGGTGTGTCCCTAAGGACATTGAGGCAGCAGCTCGACTACAGCTTCATACAGAACTGAGACCCATCACAGATCAAATACTGAAGTCTTGGTGTTGGTGTAATCCCTCAGCTTATTGCTCCTTTACACAATTTATAAATCAGACGTACTATACATTTTTAAACAGCTCATTTGTTTTTTCGGTTGACGTTGCATCAGACTCATTAGCAGCTTCCTGTAGCCTGAAGGTTTCACGTTTCCTTTTTTAGTTAAAGAGGAGAGAAACAGTGTCTGTATGAAGGTTCATTATTTTATGTCGGCCATGTCTGATAAAGACCTGAACACATCTTGTTGATTGTGAATCTTAATCTCCATATTCTGCTTTCACTTTTTTTTTGATAGTTTAGTTTAGTTTTTAGTTAGATACTTTGGCCCTAATTTATCAAAGTTGCCAATTTTTCCATGCAAAGATTGGCCTTTATCAATGTCAATTATAATATCAATCTCACACCAGCTCAGACAAGGCGTGCACTACTTTAAAATCACTGTGGACTTGCAGTGCAGTGTATGGCTGTGTGGATAATTGTTATTAGATTATATTAGTACAATGTCTGTTCACACAGAGGATCCCAGGCTTAAATTAGTTTGTTAAACTAGATATTGTACATTGTTGGATTTTGTTGTAGTTAAAAGGAACACTGGGTATAAAATAGTGATAATCTACAGCCATGTATTCAGCATTTTAATTTTAAGGTTAAGGATAGATATTTTTTTATTTATTTATTTTTTTATTGCTAGACTGCATGTGACTTAGTTACAAGCAGTTTACATTAATTCTGAAGGGTAGAGTGCTGTGTCTGTGAGCAGTGGGAGAACCCTGCTGTTGGGCAGGTGTTGTTATGGAGATTTTTGGTTATCAGGTGAGATGACCTATGATGGAGTCAGTGATGAGATGATTAAGATTTTGTTGAAGACATCCGAGGAGAACTTAGACGATGCCTGACATCTGAACAGTAAGGCATCATCCCAGATTCTGTGGAGCAGCGTGCCAGGTCTGATACATATAGTCAGCCTCAAGTAAGCCTTGAGATGGTGTATCTGGTCCAGATACCTGGTACCTTGGTAGCTAGTTAGAGAACCTTAAAAGGCGCAAAATGGAGTAACATGTTCTCTCACAGGTGTGTGATGTGATTTTTACATGTGAGGAAATCAGAGAATCACAGAAATGGGTTTTCTGATTTAGGGTGGCTGGTGTCTCCTATAGAGATCGAGTGAGAAGCTCAGACATCCGGGAGGGAGTCTGCCACTGCTCCTTTGTGTGGAAAGAAGCCAGTTGAGGTGGTTGGGCAATCTGATAAGGATGCCACCAGGGTTACTTCCGAGGGAGGTGTTCCTGGCACGTCCAACCGGGAGGAGACCTAGGGGCAGACCGCAGACCATGGGGAGAGAGATTATGTCTCCTCGCTGGCCTGGGAGAACATGGCAAGAGAAAGTGAAATCTGGGGCTATCTGCTAGACCTGCTACCCCCACGAGCCGATCTCAGATAAGCGGTTGACGATGGATGAATGGATAGATTGAGATTCCGTAAAGTATAAAATCATAATTTAAGGTGCAGCCAGACAGGCCTCTGCTCACAGAACTCTGTCCTCTGCAGCAGCATCTGAGAGCCACACAGAGGAGACCGGCCCCTGTACAGCGCAGTATGACATACTTGCATTTGGCAACTATGTTATTCAGTACAAGGAACTCACTGCAAAAACTCGATTTAAATTTTTCATTTATTTGGCGTTTGTATATTGATCTATTTTAATGTGTAATTTATTGCTGCACACAACTCTTCACCTTATTAAAAAGAAATGTTCATGTTCACATATACAATTTAAGGAGCTGTGTTAATAATACATTATTATAATATTCAGACTCTTCAGATGAGTGTCTCTTGTGGCACATTTAAATATTTACCATTATCTGGCTCAGACACAGGTCTGCCGTTTGACACTGAAGCAGAACCCCCCCTCCCATCAGTGCCTTCTCATTCTGGGTCAGTGACAGGCTGAGATCTGGCTGAAGCACAGCCATTTTGAGGTCTGATCAAACAATATGCTTTAATATATGATGACTTGTGGATTTACAAATGGATAAATCAAATATTAAAAACTCAGCTTGTCAACACCGTAGCTTTTGACTTCAGCACCGATTTATCTCCATACTTTTGCTTTGTGATTTTCCTTTGATCCCACATTTCAGGCTGACAAACTTCCAAAATTATCTTGTCATTTTGGATGTTATGGTGCTTATTTTCAGCTTCTGAAGCCTCCCCTCTTGGTTCTATTCCACATCTCAGTGTCATCATCTCAAGGGTCAAGGCCACAAAAATATGGTACCGCTGCATTTATCAAAGCCTGACCATACATATGCCGGGATTGGGTCGCTTACAGTGTGCACATTTCGTCAAGTACCTTGAATTCACATTTTTTCCCGTCATCTCTCAGCATTTGCCATGACTTTCCAATCACTCTGGATAAATGAATATTAATTGGGAGCATTTTTCTGACTATTTATAGGCAAATGCTGCGCCGACTTATGGGTTGACTGTGATTTATAAAGGGAAACTGGAGTGGGACATGTTTGCTCATGGTTTTATAAATCAGGATATTTCTGTGAGTAAGCACTCTTGTGTACGCCAACCTTTCAGGTGAATCCTGCGCACAGTTTCATAAATAAGGCCCCAGGAGAGGATGTGACCCACAAACAAGTTAGGGGAGACACAGCAGGCAGTCAGCCAGGAGAGAGCAACACAACACAGTCCACTGCCAAGGCTGCTCACCTACACAGCTACACACTGCCGTATTGTTTATTGTCATAAAGATATGTCTTAAGGGATCTTTATTCCATAAAGAGATGTGTTGTGATAAGAAAAGGGAGGACTGGGACAGGCAGCCGTGGAAGGTTAAAATGACAAATTGGCACCGTTGATCTGACTGTACAGTTGAGGGATGGACTAAAAGACGTTTTATCATCCATATAATGTAGTGGCTCCATTACATTGTCTCAGCAGTTGAGACCAAAACCATTGTTGTCACAAAAATGCTTTGATGGGAGTAAGTGTGTCACTTGTTGAGTTTGCCTTTTGATTTGTGTAGTAGTGTGAAGCTGTTTTTACAGTTTCTGTCCGTCTGGTCTTCAGTGTGTTTGCTACAGTTATTCAGCCTTGATTCTGCCCACAACAATAACTCTGTGTGTTGCTGTGTTATGCTTGACTGCATTGGTTGACTTATACTGTTGAACAATTCTTTGTCTCTCAGCCTGAGAAACTTCACCCGCCAGTGTCTGCATAGGTGCATCTCCATTTCCTCCGCTATTTAAATAATAATAACTGGACAGTCCATTGCACTTAAGATAAGGTAATGCTTGATTTGTCCCACAACAGATATCTTTGCATTGCTACAGCAGTGAAAACAGTAAAGGTAAAGTTAATACATAATAAAAAAATTAATAATTCTATGAATAATGCATAATAAATAATAAAATATAATATAAAATATTTAAATACTAATAAGAATATTGCAATACATACTACAACTATGTTGAATAATGAAGTATATGTTAATCTATTTATTTATCAGACATATTTAATAATAATAGAAGAAGAAGTGGACTTGGTGATGTAACCTTGAGTTGTGGGTCTCATTTCTCACAGAGCTTGACCTCCAAGTGTGCAGCCAACAGCGCCACTTGCCTTGTCATGGTGCAGCCTTGACCATTGGGACCCAGCTAATACCATGAGCAACAATGTCCCTCTGACATGACTATCAGACGTTTAACACTTAACAGCAACCAAGTCATGTCACTTTTCATGTGGATCTATTTTTCTAAGTCATACTCCCAGTATTTTTACCTGCATGTCTTTGTATTCTAGTAGTTTTGACCAAGTTACATTTCCAGGATGTACCCTGTCAAAACAAATGGCTGATTATTAAAAGTGAGACAATTAACCAGATGTCACGCCACCACCCTAATTATAAACCTGAAATCAATTTGTATTTTAGTTTTATCTTCGTCCACTTTTACTTCTTTTCTCTTCTCGTCTCTCTTCAGTTTTAGTCATGTTGATAACAGTTGTCCTGATTCACATTCCACACCCATTCTCAAGTGTTCTTCAGTTGATTTCAACTGCAGACTTTTTGTAAAGATCTTTGTACAAAGTCCACATTGATCACCGTGTGGACACAAATTATGACTGGATTGAGTGGTTGAAATTCTACCAATTAACACTGCTCATATTACACAAAGTGCTCACTTTCATTCAATAAGGACTCTCAACATTTATTAGGACTCTTTACAGTCTTCGATAATGATGTCTAATTGTAGTTAAGTGGGAGCTGAAAAGAGATTCCTCCACGAGTAGCTGAGAGGCATTGAATCAGATTATCAGTCAATGGTTGATTGTTTCAAATCCCAGTGAAACCCTTCTGTGTGGAGTCTTTGTGAGTCTCTGCAGTGACAGAGTTCAGGAGGAGAAATGACACTAAAGCTTTATACTTCAAATAGAAGTCAGTTTTAAGTGTCCTTCACTCAGTCAGTCTCATTAATTAAGTTAGTTATTAATTTGTATTTGGCAAATTAAATCATTTCAACCATATAAACTCTACATAGTGTAACGAAACGTTTCACTAGAATCGATTGGTGCAACATTCAAACGCTAAAAATATTCAGGGTATATTCTGTCCACACATAAGAGATATACATGAAGAAGTGTTCCTGCCTAAAGCCGTAGATTTAAGACAGACGGTGAACAGAACAACAAACAGACATTGACAGTAAACAGAGCAAAAACAGACTTATGACAAAGATTTGATTTGCTGTTGAATGTATTCACAGAATGAGTAGTTCCCTACACCACTGCCATCCTCGTCCACACTCTGATCACATCTCGCCTGGATTATTGCAAATCCATCCCCCCCCCCCCCACCACAAGTCCATCCATAACCTCCAACTGGTCCAGAACTCTGCAAGCCCGCATCGTCACCAGGCTCTACACATCCTTCACATCACACCTGTTCTGCAACAGCTCCACTGACTAAAATTCTGCCTCACACCTTGAAGACCATCCATAACCTCGCTCCCCCATACTGTACCTCTCTGACCTCCTCCACATAAACATCCCTTCCCGGACACACTCAGGTCAGCCTCGTCTATCAGCCTTATTGTGTCTCCTGCCTGGCTGTCCACCATGGGGGCCAGAGCCTTCTGCCGCTCTGCCCCCTGTCTTTGGAACTCCCTCCCCTCTGACATCATGAACATTGACTCATTTTCCACTGTCATATCCCCTCTGAAAACCCACCTTTTAAAACCGTTTGTTTTATTGTTAGTGTTCTTTAACATTGTTTTGACATTTAATTCCGTGCGTTTCTGTAAGGTGACCTTGAGTGTCATGGAAGGGGCCTCTAAAAGAAATGTATTATTATTATTATTATATAGAATAGTAGCAGCAGAGAAACAAAGTGCAAAAGAGCTGTTTGTGTGCAAGGATGCATTATGTTGAACTGTTAAACAGTCTGCTTGAGGGAAGAATCTCTTCTCCATGGAGGAGATGCAGACAGTTATACTGCAATACCTTCTGCTTGATGGTACTAGGCAGTATTATAATTGATAGTAAGTTAATAATTGATAAATCACAATGCCTAATCAACAGCTAGCTGAAATTATATATAATTTTACAAGGTTAAACGGTTACCACTTCTTTAATAAAGGGAAAATACTGTCCTTTTAGGATGTTTTGCTAACTGTGTCTTGGTGTCTGTCGCCCCTTCTCACAAAATTAGCTGGTTGGAAGTGACTCAGCTCTGGCCGATCCTCAGGCAGGCTCTTGTGTCACTGCCTTTAGAGAGGATAACAGGCTGCTTTGAACAGGCCTGTGTGACAGTGTATAGGAAATGGAGGATCTTGCTGGGCTGAGCTTTGTGGCGCTCTTTGTCTTTTAAACAAAGGACCATGTGGTCTCCATCCAAAAAGCATGATGGCTCCATTTTGAATCAGCCGGGACCGAAAACTCAACCGATACACAGTGTACAGGAAGAAATAAACTGAAATGCAAATTCATTGCACATTTACACATTTGATGTTGAGGCCATCTGAACATCAAATAATAATTTTAAGATAACCTTCTTCATTTTAACCTTTATGGTGTTCGTTTCCTGACTAGAAGGAACCAATCTGTGATTGCTCCACAAGCTCCACCACATGATATTTATTGTAACCATGAGGACAAAGTTCAAAAACTGCCTCAGTAGGACACAATTCACATCAGATGGTTGGTGTCAATAAAATATGTTTAGGCGATTTGTTGTTTGTAGCAAAAAAAATGGAAGAAAGGGATGTTGTATTAATTATCATGTTGGATATTTGAGATCCTGTGTGATTTGTTTTTATTGTTCATGTTTGGTTGTTTTCATTTCCAGTTTCCCTTACGGCAGAATCCACCTTGTTACCAAGTTGTCCTTGTGTTGAGCACTATGTGTTTATGTTGCCAGACTGCAGTAAACACCGAATAGTCTTTGTTTACACACAAACCTCCAGGCTGACATTGTGGACCAGGTTAGACTTTGGATAGAGAGAATTGCTTTAATGAGCCCTGCTGGCAAAACGATACTGTATATCATATACACTCGTGTTTGTGTACTTGTATTGGTTACCTCTTTAAAACCCAAGGACCATAAACACTGACTCTGTTAGGACCAGTTGTCCTCATGAACGTCACTGGTTAAATGGTTATGGGGTAAATTAAGGTAATGTAATGGAATTGTAAAGGATGGAGGACCCAAACACTGTTTTTTTTTTTTTTTTTTAAGAAAAATTAGTATTACAAAAGAGTATTTAATTAATCAAAATAACAAAAAAGGCAAGACAGGTGAAACTTAAACTGAAAGAAAAGCAACATGAAACAGAAACACATGAAAACCAGAGTATCAAAAAAACAAACATGACTGTAACTTGACGTTAACAAACAAACCAAATCAACAACAAAGACACTGGGGAGCACAGAGACTACAGACACAAGGGAGGTGAAGGCAATCATACACAGGTGAAACACATTAGGACATGGGGCAGACAATTCAACAGTGAAGACGAGACAGGAACCAAAACTTGACAAAATTTTCTTACAGGGAAAACTTCAAAATAAAACAGGAAACATGGAGCTGAAACCAGACACAACAGCACAATGTAAAGAAAACATTGCAGTTTTTGCATTTCAAGAGAAACTAGTTGCTCTGATTCTTTGAGTTTCTCTGTATTTAATACCACTATGTGCAAAGTATGAGTTGTTTTTAATAATTCATCAAAAAACTAAGTTCAGGAATCACTCAAGTTGTGTGCGTTGAGTAACATGACCCAGTTTACAGAAACTATCTTTACATCTACTAGATGAATATACTGTATAGCCTTCAATCAAAATTCAAAATCGGTTGGATTTTGGAGTGTATGTGTAAAATATCTCCACATAAGTTAATTAGTTTTTCTCTTCAAAGAAAGACAATGATATTGAATTTTCTATATTAATTATATATCATGGTACTGTATATTTGGATATATAGTATATGCTGTCTGAAGTGCAATTTTCTTGCTGATAGAAAAATAAAAAAAAAGGATTGTGTGAAAACAGAGGACACAGTAATGTCCTCCCCCATCTTTCCTAGCTACTGACCATGAATACGATGTTAGATTATGATGGTACCATGGCTCAATGACCCACGAGGAGCTGTAATGTGAGAAAATGGAAACTGAAATTGGCTTTTCTCCACTGTATCCTTCATGTATTTTTGTAATCTTCCCTCCAGATATCTGTCAATACCGTGAGTCTGGAACAAGGCTGGTCGCAGTAATGAAGAGCATTATGGGAAAGTAGAGTGTGGCTGTCGTCTGTGTGTATCGCACATTCATTAGCAGGAGGTGTAAAGGTGTGTTGTTGACACAAATCAGTCACATTTCTCTCTAATAACTGGACTAAGATAACTTAGACACCGTATTTGCTTGTAAATAAAAGCACAAAAGTAAGAGCTGAGATGGTTGTTGATTATCATTTTGTATAGTAGATGTAATATTAGATTTAAATTACAAAATCAAAGCTGAAGTCACATCAGTTTGAGCAGGTCAAGCTGTAGAGAACAAACACAGACACACAGAGGCTTTTAATGGCCCACGTTTGTGTTTCAACAGCTTAGTCCAACATTAAACTGTGCAAAGTTTGACCCACCGCTGCTTGTTCGTGTCATTTCACCACATGCGGTGACAGCCGTGTGGTTTGTGTTGTGCGATTATTTGCATTTACCAGGTTCGACAGCCTCAGTGGCAGATCAGCTCACAGTCTAAACCCACAGATGATTGGCTGCACTCCACACCTCACTGTCAGAGAGTTTGAGCAGTGCCCTGTGTTTCCTGCTGTGAATGTGAATGTTCCAGTCACATGGATGCAGCAGCAGCTCAGCATTAAATTATCACTCTGGATATAGACTTTTAGAATTTTGCTGCTATGGCCATGTTGATTGTTTGCTTAGCCTCAGCTTGACTCACAATGAAACTCTACTTTGCTTCGAGATGCACGAGTAGACGTGACCTTTTAAAGCCAATGGGAAGACACGGAGCAGCTGAGGTCTCTGATTTTCTATTCAGTCAGCTCAGGAAATGCAGACGAGCTGAATGAATGATGGCTATGTGTGTGTTTACTGCCAATACGTCTGTGACTCACATATCCACATTCACAGCAAACAAAACTCCCTAAAGCCTGAACAGAGCTGGATATTTGGAGCTGATGTAATTACATATTTTATGAAAAACATAAAGATATACATTTGATATGTGACTAATATTGTGTAACTTATAGTACGCTGTATTATGTTTATAGTTTTGTGAAGATGAAAAAAATTTAATTGTCAGACATCCGTCTGTCCACATCTGATTAAAGGATGCTGACCTGGATGAATAATGGACACATTATTGGAAGATCTATCTGATGACCAAAAACTTATAGCACACTATATATTGTTGTTGAATATTTGCCCAAAACTAAGTTAGTAAAGTACAACCATGATGAGAACAAGCTGCAGGTCAAATTAATTAGCTGTTTTTGTGTGAGTGATATAATGTGAGGATGCACAGTTGTGGCAACACCATTCAAAGTCACCCTGTTGTATTATAGCCTTCTCTTATTTGGTCTAGGCCAAATCTCCACTCCTTGATTTACATCGTCTGACCTCACAGATCTCCTTTTGTTGGACTAATAGAGCTGATTCGGCCCGTTTCGGGGACCTGCAATGGGCCAAATCAATCGGCGTCTTTTGTCTTCCAGGAACACTCTTCCAAAAAAACACTGTGTGCCATGACCAGCATACTGGATTCACTTTAATACTGCTGTGTGAGGCTGGCAGGCTGCCTGGATAGTGTGCAGGAGAGAGTGTGAGACAGTATGAAGGGAAAAATAATGAGGAAGAGAAATGAAAGGATGAACGGGGCACAGGGAGAGAGAAACATGATTAGTGGGAGAGAGTAAGTTGTAATTGCATTCATATAATGCAAATAAAGTTTACATTTGTAATTGCAGTAAATCACACTTACAAGCCTCTGTCTATTGTTTGATTGTTCTACGTCCTATATACAAAGGACTGCACACAAAGTGACTGAACGTATCATTAGGAAATTAATTGTTACACCGGTGGTGTTTCATCATAAAGCAGATGGTGAGAAATAGTCCCACCATACTTCACTGGGATTTAGTGCCTCTCTTTATTCCACTCTCATCTTTTCTTGCCCACTCACCTTATTTTTATTCAAATTTCAGTCTGTCCCGAATTTTAAGAGGCTTGCATGTGAGATATGATCATTTAAACTTGTGTGGCGTAAATCACTGTGAACCAGCAAATTAATATGATTTCCCATGCGTCTGACTCCTAACTCCTCTCCTCCATCAGATCATCAGACATTCATCTTGGTCAGTCATTATCAGGTGGCTGCAGTCACACCATCAACGGGGCAGTGAACTTTGTCTTGTTGCAGCAAGATATCTCTCAGATGCAGGGAGGATAAGACGTTTAGAGTGTGTCACTCCAGTCACTGCATAAACAAATGAGAAGTGTGTCTGTATTTTCGGCGTATAAGCTATGCTTCCTGTGTATATTGGACTCACCAGCACTGTTGATTCAGGGACTTTACCCTGAATTGTGCTGTGTATTTAGAACACAGAGCATTTACTGTTGTTAAAACATATACAGTACAGTATACAGAGGTTATAAGAATGTGTATTATAGAGTGTCTTATATCCCTATCCTTTTTTTCACCATAGGCAATCTGATGATCTTTTTTTTCCATTCGCACATGAGCAAAAAGTTCTCAAAATGTTTAAAATCATATTGAATTTGTGAAATTTGGAAATATGTCACAGTTCAACGTTCATTTAGCTTGTTTTTATGAACAAACATAAAAGAAACAGAAAACAGTTTTGTGGCTTGTTCACAATTTTCACTGCTTTATAATGTTTTATTCCTAATAATTTACCAAGGGTGCACCTCAAGGGCTAAAGGCATGATATGGTATAGGAGAAATTCTCAGCATTCTGTTACTGCTCTTTGCAGATGATGCAGTTGTTCTGGCTTTGATTAACTCTGGTGTGGAGTGGTCAGGATGAAGCCTCTCCAATTTTTGAAGCCATTGGTTTTCTTTCAAGACGATGTGGTGTGTGAAGTGGAGTGTGCGACGGTCCGACATGTCAGTGCAGTGACAACAGTAATGTGTGGACTTTATTTCAGGCTGCTGTTGTGAGAATGATGAGATCTGACACAGTGTCAGAATTAGGTTTATCCATAAGGGCATCGTTTGAGCATCACACCAGGCGCCTTCCATTGGAGGCTTTCTGAGTGCACCCAGCTGGGAAAGGACATCAAAATAGTTTGACAACTTACTGGAAGAACTGCATATCCCATTTGGCCATGAATTCCTCGGGATCCCTCAACGTAGATGCATGGAAATCCCTGCTGAATCTGCTGCCACTGACCAAACCTTGGATAAGTGTAAACGGATGGATGGTTTGATGGATGGATTGATAGGATCAGACCTTTTTTACATACAGTATGTGTTTCAGCTGCTGTTTTTTTTTTTTCTCCTACTGACTGTGTGTCAGTCAGCTCACCGGCCTATATCGCTGCAGTTTCTTGATCCAGAACTCTGAATAGAACAGATGAAATAATATCGTTCATGTGTCAAAGATTAGATGCAACTACAAAAAAAAATCCTCAGCAGTGAAGAGATCAGTGATATTTATTGACTGGTTTTAGTTTTCACATCTC
The DNA here is from genome assembly GCF_963457635.1 of Microchirus variegatus. NCBI lineage: Eukaryota > Metazoa > Chordata > Actinopteri > Pleuronectiformes > Soleidae > Microchirus > Microchirus variegatus. The sequence continues at coordinate 22,197,773 of NC_139804.1, read as the reverse complement.
AAGGCAGAGGATAAATGTATCCCTGTCTTCCTGCTTCTATCTACAGCGTTGAACAGCAGATGTGCTGTAAAGGCTGTGCTTCACTGAATCTGACATTTTTAAGTTGTCGGAGAATGAGCCCCAGAAAGCTGGAGATGTCCACGAGGTGAGACACACTGTAAGTGCAGTCGGATGTGGTGATGTGTCATATAACTGTGCATTCATTTCACTTTGTATCACTTTGCAGTGTCCAGTTCCCTGTTATCTGTAAGAAACACAACAGAAACCAAGCTCTTTTCATGTTATTTTACAGCATCTCTTTAAAAGAGCTGCCTTAAAGCATTGATCTTCATATTGTCCTCCTCATCAGGACACCAGAGAGTGTTTTATTTAAATAATAACAACAAAAACGACAGGCTGTAGTGTTCAGTAATTGTCAACCATCACCTTAATGTATGTACAATATTATAAATGAACTTTGACTACACACATATAGTTCAGTCTGTGTATGTTTGACTGTATGTACTGACACTGAAAGCCTTTGCAGGACTGACTAAAACCTACACATGCTTGTGGAATAAAATGATGATGATGATGGGCTACAACCTACTAACTTTGTCATAACCATCAAACATAAGCTAGACATATGCCTCACATATACTCTAAGCACCTGCTTGACCAAAATAAAAGAGTAGAACAGCAAAAGACCAGCTGAAAATGAAGGAAAAGCTTTCATCTCAGGTCTGGTAAGAGTTTTGTTTTCTAACAGCACCTTGTGTCTCACTAATGTGATGCTAAACGTATAACTACAAATCAATGTTGCCTTGGTTCAGTCCATTGAGCCTCCACAGCTCAGTGAGGATGTGGCTGTTAATGAACACTTTGATTGATCTACCAATTCCTTAAAGTTCAAGAGTCATGACATTACAGGATGACGTTTGAGGATCATTTAAACTCCTTGCTCTTGGGCTTAATTACTTTTTTCCAGTTGCTATTTTCTGGAATTCCATTACTTTAATTTTGTTAATTAAAAGGGTTTTCGTGTTTTTATAATTTTCTTTTGTTGTAGTGTGTTTTTCTGAGAGCCCTTTCACTCGGCAGGGCCAGGGCCCAGGGCCACTCTCTCCTGCTCAACCCTTTATTCATACTCTTTTGAAATAAAAGCCACATTAACCAATCACTATTTATTAATAATGATTCATAGATCAAACATTCTTTGGAAGACACTTTGACAATATTCAGAGAGCAAATTAGATCAAGAGGAATATGAAATTTCTTTGCCTAAATCACCTTGAGTGGTAGCTGAAGAAGGATGTTTCAGAGCTGCTCGGAGCTTCATGCTGCTCATCACAATGAGACACTCCGCTGGGTTTGAAAGCGACACTGAGCCTGACATCAGCAGGACTCTAAACACTGTCTGTTTACTCAAATACTTATTTGGTTTAGGTGGCACATATCAGAGCTCCAGATTAACGTTATGTTTCATGCAACATTCTTCAACATGTTCAAAACCCAGGTCTTCTTGCTACAGAGGCAAGAGTGCTAACCAACTGTGTGGCCCCCATATTATCATTACTTATGTAAAGTATTATGAACAAGTGGTGTTGCCAAATGTTTATCTTTATTTAAACAAACAGCACACATAATATTGGAATAGGCCACCAAACTGTCTTGTGAGAGCGGAGGAGAAGTGATCCAAGAGGCATGCAAGTTCACCAGTACCATGGTCCACTACCTCCTCCTCTCTGCACTAAACATGGTGAAGCATTTGACTGCCTTGGTTGTTGCAGATTCTGTAGCAGCCTTCTTCTTTTGGAAAGACAAAGACATGTGAATAAATGATTGACAGTATTTTTGATCCATCTATGTGTTCATGAGACAGAGGTTAACTATATGCATTTGCCTCGAGGCAACAGAATCTTGCTTTTGCGGTTGTTTGACAATAGATTTGATTGTTGCCTCCACTGCTCTGTGAAGTTTAGTTTAGTAACATCATCCTCTGTCATAAGAACATTTTTATGAGTAGTTATAGTTCTTCTAGTTTATGAGACGTTATATAAAAAAGTATGTAAATTTGTGTAAGTTATAAGATATAGAAATACCTACACAAAACCTACAATGTGCACTGAGGTGTCGGACACAAGCCTTACCTGTGAGGCATGGACTTAAAAATTGCACACTACAGTCCACTGCCTCTTGCTGCAAAAGGTCTATGACTCCCCCTCTTTTTCCAAGATTAACTGCAGCCCCCAGAGCTAAAGTTTTCTCAAGCCAGTATCCATACAGATCCTCACAAGCAGCAAATGTTTTCTTTGTGGGAAAAACAAACCTAAAACCTTTGCTGCTTTTAGATTCCTAATAAAAAAATTGTAACTACACTATATTCTGTTCAGTCCAGTTGAGACGTCTTTATTTGTCCCAAAGGGCAATTTAATTACATCAGTCTCCATACATACACATACGTTACAATTAAATAACACAAACACAGTAACAGAGAGAACAGAGCAAGATTTGTCTATTTCAGACAAAAAGAGTCTTGGTAAATGGCTTGTGTACACAAAAATGTATATACTGTATGTATACACACAGCTGTAGATGATCACCTTCATGGAAATAGCTGTGACTCCATCAGTCATGAATGACATATATTGTATATGGACATTTCAATGGACGTCTTGTTGAGTTGAGCACATGTCGTCAGCCCTGCTTTGGCCACATGATCTACAGTATTAACGGTGCATCACGTTATCTGTTTTATTGTACGCGAGTCAAGGAAAGTGTTGTTAAGCCTTTTTCGTTTCGGGTTGTCTCTGGCTCTGGTTCTGAGTCAGTTGCCATCTCTGATGAAAAGCCAGGGCTTGGCAACCAACAAGGGAATTGGAACACTGATGGCTGAATTATCTCCAGGTCTGGGCTGTAAGAGCAGGGATCGGAAAAAAATGTGTGTTGGACAGAAGAGGATTTTACTTTACATAAATCTTTATGTAATCTATCTATTGGCTTCTCTTGTGCATCCCATCTGTCGGTGCTCTCGTGACTACATGCTGCATTGTACACACACATACACACACAAAATGAGCAGTGTGCAAGAATATCTGAAGATCATTCAGTCGTTCAGAGGTGAAGACCTGCCCTTTTTCTTCATTGATTAGTTTTGACCACAATCAATCATCCTTCCTTTAGTGCAAGTTCGGGCTTTGCAGATAGATATTATTATTATTATTATTATTATTATTATTATTATTACTACTACTACTACTACTAATAATAATAATAGGGCTTCTCAAAGTCGTTTTACATTTAAAGCACACTAATTAATTAGAAAATAACCTTTTTCATACAAGATATTAAATAGTTTGACGAACACAGCGGTAACAAATAAAGTGTCATTCTTATATAAGTATTTATTACTCACTCACTCACTCACTCACTCACTCACTCATCTTCTACCGCTTTATCCTCCACATGAGGATCGTGGGGGCGCTGGTATTTATTAAGTACTTATACTCTTATATAAGTACTTGACACTTTAACCTGTTGAAGCTGTTTTTTTGCTTTGTTGACTATGTGCAATTTTCTAACCGTATACATTTTTCAGTTTCCAGTATTTTCTGGATATGTTCAAATAGAGTTATTGTGAAATGATTATGCTGTACGGTCATTATAACATTGCTAAAACAACACATCTAATGTTGGCCTATAACGTTTGGTCGGTACTGCACAGACTGTGTATCATATTGGGTCATCCCTAACATGAAAATTGACAAAGCCAAAACTGCACCACTGCTCCGATCTTGTTTGTGGAGTTGGTTCATCAGGTCTGTCTGCTGTTTTATCCTGACGTTCAATATCAGGCTGAACTGACCCCATTGTTACCGTGGCTACAGCAATGTTTCCTACTCATGTGGGCAAAAAATCTCACATTTCTGACTCAAACACTAATTAGGTGACCAATCGCATAGACATGGGCCAGATGACTAATCAAATCAGACTGACTTTTTTAGGAGACAAGCACATAATTAAAAATGCTTGACTACCGCATCTGCACACAGTGACATATTAAACATTTGGAAAAATAGGTAATGCAAAAGTATTCTCGTTGGACACTTAATTAAAACTGTCTAAAACAGTCAAACACGGGCACTTAAAAATTACAATTTGACATTTTTATTCATGGCTTTGTATTGGGCCTGACAAGTGGAACTTCTATGTTGAAAATATAATTATGTGCATGTAAAATTAAAATATCATAAATGAACACTGAGGAGGACTCTGAAAGCCAACCCTGCAGGTGAATCTGTCTTTGATGTTTCCAGAAAAGAAAAGAAAAAAACTCTTTAAAGGTCATCAAGTCTTATTGTCATTTGTGACTGGCAAATTTCCAATAAATATTGAACAAGGTGTTAAAAAGTGTAAAAAAAACAAAAAAATAGAAAAGGGAAAGACTGCAATACACAGACTGGATTTGAGCCTTTAAGGAGGAAATACTGGCAAACTGACTCTAGTCAGTCACTGACTTTTTATAGTTTTATGACACTATTCAATGTATTTGCTTAATGCCAGACAATTATCTGTCTTATATTTCACTTTCTAATATTCCAGTTCAAAGCGAGTCTTGCGAGCCCTGCACTGCTCGGCTTCTTGCGTTACCTTATTCTCACAGAAACAGCATATTCTCACAGCAGTCAGCAGTGTTTGTGCAGTAACAGTGTGAGGCGTATAAGAACAAGCCCACAGTGTTGTCAGTTATCTTGAACAGGTCAGAACAAGACACAACACTTGAACCCTGTTAACATTTCATCCTGCACCAAACTGTCAGAATCACAGCTCCAGCAGCCAGAAAAGTTGGAGATTTAGTTCACTGTGAATAAATTCAGTGAGAAAACTGTTTTCGCTGAACTTATTCTAACATAATCCATCCAAGATAGTTGTTTTTCCCTATATCATCATTAAAATAGTTTTGACCTGTTTTGACTCGTTATGTCCATAAGTCACCAAGACTGAACACATTAACCAGATTGATAGAAATGTTACCCTCAGGTTATAGATGAAGACGGTCAAGTAAGGTCATTTTAGGAAACTGCATGTTTGCCCTCTTTTGATTTTATCTTCATTTGATCACATCTCCCTGACAGTTAATGTTTCATTCTGTAACGAAAACAATTTCCTTTGGGATAATAAAAGTATTCTGACTCTGATTCTGATTGTCAGCAGTAACAGACAAATTCAATAGTTAGTGAACATGTTTTTTCCCCTTCTGGCTTCTCCTCTGACTTCATGTGCAACATCATTTTACTTGCTAATAACTATTTTATTACACACAATTGGTGTTTCTTTCACCATGGTCCAGAACCAGAAGGTCATACAGTAAAGAGTATTGTGTTTGTTCAGAGCCACTAACTGTAAAGAAATCCCCATCACTGAAAGAAGCATCTCCTCAGTCACTGTGAGTCGCTCGGTAACATGAAGTCCAGCAGCTCATGTTTTGTCCCTGATCAGCTTCACACTGAGCTGCTGGATGTTTGAATTTGTCTTAGCACTGGACTCGCCCTGTGTGTTGAATCTTGTAAAAGTGTGTAGTTTTTTGCGTCTCATGGTCACTAAGACAGATCTGCTGGTGCGTTCAGGGCCCACTAGGTTGCAAAGAATAACAAAAAATTTGAAAGGGGACAAACCCTGAGAGAGAAAGATCGTGATACTGTAATGAAGGAAGTCGCCGCTTTTCACTGGAGATTATTATCCGTGAGAACATATTTTTGTCTCTCATCATGCTGTTTATTTCCCACAGAATCAAAGGTTTGTCTTGTTCCATCAGCCTCTGTTGAGAGGAAATGATAAGTATGCACTATGTTAATATTGTTCTGCCTTAGTGATACACATTGACTTTCAATGAACCTCTAGACTCATAAACATAGACGCGGTCATCACACAGACTGTCACATCCTTGCGTTTTACCCAAAGTGACTTCGTATCCAGGTTTATATTTCTTCTACTCTGTGACAAACGGGGGCTGATGAAACGGAAAAATAATATACAATATCAGAAACACAGACGTTCATTAGATTAAAAAAAGCCCCCACAGAAATGGCGAACTGATACTGAGATGGAGAAGAGAAACAGCAGCTCTTTATCAGGTTTCTAACTTCATCTCTTCAGTGTGGTCAAATGGATACGATAACACATTAATAACCCTCCAGGGAAAGCAAATACAAAGGTCAGGTGTCAGAGTGTTGTCTGTCGACCAGCTCCTCAACTTGCTATTTGTCTCCAGTGTATATTTGTCCTCCTCTTTTATTTATTTATTCAGAACGGACTGGGAGCAGGTGAAGCCAGACTGTCTGACTGCAAACTAAATAACTGCCACGCTGCTTCTTTTCTCATAACCTCAAACCTGCCCCGCTCCATGGTGTCAATTTGTTGTGCTGTGTGTTGCTGAAGCTTTGGTTGTTGTTTACAAAATCACGTTCACCTTTCTTACCAAGCTTCTGTTAGCTCGTTGTAACCCTGGATTTCCACTGGACGCGGAACGGCTGCGGAACGGCAGCGGCGCGGTTGCCGTTGCAAATCGCTTCCATTCTAATCAATTACCAGTTACGCAGGTAATATCGCCTGTCAAAACTTCACATCAACATTACGTCGTGACCGGTGCTACCAGGTAAACAGTCAATTAATCAGAGCGTCTCGGAGAGTCATAATGTACGACGAGAGACTGATTGTTGAAGTGGAGAAACATAAAATCATTTATGAGACCAGATCTACAGTTCTTCCACGTCGGAGAATGAAAAGAAGGTGTGTTGTTGTTGTTTACTTTATACACACAGTCTATCGCTGGATCTCGCGAACTCGCGTCCGTTCGAGATTATCACGCGATCTTCCGTGAATACCGCCGGCTCCCAAGGCTCCGCGCCGCTGCCGTAACGCGCCCGGTGGAGATTGACGCTGGGGAGAGGACGAAGCAGAACCGCGCCGCTGCCGTTCCGCGGCCGTTCCGTGTCCAGTGGAAATCCAGGGTAAGCTTTTATGTCTATTCAGCGTTGTACAGATCAGACTCGTAGTGAAATCAAATCTGAATCACAGATAATCTGATGTGGTGGAGTCACAACCAAATAGACTTTTTTTTTTTAAGGAGCATTTTTATTCACAGAGCAACAGCGAAGTGCAAAGAGAGCAAGAGTCATCAACATTAGAATACGAGTATCAGCATCTTTATTGTCTGAGGTCACGTCTCGGAGGGTTATGAGAGGAAGCTGTGGAATATTATTCACATAATGTAACCTGATGCTGTTCTGTTTAATAACCATCAGGCCTTAACCTCCTTAGCTTGTGAAATGGAGGTTTTGATGTGTGAATTTGGACTGAAACTGTTCTCCAGTTAGACAGAACACATTTTTTTTTAACTAAAAAACATCTGGAGTCAAAGTATATCTTATTGTTTTATTATTTATCAAACCTTTATTTCACCAGGGAATCACTTAAGATTACGATATGAGCAGTTTCTAATTAATGTTTTGAACTTTTTCAGAGAGGAATCCATATCATTATTTTTGTGCCGTAACCACGCACACGTTACATGAACACAGAGTATACAACCTAAAAAATAAATCGAAATAAGATATTATATTGGATTTTAGATGTTGCTTCACTTTATGAAGTGTACTAAGTTGCAAATCACATGCTGTTTGATTCTTTGGATGCCTTGCCTCAACCCAACGTGCCTTTCAGGTGCACCATCACAGATATGAGCCTGATACTCTCCAGCCCCTCCCTCTGCAACAGCTTCTTTTATCAGTTCAAACATGAATCCGATTCACTCCTGAAGTTTTCTCAGCGTCATCCATCGTCCGCAGAAATATCACTCTCAGTTTAAAAGACACAGTAGAGGTGACAGTGGTGCCGTTGAGAGTCTCCCATGTTTACCTTATGTCTTCATGTTGTGTCATAGCTGTAGCACAACGAGCTACTCTAAATGCCAATATGGCAATATCCCTCACAGACTGTTTTCACCAGAAGAACTTCAATATAATGGGACTCCAGTTTAATTGAGCACTTCACCTCCAGCTAGGTTCGTGTTGCTTCAGGGAAAGGTCACGGAATCTTTCATATTTTCTCCACAGAGCTTTCTTTACTTCTGCATCATAATATTTACTTCTCTACCTCTGTCCCACCTCCCGGCTAAAGACTAAATATCCAGAATTTAATGGAATTCTATCCACTCTTCTGGTACTGTTGAGAGCAATGACCAGACACACTGTGATTTGTTTAAAATACGTTTTGGTTCATTACTTTGTTTGATTTCCAGGAGGAGAATTTCCAGAAACAAAAATGTCATTATTTCATGACTCAGCAGAGAGATGGTTCACCATGAGGTTTAGACTGCAGTTGTGCTTCTCTTCTTCTTCTTCTCTTCTCTTCTTCTTTGTGTTTCATACTCCTGGGTTTTAACATGTTTGTGTGTGACCTTTCATCTAAGCTGAATAATTGCTCCCACATAAATAGAGAATCACGGATGAGTCATAAATCATAAGTTGTCATTAATTCACTGAGGATTTTGTCACAGTCGGAAGCATGAAAAAAATGCAGTGACGCAGCATAAATGAGAGTTTAGTTTTTTATCCACACGATGAATACTCACCACATTTAAATGTCTAGACTTGTAAACACACAACTTTTGCAATCAAAGGTTATTCCTTATCTATTATGAACTCTTAATTGCATTCACATGTATTGACATGTTTGTTCATAGATGGATACAAGATGTCTGCATCTGCTTTGACTGCGCAATTTATACATTTTAAGTCGTCACCATGATGAATGGACAGATAAAGCTTTAGAGAATGATCAATCCACACAAAACAATAAGTGATTTTAGTCTTTAAACATGTTAAATTAGAGCATGGCAGAACTGGCAGCAGAAATCCTGCAGGGATTAAAGAATCTCTGCTCACTCACGGTTCAGTTATATCTCAAGGTATTAAACAAAATCTCAAATGAAAAATTTAATATGCATCGTAAACACACATTTTCTGCAATTAATACGGCATTTAATTATTCTGGTATATTTATCAGCATATTAGTGAATTTCGTGTGATATCCGCAGTGTTGATTCTTGCTGATCTTTATCTTTCGAGTCAAGGTGACATCTGTTCAGGATCAAAAATCAAAACAAAAACAGTTGTATGTGTGAGCCATTGTTGATATTAATGCATTTTCTTCCACTAAGTTGTTATTCTAAGCATGTTTCACAAGTTTTGTTTTGTTTACTTGTGGTGCTTTAAAGGTTTAGGGCTTAAGGGATTAAATCCTCATTTGGTTTTGTTGTGTGCTACAGTTCAGTACGTGAGATAAACACGGTTGCAGTGCTCGCTTAATTATATCTGATGTGTGAATGTGCCGTGTGTGTTTTTCTCCATGTAGTCCTATATTGTCCACTTTGTCATAAGATGGAAACGTATTTTTCGTTCACATGCTTCTTCTCTAGTTTGGTCTGAAAAAAAAAATACAGACGGTTTCAAAAAATGTTGATCTGTTTCCCAAACCTTGATATGATGATGTTCTTAAATGTCTTGTTCTGTCCACAAACCAAAATGATTCCGTTTTAATGTTTTAAATATTTGTTATATTGAGCAAAGAAACCAAACACTCGAACCGATTAATCATTTATCAAAATTGTAGAGGATTAACTCAGTAATCAATTAATAATCCATTAATCTGATGCCATAAAACCAGGTCTCTTCACTATTTTCTTCTTCTAAAAAAATAAATAAACTGAGTGCGTGTGAAATGCAGTTTTTTCATCCTCCTATAACTACTTGACCATGTGAGTGACGATATCATTAGATGGGTTATGTCCTAGTGGTCAGTTGTCAGCTCACTGAGTTAATATCTTAGGAATTAATCTCTTGAATTAAATGGAAACATTTTTTGAAGTATAATCCATGTTGCAGTTAAATTTATATTGGTATTGATGCATTAAAATTAGGGCTGCAACAATTAGTCGACATAATCACCGACGTTGACACATTTTAATCATCACTGTAGGCGATTATATTGAATTTGTATTGTCGCCTTCGCCGATAATGACACATTTTTATTGTTGCCGTGTCGTCAAGTTGTTTAATTAAATCACTGCATCTCAGGAACCATGTTCCATTACTGCAGTACGCTACAGGAAGTGCTATTGGGCAGTAGGCCTACTTCTCCTATTGCAATATTACAGCATTCTAAACCAAGGAAGAAGATCATCACGACATAAACCACGCCACTGGATGTTATCCCGCTTATTTGACGGCTTCTTACAAGTTATTTTATCGATTAGGAAAATGTATTGCCTACTCATAGTAAAATAATAGTACTTGTGTATGTCCCTAAAGTAAATAATGTTTTATTTCTTTACACTGTGGGCTCGTCCAAGGTATGTGGCACTACATAAGTAATGTGGGTAATGCTAATGAAAAAGCTAAGTGGCACTAATAAATGAGACTGAAGCTGATTCATGTGTGTTGAGGTAACCCTGAAGTTTTCCATTGCTATGGCTCTGAAGGGTATCAGTCTTCTCTGTGCTCCACCCTCTCCTTCTGCCCACATAATATTATCCATCCATTCATCCATTATCTGCTGCTTTATCCTCCACGGGAGGGTTCGCGGGGGGTGCTTTGCCTATCTCAGCTGACATAGGGCGATAGTCAGGGTACACCCTGGACAGTTCGCCAGTCCATCGCAGGGCCACATATAGAGACAAACAATCATTCACTAACACTCTCACACTTACGGTCAATTAAGAGTGACCAACTTACCTAATCCCCATATTGCATTTTTTTGGACTGTGGGAGGAAGCCGGAGAACCCGGAGAAAACCCCACGCACACAAGGGGAGAACATGCAAACTCCTTGCAGAAAGGCCCTTGTTCCAACCGGGGCAAAGGTGTTGATTAGTAGTATTAGGAAAATATTCCATCATGGCAGAGATGTGTTTGATGAGTGCATTGATACAAGTTTCTCTGTGTGATTACTCCCGAGCAACAGTCAGTTATAGAAATCGCAGATTGATGAATGCAGCCATTGAATAATCGAGTATTAAACAAAGTCTTGTTGATTAACGTGTTACGGTGAAGGAACTGTTTTCCCACAAACACCTTTTCAAAACTCTTCTCACCAACAAAACACATCATGCGTGTCTCAGAATAAACACTGACAACAAGTCTCACAAAGGAAGTAAACACTGTTATTCACACTGAGCTCTAAAATACTACAAACAGAGAAAATTACATTTAAAAAAAAATACATTTTATCTTTGCAGCTTGAATGATTTCTTTTCCAGATAAATCAGTATTTTATTATACAATAAGATATCTGCACTTTGATTGTATGGAATGATTGTAAATTGTAATGTTGCATAAACAGAAATAATCATGACTAATCGAAAACATATTCAAGTGATTAGTCGGCTACCAAAATAATTGTTAGTTGCAGCTTTAATTAAAACACTAATAGACAGATAAATGCTGTTCATGATTCTTCTTTGTTGCCTTTGTAGCAACAATAGCTGAAGGATAAATGTTTTTTCTTCTTTCATAAATGTAATTTTCTGAGTATTTATAGTCCTCACTTGTTTAAGCTGTAATCATGTTTTGTAAGCACTTGGTTCTCATGTATCCAATCTGAGAAGGTTTATAAATTCTCACTCTCTCTCTGAACCTACAACATTTTCGAATTGGTTTGTTTCCTTCAATGGAACAACAAAGGTCAGTGTTTTATTGTATTGACTCTTTTTTTTGTGGTAGGAAGAGCGTTTGGATTGAAAGTCTGTTGTTAAGTGTAAAACTTTGCAGTCGCATCATAAAACACACTGAAGCACAAGAGCTGACAGACGGGAGTTTGTTCAGGCTGCACAAACACAAGAGTCCATCATGGAGAAAAACTGTTGGTAATTTGTAAGTGAAGTTCCCTCATTGATTCAGCCTCATAAACTCAATTCAACCATGAAGACGAACAAAGGAGCTTATAGGGCTTGGGCGGACGATCATGGTTTCACGACTGAAATATATCACGTCTTTGACTTTGACACTGGGGTTAGCACTGTATCACAAACTGAATCACACTAATGGAAAGTGTTGTCTACATAGACGCAGATAGAGGTGAACAATTAGAAGATTTTGTGTCTCCAATAGGAGACAGGAAGAAGGAATGAAGGCTTTTTACTGTGATGATGGTTCCACATGTTAGATTTTCTTAGCCAAGAGCCAAGATGGACTGTGTTTGACCTCCAATTAAAATTGATTTTAGTTCTGTTTGTTTTGTGTTTTTTTCAGGTAAGTGCTGTCACTGACCTTCAGTAGAACATTTTTTAGACAGATTTTGCCAAGATTTTCCTCTACAGCAGCATTAAGTGTGGTTGTTATTCTTTCTTTCTATAAAGATGAGATGAGTGTATTCAGAGATGCTCTGATAATAATGTCATTAACGCACGGGAGAATCCTAATGTTCTGCTTGGGTCACAGTGTATATTAAAGTTAATATTAAATAGTTTCTAACTGTAATATGTAATCAAATCCATTACAATTAAACTTGAAACTGTCTGAAGCTGCAGGCACATTTAAGTGTGTGTCTCACAGCTGCATTACGGCTGAAGAAACCAATAAGCAACTACAAAACCTTTCCAATAGCTAAAATACCTGGATTTTCAGTAGGACATACAATCATTATTATTATTATTATTATTTTTTTACATTTACAGTTTCTCATGGATGGTTTTGTACAATATTGAAAATCAACAGCACTCCCCTAAAAACTGCCTGGTTGTGTCTGCAGCATTCAGCTCTGTTTACTTAGATACAGCACAGTACTATAAAAAAAGAGGTGTCTTTCAAAGCAGACACCTCCATTTCACTCTCTCTTCAAAGGGCAGGGGAGAAAAAGACTAGGTCACTCAGGACTGCAGTGTTTTTGTATTTACTCAGTAGTCCACAGGGGTGATAGAGGTTCCACACTGGTCCTTGCAACTTTAAAGGACTTTTAGACAGCTAGGGTTTAGGTTAGGGATTGGTGGGTTAGGGTTAGGCATTATATTAAATTCCGTTCAATTCAATTTAATTGTATTTGTATAGCGCCAAATCACAACATACACTATCTCAAGACGCTGTACATATTAAGCCAGAAACTTCTACAATGTTATAGAGAGAAGAGAAACCCAACCGTTCACACAAAGAGCAAGCACTAGGCATTTGTGCGGAACCAGACTCAAACATTTGCTGCATCTGCCTCGACCGGTTGAGGTAAAAGGAAAAATGGAAGACATAGGAGTGGTGGGGGACAGAAAGGAAAAGAGTGAGGCAAGGTAGAGACAGACAAGAGAGACCAGGAGCAGATATATTGTATCAAGTATAGGTTATGACATGGTTATAGTACAATGTAAAGTATACAGGCAGTAGCATAGATTGTTGACAAGAAGTAAACTGATATCAATTTTAATAATGGCATAATAATGATGGCAATACTACTCCTGCTAGTGATAATGATAATAATAGCCCCGGAACTGTATCTGATAGATGTCAGTAGGGAAATCTTCAGTTGTTAAGGTTAATGGTAAGAGGCTCTGGAATGCACTATGTGCATGAGTGACCTCACAAAGAATGCTGTAAACCAAGTGCAAACAAATCTGTGTACCATTTTGTTTGCCTCTATCAAATTCAGTGTTGATTTAGACAGTTATTTAACATTCGACCTCCTCTAGTAAAACTATTTCTCTGACTTATTGACCAAATGCTAGTTCCAACTTCACATAAAGTATCTACTGTACAACATGTCACTTGTCACAGTTGATAAGTGGAATGAAAGTCTCTGTTATGTTTTCTTTAGACAGACTAACAACACAATTTACAGATGGTTCGGTGCCGTGACATCTATGACTCCATCACACCACAACTGTGTCCTCACCACTGAGCCAGCAGTGAGAACCAATTAATGTTTTTAAAGTAATGTAGTAATAGCCAAAAGTATAATTTGAAAAAAATTGAAATGTTTTTCTCACTTAGATCAAAAGACTTTACTGTACAGCCATCCAGGTGGAGCTGTAAGTAGTGGTGCTTTAAGCTAAATGCTTACGTTTCAAAGCTTCACATGCTAACATTTGTTAATTACTATTTAATACAATCAAAATATAATATGAATATTCTGAGGATTACATTAATGCCATAATATTTTGCAGGTTTATTCAGAAGGGATCATGAATGTATGACCCACATTTGGTCTCAGTTTATCAAATATATTGATTCGACAGTGCATGTTACATTAAATCCACCTCATGTTGTCACTAAAGGTAAAGCCAAATGAGCAAAATAATTTCGAATCGTCCTCTACACTCTTAGAAATAAGGGTTCCAAAATGGTCCTTCTACAAGGGCTGACGTTCTACCTGGAACCATTTGCCTCTGTAAAATCCTTTCCAGAAGAAATGGGTTTTCAAGGGTTCTTGGTAACACTAATGGTTCCAGTAAGAACCATTTTGATCCAGAGAACCCTTTAAAACCCCTTTCCTAAATAAAAAGGTTCTACCTGAAGCCAGAAAGGGTTCTCCCATGAGGACAAGCCGAATAACCTTATATGGTTCTATTTAGCACTTTTATTTCTAAGAGTGTATGGATGTATAACATATCGAGGAAATTGATTTGTTTGGACAATCTGCAGTTGGTTATTAACCTCTTAAAAGAGGTTGAATTGCCCATGAGGAAAACTATAGTAAAAAAAAGACCAAACATTTTTGCTCAGTTTCTGTGAACATATCAGTGCCTCTGATCAATAGACTGAAAATAAATGAGCTAAATAGAGCTGCCTCTTGAGCTGCTGCAACTTCATTACAAATGTCTGTTCATTTCAGTTCAAATTAGTTCACTGGTCCTACTTGTGGTAATTAGTTAAAGGCTGCAAATGTTGGTTTTGAACTGAAGGCAAAACATTGCAACGTGGACTGACACTGAGTGTGAGAAGCTGTTTGTCTGTGTCTATGTTGGCCCGGTCATGAGATGGTGACCTGCTCAGGGTGAATCCTCACATCATGTAACATACAGAGTATAGAACCATCTGAGAAACAGATGCTGGATATTTTCATCTGGTGTTGATCCAGAAAGCGAACGATTTAACCAAAGGCCTCAACAGAATCCTCTTTAACTGCTTATTGATTTTTTTTTTCTTCCTCCTTCTTTTCTGTCAGCTAGGGAAAAAAAGCACCATTGTAGTTACTGGATATCTATTCACACCAAAGAAACACTGCTGTGTTGTAAAGCTACAGAACTGGGAACAAAATGCAGATAGTCTTTCTGCCTTTTTGCCTCTGCAGGTTACATTATTATAATAAAGATGCACATGTTTTTCTTTTTTCTGTTTACACACACAAAAAAAGAAGATACCATGCGACTAAAGCACTTGCCCAGCTTTTTTAAAATTGAGCATTATTTTACACAGGGATATATATGTTGTTCATACAATTTTCTTTAAATAAGGACAATACATACATCCGCATCCGCAAGTGCATCCACATGAATTGTTTTAGGAATGTTTTATTTGACTTGTTTTAGTGTATATATGTGTGTACACTTAAACAAGTCAAATAAACCAAATATACCTAAAACAATTAATGCGGATGCACTTGCGGATGCGGATTGTCCAAATGTAGTCGTATGATATGGTATTTTACAGTTACAGATTCACCTCACTCCTGGTTACTATCGTGTTTTTGGACAGACTTGGAAAGAGGCTCTGCGGCGAGACTGTGTAAACATTTGAATATTAGTTTGAGAAAGCAAAGATAAATGAAGCTCTCAAAGTAATGTGAGTTATGCTTTTTCAGTAATTGGCAGGGATGCCAACAGATGGGCTTTTTATCCATTATTATTAGGGCTTGGTTATGCAGCGATGAGGCGTGTCTGGTTATAGATGGCAATGCTTGAGCCCAAACATCACACAAGAGGAGACATGTGCAAAAAAAATAATTGAGCTGCCTGAGTAGGTATATAATGTCTTATTAATTTAAGTTGTGCTGTATTTAATGGTTTTGTAAAATGACTTTAAATGCAGTTTCTCGCCATTTTCTGATTGAGAAACACTTTGACACCAATTTTTTTTTTTAAGTTGAGTACTTGATGATTGTGTTGTAGCCATTAATAATCATCCATTCATATTGTTAGTGCCTCAACAGCCTTTCTAGGTGACTTGGCAGGTCTTTATAATGACTGTGTCATCTGCATAAAGCTGGCAGTTGCCTGCAGTCTGGTGTTTTTTGGTTCTTGTTTTTCTTATAGTCAAATATGCTGCCCAGTTCAGCTGTAGACTCCTATAGCTTACATTTCTCTGCTCATTAAAGAGAAAACCTGTCATAAACTTTCACTTTATTTCATTGTGTGAAGGTGAAGCTGTGACCCCATTACATGAGTTTTAATTACAGGTGTATAGAGGAAAGGAACAGGGTCAGTGACGATGCAAGAGCAAAATACAGTTACAGACGCAGAGAGATGCAACTGTTCTCCATCAGGTTAATCTTTGTTTGAATATGTGAGGAGTTTACGGGACTAGATGTCATTGTTGGGGGGTAAAATAATTCAAGATCGCTCTGAGAAGGTTGTCTTACTTCTACTATTACACCACAACAGTTTCTGCATCATTTGCAGGCTCTGTATTCTCAACCCTGCATTTACCACACACTGTTGCTTTATTGTTCTGTTTATCAATAACTGATTACAATATACTGTACACCCTTCTGATAGCTTGTTGGTGTAAACAAATCACCAGTAACTCAATTGGTAGCAACTCAATGCAGTTAGGCATGCAGAGACGGTCAACATGACCTGCTGAAGTTCAAACAGAGCATTAGAAAGGGGAAGAAAGAAGATGTAAGTGACTATGGAACGATTGCTTCTGTAAGAGAAGAGTGAGTGGCAGTTATCAAGGTATCTTTGTTGGTGCCAGAGGTCAGAGGAGAATGATTCAAATGACAATAAGGCAAAAGTAACCTGCAAAAGAAACTCAAATAACCATTCAATACAACCAAGTTGTGCAAAAGACCATTTTTTACATGCCAAACTTGTCAGACCATGAAATAAATCGACCACAGAAACTGGAGATTGCATCAGAATCACTAATAAAGTGGCCAGTGCATCATTATATTTAAAAAGCAAATATTGAATTGCTTTGTCACTGTTTAATAGTGTGTGTTGTTTACCACAGAAGCTTTAGAAACTTAGAGGTAACGTACTTATCTTACAACGTTTGATAGCAGTTAAGTTTTTGTGAGGTGAATGTCAGGAACTACACTTGAGGTGTCAAACTTGCGGCCCGTGGACCAAATGTGCCCCTCCAATCAATATCAGGCTGCACACCACTTAATGTCAAGTTATAATGAGTAGGGCTGCAACGACTAGTCTACTAATAGGCGACGACTTATTTAGTAGTCGACTAGTCGTAAGTGACGTCATCGTGTGTATCCCACCGCATGCAATGCTATGCTAAAAAATGTTTCACCATAGCCAATCGTAGTAGCTCCGAGTGAGACATCTCACTTTTTCCCAAATCTTTGATGCACTGACAGCACATGCACCAGACAGTGACCGGGACAAGAATGGGAAGCAACAGCATGGAGGCGACTGAAGTGAGGCTCACGAGAAAAACAAACGGTCCACAGTTTAGGAAACATTTGGTATGTGACACAACTAAGAAAACTGTCACATGCAAGATATTCTAATATTTTGAGATATTTTCGAGGTCATTATATATCCGTTCAACATATTTTTGGGAAAAAGTGACAGCCTTAATGTCAGCTGAGCCTTGTTGTGTACCATGGTGCCACTTCAGTAATGCATGAACATGTATGAAGCACGTTTTGGATTATTAAGACACACCTCGATTGTGAAATAGTTATTATTTGCAGCCCTAATATTGAGTTATTTATGTATTTTTTATCTTTTTAACTATCATAAACACATTTTTACTATGAGCTAAGGATCATTCCATAGCAACACACTCATTTTTAAACTCTGTAAAATATCACAACGCATATTGTTTCTGCTATATCATGATGAAAAATCGACATATAATTTTAAGTTCATATCGTCCACCACTACAGAATAGTGTTTTTTCTCAAAATCTCTGTTTTTTCTCCACTTGACTGCCACCTCCCCCAGACTAGATGATCAGTGGCCTGCTTGAGACCCCTGAACTACACCCTTATTCTACAATGCAGTTGTATTTAATTCTTTGACTTCAGTACTTCAGTTTCTCCTTGACTTTGGACTGAGAGCATGGGGGACCTTGTTATAATCTGGTGCTTCATGTCGATTAGGGCCCTTTGTGGAAGCTGAGTGATGAGTCTGTAAATGACAGATGGGCTCGTCGCCATGTCACTGCAACAAACCATCAGTCAACAGCCCTCCCTGCACTAAAAACGTCTTCACCTGAAACAACATCCTGCTTCTTACCCACACATCTACCTCACGCAGGGGACATATTGTGCACTTATTAAGGTCTGTACTTTTAATTGAAATCACAGTTTGAAAAGCTTTACACGTTCAAAGGATTAGAAAATGTTCTGCTTTAGTGGATATTGGTCCAGCGTTTGTTTTCATCTCTCATTGAATTCACAGTGGACAAAGAGGAGGGACGGGTCAGGTCTCTGTCACAGTTCAGCAGGTTTAACAGCTCCCTCCTCACCGTCACCTCTCAGCTGGAACCGTCTCTATTTGTCTGCTGCACAAAATACTGTAGTGGATTATAAACTGTGTGGTGCCTCGCCGTGTGCTATTACTCATTCATTTAGTCAGTTCATGACTCATTATTACAATGCAGTGCACTATATTTAATATCAGCAACCTATAACACAATACTTTTAATTCAATATTTTTTTTTCTAATAGATATTTTCAATATGGTCTTAATGTCTGCTTCAAATTCACCTCAATATGAGGCAAATGGCAAAGGTTTCTAAAGTGACAGAGAATCGATTTCTAAGTGGAGATGGATTTTTCTCACTTTGATAGATGTAATCACCGGCAGGCCTTTTATGAGAGGCCTCTTTGTGTATCGTGGCTGTTTAGATCTCAAACCACTGGATCTATAACCATCACTTTGTGGACCAAAAGCAGTTTATGAGCCTGAAAATATACAGCTGGTGCCCTCTCTTTTTTAGCCATAGAATGAAATTACAGTAATTATATTTGGCTTTGCTCTTTTTAGGAGGTTTTCTGTTCATAAGCCGAGTGTTTATTGTTTTAGGTAGAATTCATGGCTTTAATGTTGATTTAAGTGAATAGTTTTATTGCTGTAAAGACACATTTTAAACATAATGTGTAAATTGGTTGAACAACTGTTATAGTTATTGTCTTTTTGGGCAAAAGTGACAGAATCCCTTTTTTATTCACTGTAAAATAAAAAAAAAGTGACCAAACGCTGTCTCTCTAGTTAAATAAGTCTATACGGACATTGTCAATCAGCCTTTATCCTGTGAGAACTGTATTCATCATGATGTATACTCTGTGGCTCAGAAACTTATTTTAGATTTTAAGATACAGCTATTGATTCTTTTTTCCCCCCTTGGCATATATCTCACTGGAATTCATTTTCCTTCAACAAGGAATACTTTCCTGGCTCAAATGATTTTGAACACGGTCTTCTGAACCTCTGGGGTGATGTTATTGTCCCATATCAACTCCTCTCCAAATGTTTTACAACATCAATTTGACATTTTGACACACTGTAATATAGTGTCAACCATTGCTGATTTTGACATTTGAACTTCAGAAGCAACTTTGAAATGACAGTTAATACTCGGGCAGTTTTATTAAATTAAGATTTCATGACGATTAAAGTGAGTAATTTGACAATATATATATATTTCCCTTACTTTTCATGTATGTAAGTATATAGAAAATATATTATTTATGTGTACTACAAGAGCAATATGTTGCTCCAGCACACAACTGCATCCTTTTACTTGGCTTGACTTCACAATAGATGAAATTGCTTTAACTAATAGCAGCAGAAGGTGTAGATGTGTATCCTCCTCCTCAAACGACAGCGTCCTCCACGTTGACTCCTGCTGTGCTTCTTATCTCTCGTGTTTGTGTTGAGCTAGTGAACATGTGCAGTGTGTCAGTGGTGGTTAGTGGGGATGCTTTCTAGTTTGTTGAGGATGTGAAGTGTGAACAGGACACGGTGTGTTACATAATGACATCCTGCTGAGACAGTTTAACAGCGAGACAGGGAAACTGAACGAATAAAGAAACTACAGAGCCGCAGTGATGGGTCAGCGAGCGTGAGAGAGACACTGAATCCCAATGTTTGACTGTGACAAAGATGTTGTAAACTTTCGAATTTCGAGAGTCTGAAGATTAAACTGAAGAGAGCTGATCATTTGTCAGCACCACATTGAGTGTGATTTTTCTCTTACACAGTTCAGTTCCCCATATGCTATTTAAATGTTTGAAATTTAAAAAGTTAATTTAACCACTCATATGGCTCCACCACAAAAAAAAAATAGTTACAGAACCGGGCCAAATGAGTAGCCCAGCAACATAAACAATGAGCATGTAATGCATGCTACACACGCTATATGTCCACTACTTTGACTGTGTTCTAAGGGTTAATTTCACTACAGAAAACACTAAATGACCTCTGCAGTTGGGTACAGGGAAAAAGCCATATATATTGGTATCGGTGCGTCCTTACTTTTTAATAAACGTTCAGATCTGCAAGACATATATTTTCTCCTGTGTCACATCACATAAAAGGTTATCGTATTTGTATCTCACGCTCTGCGTTTGATGATTTCCATGACTGAGGTGACAAAAACGCCCTGGGAGGTTTGCACGGTAGTGTCCTGCTTCTTCTCCTGATGACCTTTCGTAATTGAATTTGAAATGTTATTTATGGAAAAATGTCTCTCCGGCTCTGTGCTCTGTCATGCCTGGATCACACTGTGCTGGTGTATGTGTCTATATACGTGTTTGAGTGAGTGAGCAAATCTGCCCTCAATCAGACATAACAGTGTAGGTTCATTATTTATTGTACTTATTGTACTTACTGACTCACTCACAACTGGTCAGAACTAACTGTTGTACATATGTGAGATAATCATATGATAAATGTCCAGATTGAAGAAACCTGACTACAGGTCATTCCTATATAGGATTTAATGTGATAATTACATTAAGTGTGCAGTAAAAAAAAAGTGTCATGGTGACGAAAATGGAGTGTGTTACACTGCATAATTCCTCTTTTATTACAGATTAAGAATGAGGATCTGCCAAACTGGAAAAAAATAATTAGATGGACAGTAACTGAGCCGAGTGAGCTCTTCTCTCTGTCCTTGTTCTGTTATCTTGAACAGCAGATTAACACGGAAAAGCTCACACACTCCATCTTTTGTGACAGCAAAGTCCTCAACTTGTCTTTGGTAGATGCACAACTTCACTGTTGTCTGCGTCAAAAAAAAGGGAACGACATTGTCTTTGTCGTGTTCATAAAAGTCAAAAGAGTGTCACAGACGTACCGAGTATCAGACAAATCAAATGTGTTTGGTGTGAAAAAGTCGTGCTCCGCGTGAAGCTGGTTTCATTCAGAATTTTTACTCCTTTACGTTTTTGTAACATTTAAGTTTTCACCTGTCCATCTTATTTGTCGCCCTCTGAGCGTTAAGCTTTAATCTGTTCAGATTCCATCTGGTTATACGGCCAAACCCTCTTCACCTCATCTCACAGCTGACCCCAGATCAGCTTCTCTCACCCTGCCGGACGCTAGACGGACTTGGCACAGGCTGACTGACACTGGCTCAGCCTGGCATGGATCTGATCTTGTCAGCCTGTTTCTGCAAGAGATATTAGCTAATTAACTAAGAGAGAAAGACACATCTTCGGCAGCAGGATTTTTCTCAAATAAAGCAGAAAACCTGTTAACTTGATAGATTTCTAGTTTACAGCTTCAAGTTAATTTTACGGTTCCTGTCTCCTTTGGAAAGATGTAGAGTTTGTTTTTTGAACACTTTTTTGCTGCCAGGACTAAAATTATCAGCAGTGATGAGCAGCATACAGTAATAGATATTTTATGGCAGGTTTTTATTTTATTTTTACAATCTGTTAACACTTGTGAAAAACACACTTAGTAGGTGAAATTATTGGAATTATCAGCGTTATCCTCTACATGGGGGTCGTGGGGGTCTCTGGTGCTAATGTCAGTTGACAGTGTGGGGTACCTGTACACTTTGTCAGTCCATCACAGGACCACATACAGCGATACACAACCATTCACTCTCACGCTCACATCTGTGGTCAATCTAGAGTGTCCAATTGACCTAATCCCCATATTGCATTATTTTGGACCTTGAGTGGAATGGAATTATCCAAATGTATCTGTATTTGTTTACTGTGAACCTTGAAAACTGATTCTTTATCTCTGGGTTGTGTTTTAATTGTAATTTTTCTCATTTCTCCCTCATGGTTTGGGGCTCCTCTCGCCTGATCTCCTTCATCCTTGATCATCATCACCATCATCTCCGGACACTGAAATACAGGTAAAACATGACTCCTTTCCTTTGCTGTTTGTTGTTCATCACACACAGTCTCGTCATGTTAGCGACCTGAGAACGCTTGAATTTGTGGTATTTGCCACACGTTTGTTTAGCTTTTTGTCACAGTCTCTTAGAGTTAAACCTGCTCTACACACACAGTATGAGTTTCAAAAACTAATCGCACAAAGAGAATAGTTGTCGATTGTTTTAAGAGCTGTGGTGCTGGATATGTTCTCATGGAGACATTCACGACTGACACGACTGTTTGTGTCGAATGTGAGTCGACACACTGACCGGTATTCTGTCATGCATTTTAATTATCTCAGCACACAGGAAATGATGTTAGATTGACTGTGTTTGTCTTTTGTCTTGCTGTGAGTAGAATGACTCAAAAGTAAAAGACAGAGGTGAATAGAATATGCCGGCCATGTACAGCAGGTGGTCCAACAGTGAAACTGTTAGATTTTGGTTGTGATACAGATTCCATATTTAAGATTGTTAAAAAAAAACAAAAAACAACAACAACATAAAACCAAAGTCATTGTGAAATAATTGAGTATAGACAGTGTGTAAATTATGCGTAAATGTTTGTGCTTCTCAGTTGCTCTCTAGTATTTCAATGTACTGAAAAAAATGAAGTGGTATATGATAAGTGATTTATGAGTTGTGCGTGTGTCTGCAAGTGAAAAAGCATGGTAAACAAGTGTCTGCTTCTTCTGTAACTGTGGTTTGAATTACATTTTACGAAAAATAAATGAACTGTTACTACATTTTTTCTACTTAAGCATGTTTAATCTACGTGTCAAAATCAGAAACCAGGAGGTAAATATAGTAAGTGATTTAAAGCTTTTACACCCAGACATGGTACAACATTTTCACTCTGACATCCACGGTTTTACCTGGAGGAGAGAAACACTGAGACCTGGACGTTAATTAGTTTTTCAACACATCTTGAGGTCAGCAGCTTTCAACTCGCTGTTTGAGTAGATTTAATTGGGAGACACAACTTACCTTGACTGCAGATAATGTGACTTAAAAATTGGTCTTACATATTAGCAAGCTTTCAATGAGTTTAACTCATGCAACCTGTGGATGTTCATCTCACGGATGTTTTGAATAATGTAATAGAACCTTTTTGCAGCAGACGTTTTTCAACATTAAATATTAGCAACATTACCAGTAACACTAATATACTGTAGGTTCCACTCCAGGTTTAGGAGAGCCAGAGTTGTGCTATTGTAAAAGTGTAAAGGCCATTATCAGTGCCACTTTCATTCTAATCTTTTCTAGCCATTGGTAGTCTTTCTTGATATATCCTTGTAAACGTAGCATTTATTTTTATTTCTGTAAGGTATACAGGAAGTAAAGTTACAACAAAGCCAGCATATTGTTTCCTGCACTTCAAAATAAAAGCACCTGCAATTCCATGTTTTCAAATGACAGATTCTTTCACATGCTCACTCATAGGATTTTAACATCCCTTTTAACTGTTTTAAAGCAGTTAACTTAAATCATATTATTTAATTATGCCATCTTAGTCAACTTAACTTCAAGGCAACAGTTAATAATACAAGACTGTCTGTGGTATATGCCATGTAGGGGCTTTTTCCTTCATGATGGTTCATCTTCCTCTGTATTTACATTGTTTGTTGTCTGAGGTATTCACTGAGTAATTTGTCTTTGGGGCCATCTCCCTGATGTTATCCTGGGTATTTGTGGTTTCATTCTGGGCAGTGGCTCTTAACACTGACTTGTCATCAGTCTCCTTCGTCCTGCTTTGTGTACAGCCTCAGGATGCTGGATTTTGGATTAAACCTTTTTGTACATTTTGAGGAGCTTCCATGACTTGGTGTCAGATGGCATTTACAGTATTATTCCCTTAGCCAGCGTATCATTCCAGCAAGGTATCTGATGACTGGCAGGGTGTGCATGTTGATGGCTCAGATGTTGTTCTTCTTATTCCAATGACTCTTCAGGACTTGCCATACTAGGGGTTTGGCATTTGGCTGCCATGCTGTTTCCCCGCAGGATCCCACATTCGTTGTAGCTGTACTAAACACACACACACACACACACACACACACACACACACACACACACACACACACACACACACACACACACACACACACACACACACACACACACACTCCTGTAATTGTATTTAAATGTAAAACGTGAATGTGACTCTACAGATCCTGTATCAGCTCTGTCGTGGGTAGTCACTAGCAGACGAACCTTAATTTATCATGATTTCATGCTGTGTCATGGAGCATATGATGGTTGTAAAGATGTGTCACTTATAATATTCAGTGTTGTTAGTCAGACCTGATAGAGATGTGATGCTTCTTATTAATAATGTGGAGAAATCAGACATCGTCAGTCGACCGTAAAGTGGTGTGAGGCTTCAAACAGTGTTTGTTGCTCCCTTCCTGTGTGACTGCACATGTGATTAGAGCTGCTTCATGAATTCTTGTAATAATGTGTGAGCAGAGTATGAGAGTAGAGTATCCGGTTACATTCATGTCCTCTGTCTTCCTGTGTTTTCCTTCTTAGTTCATAGACGCAACGACATGGTGCATTTGTTACATTAGCCAATTTCTAGTATCATCTGTATGCATTATGGCTAGTTTCTAGCCAACAAAATATAATTCTCATTAACATCTATTAGTTAGTTAGTCATGTATGTATGTGTATGTGATTACAATCTAACATCGTTGGGCAGAACCATTTTTTCCAAGCACAGAGTATCAGTTCCGCAGAGGCACCAAAGAAAAGCAGGACACATCCTGTGTGTCTCAGGCAGCAGCTTTTCTCAATGTCAGTGTAAAAGAGATGACACTGCTGCCACACTGAGCTGCTTGGATTGCTCACTGGATACTTTCTCACTGGAGACATTAAAAAGACCTCAGGGAAAACAATTCCTTGGCGCTGCACAGACACACGTCCTCCCCTCACACACATGAATGGATGGTACCAGTTTCAAGGGTTTTCACTTCCACTTGCTGCCCAAGAAATGTGTTTTCAAAGAGTCAAAGAAGAGAGTTTAAAATATCTAAAGTCCTCTGTGAATAGCAGTAACTGGTGGACACATGAGACAGTCGGTAATGTATATCATAAATATGAAACTGTCAAGGACAAGTCAAAAGACGGTCCAAGGTCAACATGTCCAGTATGAGAAATGTTAAACTATTTATTTAATTGTGAAGAATGCAGCGTAGATGCACAAATTGTATTGATTTAAATCAATATTTATTTATTTCAGTTTTGAAAATGAACAAATCTTCACAACTGTTGTTTTTTATATCGTTCATGATTTCAGCCGTCCCGCCTCTGTGTCTCCCACTGTCAGCTCAGCAGAATATCACAGCAACGTTTAACTGTGGACATGAAAACAGAGCAAACAAAGTGGAAACCAGAGTGGAAGGAGAAAGGATTTTATTTTTTTTTTACTTTCTGTATCAGTTCCTTCTCTGTGAATCTATTTGTGGTGAGACTGTATGCTTTTTTCAGTACTGGGCTCCCTTCCCAATCTGATAATCCCCAACTGCAGAATGTCTTCAGCAAATGACTGCCTGAAGTTCCCTCTGCTTTTACCTCAGTGCCTGTCTTTCTGTCTATCTTTATCTTCTTTTCCTCCTCTGACAAAAGAGCTCTTTTCTGTTGCCAGGTAAGAACTTCTACAGTTGCTCTTGTTGTTCTTCCATCTGTCATTTCTGCTACAGTACCTGGAGAAAGATACTGTACTGTGGAAAACAAAAGAGCTCCAGTTTCCTTTCCTCTATGGCAGACGCACTTCCTTTGTGCCATTATTTGTTAGTTATAGTGAGGCTGATATCAGGAAACTATTGAGCGATTAAACTTTATATCCACTAAAATATGCCATAAATATTTTCATCACAATAAGAAAGCAAATAAGAAGAAATAGGGATTCACAAATAGGGAAAAGCACCAACCAAATGACTGAAGTTGTTTCTTTTTCTTCCGTCAGACAAATCTCTTAATCCCAGCAGAATCTCTGCTCTGGAGAACAAAAGGTCACACTGGTGTTCACACCAGAGATTCAGTTAAATCAGTTAAGCCTTTGTTCTGTGATCAGATCCACTGTGCAATAATGTAGTGATGACTGCAGGGGCCAAAATAATCAACCCAAAAAAACAGAAATAATTAACGATCAAAACAGGTCTTTTCTCAGTTCTAAAGTCAAGAAGTCAATGACTTATCAAATAATTTAACATGGCTCTAGGGCTGCAACTATGAGGCAAAGTATCGACGCGTCGTTAACCTGTTTAATTAAAATATTGCATTGAGCAGACCACCTAACCTTGTTAGCAATGTTTTATTTTATTTTGTATTATTTATTCACACTAGGGCTTGGTCTGGGATACATCACGTTGCTGGGAGGAGGTGAAATAGAACGCCACAGTGTTCAGATATAAACCTAAAGCTGAAGCTAAGGCACACTAGCAAGCCTTTATATCCTCACAAACCTTATCAGTGGATGTAAATGTTGGAGCGGTTCATAAGTCACCTCTGCGTTCCTCCTCCTCCTCCTTGAGTTAAATAAACAAAAGAAAATGAAAGGATGTCTCCTTCCCTCCACATACATTTAGATTTATTATTAGAAAAACGTTCCATTAGGAACACATGTGGACGATTTGTTTGTTTTTCTCCCCCACCACACTTTTTCTTACCTAAGGCATGCTCACCACAGTCGTCGGAATTTAAATATTTAAAATAGTCATTAACAACCTCGGCTGGCTGCAGGGCTCAATAGAAGGACTCCCAATGGTAAAAAACACGAGTTAAAATGAAGTAATGTGAGAGCAGAGAGCAAGTGTTGGCTCTACTTGTGCTTTCACAGGATAATAACAGCCGGCTTCAGTTTGTGGCTGCATTTAAGAAACAGTTAGTCACCACTGTATCTTTGTTTGTATATTAAACTTGTACAACATAAACATTTGCTTTGTGAAGTGATCATGATTAATCACAGCTTGATTCAAAGTTCCCATCTGTGTTCGACAGACACAGGAATCTTCCACCCCACAGACAAACAGTGACAATAGAGTTTGTTTGTTTTTGGTTTTTTTTGGATCAGCGTGCTATATTTCAGTTTTTCATTTTGTGAGTATAGCTGGTGGAATTGAATGTTTTTCGCAGGAGTCCCTGGTCTGTATTGGAAGACTGTGTGCTGAAGAATGAATGTGATAAAGAGAGAAATGGATGCTGTAAACAAGGATGGATGACTGAGTGTCGTAGGCTCCATGGTTGGTGTAGTGTTAGCACTCTTGCCTTTGCAGCAACAAGACCCGGGTTCGTGACAAGGGTCTTTCTGCATGGAGTTTGCATGTTCTCCCAGTGTGTCCGCGGGTTTTCTCCAGCTTCCCACAGTCTAAAAAAACATGCAATATGGGGATTAGGTGAAATGGACTTTTTAAATTGACCTTAGGTGTGAGAGTGGATGGTTGTTTGTCTCTATGTGGCCCTGTGATGGACTGCCTATCACTCTATGTCACCTGAGATTGGCACAGCACCCCAAGTGACCCTCATGTGGAGGATATATATATAGATGGATGGATGGATTGGACTGAGTGTAGTATGGTGTATGATACCACGGTTCTGACATCAGACCAGTTTTAGTCTTTAATCCTTTCCTCTCGTTTGTCCTAATTCTTCAGTGTAACCTTGCTTTTGTTTTAAGGAGCAGAGACCACATCTGTATTCAGAGCGGGTCCTGCAGTAATGTCTGCCACAGTCCATTTCCCCTCTGGATAAGAAAATGCCAGTTGACACATCAGGATCAACCCGTGTGTCCTGAGTCTTTGTCACATGTACCAATCTGGTTGTTGTCTTTTCTTTCATTCCCCATGATCAATTCCTACTCATATTTTCAGATGCATCGAACCATTTCATTCTTATTATCCACTAATGCATTTTAAAGTCATTTAAAATTTATTTCTCCAGTGTGTCCATTATTTTTACAGCTCTTCGGGTAATTGTTTCTTTTTAAAAAAAGAAAGAAAAAAAAAAAAAAAGCAGCACAGACGCTTTGAGACACAGAGACTGTGAAGCCAAACTGCCTGAGGAAGAATTTCCTGAAAACTAAAGAATTCATGAGTCCACTTCCTTGCTTGCTGCATCGACATTAAAACAAGTTCAAGAGGAAGCTAACTCAGATCAGCAGATTATAGTTAGTGATGAAAAAGATACGTTACCGTTTGTGTGAATTTGGATTTAAAAAATTATCTGTACTCCAAGATCTGCATGATTCATAAATTATGAGTTAATGTGTTTAAAATCACATCTTCATTGGTTAATTTAAAGAGTCAGATCTCTCCTCTGGGGATATTATGTGTGATGTGCAGCCATCTTATCCTCAGTCACAGTGGACTGTGGGACATTATGTTCTAACATGTCCTGTCAGTAGGTAGAGGTTGGCATAGTGCCACATTCCTGCTGACATTTTTTCGAAATAAAACGAACTAGAACCTGCCAAAGCTCTGCTCTTTAGAGCAACGTTTTACATTTCTATCACTGACAGTGTCAGTTTTTTTTTTAAGGCTTCCACACACCATGGTGCACAAAGACGGAGCCCTGAGATTGAAAGTGCCTCTTTTTCTACATTCTGTCTTTCACCTTGTGTCTAATTTCAACCTCACAATAATTTATTTTTCTGATCGACTGATCATTCTCAGCTTCCTTCACCTCATCTACTTTCTAATGCTGTTAGACAGAGACACTAGAACAACAGTCAGCGGTCAGCAACTGATCTCTGGTCAGGCAGAGGGCGGTGACATTGTCTTCTCAGCTCAGTTTTTGACGGCTGTAACTTAAAGGGACAATGTGTAGTTTTTATGGGTTTATATAACCCAAAATCCACTTTTTTAAACATATTATGTTATGTGCTCCTGCATTGTCTAGTCGCTGTATAATAGTTTTTGTTTCATTTTCGTAGTGTTTCAAAAAGTCATGTAAAATAACA
Organism: Microchirus variegatus; assembly: GCF_963457635.1. Classification (NCBI taxonomy): domain Eukaryota; kingdom Metazoa; phylum Chordata; class Actinopteri; order Pleuronectiformes; family Soleidae; genus Microchirus; species Microchirus variegatus. The sequence goes on along the minus strand of NC_139804.1, from coordinate 22,168,272 downwards.
TGGTCGCGGGCCGCGGTTGCATAGCCAATGTTGGCAGCGAGACGCCATGTTTCTACCTGAGCCTGTAAGGACAAACGCGAGAGAACAAATCAAGCGTCTCTTTACTTGTAGCGGAAGTCCCGCCCCCACTCTCTCCGCTTCGTCTGCTACGGCCGCGGTAGCTCGCCCTCTCCCTCGCCTCACGAACCTCATCTGCTGACACGGAGAAAGACGACGAGGACGACATTTGACCAGCTGCGGATACCGTAGCGCTCAGGGAAGGGAGGGGGTGAGCAGAGCAGCAGATCTTTGTTGTAAATTTGAGCCTCTCCTCTAGATGGCACTATAAACTTCTTACTTCGCCTTTAATTGAAATTATTCATTCTGAGACGGATTTCTACTATGGCCGTCTGTGTTTCTTGTGTATTTTTCTTAAAACCTGCCAACTGTATTTCGTCAACTCTGTTAAAATATTTCGAGACACTTGATGCAGTTTGCCAGAAGGCTGGAAGTGTATTTATTGCATTTTCCCCGTGAAATTAAATTGCTGTAATAAAAAGTGATGGAGTCTGGTCTGTTTTTATTTTACAGCAGCGGCAGAAGAGATGCCCGTATGAATTTCTTCAACCTAAAGTGTCTGTTTCGTGCTTGTCAGCTTTCTCGTCTGTTGGTAAATTGTGTGATGTCAGACACTTCCAGCTGTCTGTTCCTGTGACGTCCTATAAGCTCTAAATCCTTACAGTTCAATTCAAAAAAAAATCATTCAGCTTTTGTCAGGAAGGACAGGACAGGAAGTGCTGTCACGTCCCAATCACCCGTCTCTCCGATGTTCATGGCACATGTATACCTGTCTCTTTTTAATCATCTTCTTTTTCTTATTTGCTGATATTTCCTGTCGTTCCATGAAACAGCTTCTGGGATTTGTTATTTTGGTGAACCCTGTTGTGTAAAGAGTTGGTAAAAAATGAAATAATGGGCAGGACAATTTGCCCTTGTGGGGACATTTCCAGAGTTAAGACTTGGTTTTGCCTTTTGCGTTAGAATTGGGGTAAGGATTAGCCATTTAGTTGTGATGGTTAAGGTTAGAGGCGATGAAATGTGTTGTGTCTGTGAGTGTCCTCACTGAGAACGCTGTACAAGAATGTGTGTCTGTGTCACCAGTGACAGGTGATGAGAAACTGGAAACAACACAATTTGCAGCTTGACTCGGTGTGTGAATGTTTAATTAGCTCTTTTATTCACACTTGCTTGTATTTTTTAACTCTTTATTGCGTTTTGTGTGTTGACATACAAATGAAAACAACGGAATGGGCCACAATGCTCATGAAGTTGAAAGAGCACCAGAGAGTCCATTTCTTTGAATAATTTCCATTTCCTCCATCTGTAATTTCATCCACTATAGTTTTGTCATTCATTAAAAGTAAGATCTGTATCTATTACATTTTATTCGCCAATAAAAACTCAGACGTGACAAATTAGAAGTTAATTGTACAGTCGTATATATTGAGTCTATTTAAATGCTGAGTCATGCCCTGCTGTCAGGCACCAGTCAACATTATATATAATAATTGGTCATGACCCGGAGACTCACACTCGTCTACTCTTGGTAAAATACAGACCTCCTGCAGAGTCTTTACATAATGCAGATCTTTCCAGCAGCAGTGAGTCTCTGTAGCAGAGCAGCTGTATATTATTATTCTCTCACAAAGCTTTCCACTTGAGCACCATCACGTCTTCATTTACATTTGTACATCAGGCAGCAACAGAAGCTCATGTTCCCTCTATGGTTCTACGAGAAAATCTAATTAATGCATATTGTTGTCCTCTTGAAATCATCATCGTCCTCACAAGAAACAGCATATGTGATCAAAGTGCTGAGCTCAGAATTTGCTTTGGTTTCTGTATCACATGCTGCTATTTCTTTGATCCTTGAGGCTCATGTCTCTCTTTACTTCATGCCTTTCCATCACAGTTGACATTTTTAGAGGCGTTAATCCAAGAGTCTTCTCTCTGAAAATTGACTGTTGTGCACCTTATTTTAAAACATGGAATTTAATTCATCAAAAATATTCCAGTTCAAGTTTGAACAATAAAACTGCTGCAGATCAGTATGTCACTTCTCATTAACAGTCGGGCACTATTTTATGGCCCGCATCACTACGCCGTGCGGCCGCACAACTCACAGGTCGTCACAGGTTGATTTTTAGTCAGAGAGAGTGAGGGGAATTAAACAAACAAACATGTCCAACTATGAAACTGATGAGGAACTGTGTAGAGAAAATCCACCGGGTTACCTTTATGAACTTTATGAAGAGAGGAACTTTACCATATATACTGTATGTTGTATATATATATATATATATATAACACTACACAAAAGATGTGTGATTCTGTCTTTTATTAAATCAGACTAAACCAGCTGAAACACCACAAATGTTGACTTGTGCGGCATTATATGGACAAGAAAATAGTGCCTAACTGTTAGCTTATGTGACATACTGATCCTCAACAACATAAAAATCCAAACTATCCCTTAAAGTCTTATGTGTCCTTTTGAATCATGGGTGCACCGCATGCCTCTCTCTCGCTCTCTCTCTCTATCTGTCCTCACAACCCACTGCCCCCAAAATTAAAACCGCCATTGATATTATCAATCTTTCATTTTCTCAGAAGAGGCCATGCATCATCTTTATTCCAGGTGTCCCTGCTTACAGCCGTGTGGGTTTTACAAGAAATCAAATAATGCAAAGTGATCTTTAATGATCTTTGAAGAGCAGCCGTGTTTTTTTTTTTTTTTTCCTGTGGGAGCTGAAGGTTCTTCACAATCAGAGGTGAAATTAATTATCTTAGGCATGACAAAGATCAATGTGGGAACAATGAAAGCACCAAGAGCAACGATCTGTCCCAAATGTAAGACACAAAGGTGAAGAGGACACAAAGACTAGACTGTGGCTGTGGTTCAGTGGACTGTTGTGTTACTTCTCTCTGGTCTGTTTCTCTCTGATGAGCTTTGGCAAGTTGAAAACACACACACACGGAGGTTCACTTAGCTGTCCTTCTAAGGACCTGCAGTGACTTCCCTATCACCAGTTAATGCCTAATCTTAACCTAACTATTTAGATTGTAGCCCTAAACATAACCCGTTCCTCAAAAATTATGTTTTGCCTCATTGGGACCAGGTTTTACTCTCTGTGAGGACTACTGGTCCTGACAAGGTCAGTGTTTATGCCAGAAAAGTTACAAAGAGATCAAAAATACACACGTGTACACACACACACACTCCATATTGATGAAAAGTCTGATATTGATTCAGTTGCTCCGGGTTCTTTATTCTGATTTTCTTAAAAGGTAAGTGCACACAACCAAAGCAATTACATAAATAACACAGGTCACGTTATTATTTTCACTCCCATTGTTCAAGAGTTGAAAAGGCAGACGGCAGGATCACTAGCAAAGTACTTGATTGTGTTCTGTCTGCAGGTAGACTGTCACTTTTGTGGCAGGCAGCTCTCTGTGTCCCTATCATCAGATGACCTTGGACACACTTGAGGCAATCTTGCCATCTCCGAAACACTCTGAGCTGGTATTGAAACGTGGTTAATTGTATTTTTTTTGTCCAACTCACTTTTAGACTCTTTCCATTCATAGATTTCTTCACAATGTAGACAGCTGTTAGTAGCCATGTCTTCACCTACGGGATCTTTATACAGAGTAGTTGTAGCAGAAGAGTCTGAGCTGTAGCTGGTCAACGTCTCCTGTAATGAAAAACAATTTACAATGATTGTGAAATGATGTACTATAGGTACAGACATTTGAGAGAGGACATTTGGATCAACAAGCAGAGATAGAGGAAGTTGAATTAAGCGAAATGTCAGATGTACTGTATTTAATGCTGGTTTTTGTGCCCACAGCAAATTTCTTGCCATCTTATTTGTGTCCAACCGTCTCATGTTCCCCCACCACAGCTCTCAAACTGTAGCATGAGCCACTGAGCAGGGCAGAGTCTCTGAGTGGTTTCCTCCACTGTCACTTACAGTCGGTGGCAGATAAATAAAGAAACAAATCATCAGCTTCAAACTGAGTCCTTGCTCCCAAATAAAAAATGCTCAAAATCAAGTGCATCAGCCATAGGTAGAATGTAAAATAGATGAGAGAGAGAGAAAGAAGCTATGCAAAATGTAGGGAAATTATCAATACTTAGGAGTGAAGGGAACTGTGATTAAACAGAGCGAGAGAATACGCCTGTTTTATGTGATCAAATAGCGATCGGATACTGCTTCGCCACATGATTTTACACCTGTCTGGTGTCCACATCAGAGCATTCAGCGTGAGACGCACACATTTCAATTAGCTCACGCGACATTTCTCACACTGAGAAGTGATAAAACTCACCGCACATAAATGTTATAATCTTCGAACCAATGACGCGGAGGCAGATTGCTCTGTGTAGTCCATTCATACAGCTGTCTTGAATTAGCAACCAGCTTATCAGAAAAAAACAATCAGAAAATAGTGTTTTTTGTTGCCAGGTAAAGTCAACAGGTACTCACTTCAATTATTTAACTTGATTTATTATAATAGCTGTTTATTAAAGTGTACGTTTGAAGTGTAAAGAGTATGTTAGCCTGCTTACAACACACACACTCACCAATGCTGTTTAAGGTGCCATTTTGGGACCAAATGTCTCTTTGATCCATTTGTCTTTCTTGTTCTGAAAGCCAAAAATAGATTTAGTGGAATTTGTCCTTAATTAGATGCACATATTATCTTCAAACCCTAACCATACTCTCCCAACCACTAGCTCAGTTTCATGTTAGCTGTGCTCAGAATCACCAAGGTTTATCCACTCAAATAGTTGTTGTGGGTCGAGCGGAGATGCATTGGAGACTCATTGCTTTTGCACGTCTGTTCAATGTGGTCACAATGCGCCAAAAAGTGGTTCGCCGGATTGGATACTATCCGATTGTCATCCGATCACAGAAAACACATTTTGATGCCAAATGTAAAGAGACCCTCTCTGTCTCTCTTTCTGTCTCATGCTGTGTTAAGTAGGCAATATCACACAAGAGTGCTATACTGGATATCAGTGATGCAGTCCCTGGTGTCACAGCCGTGCTGATATTTAGATGTACAATTGGTTTAATAGAAACACTCTTTCATTGTTGAAAATTACAGCTACAACAGGTTATGGTTATGGTTTCTTTCATTTCACCAGTTATGTGACACAAAAATAGTTCCACAAGTGGACCGACTTCCCCGTTGCCAAGCAACACAAACAATGAGCATGTCCTACACAGGCTACAGTGTGTCTACTACTTTGATTCATGTACATGTATTTGTATGTTTCCATTAATTGTGAAACCGGAGAAAATAATGTGTCTGTTGTGAGTTGCTTTGTTGGTTTGTGTGAATTTGGCGAGAAAACGTCTTAATCTGACAGTTCACTGCTTCCTGGTTTCCTGTGATTTCCCGGAAATGTTGTTTTTGTGTTCGGCGTACTGGATCACACTGCTCGCATCCTCTCCACACCATCAATATTTACGATTATGACAGACAGAGACGTAGAGAGAATCTGCGCTGAACCAAGCGGAACAGTGTTGGTTGACAGGCCATGACAGTTATTATTACTTATCATTAAAGAAAAAAAGAAACAATTGACAAATTAATGTAATTTATGTATCAAAGAGAACTTAATATTGGATGATAGTTATCTTGGAAACAGCACCGATATATTTTCAGTGATTTTAATACATTTAATTACTCAAGCTACCAGATAACACTCTGGACCAGTCATCCAAATAAATTTATTCAGAAATAAAACATTCTGACTTAAGTGCTGAGTAATTCTCTTCACTTAATTCGGCGACCTTGAGTGTCTTGAAAGGCGCCTTCAAATATAATGCATTATTATTATTATTATTATTACTTTGTGTGAGCTGTTTTAATGACATAGGCAATAATGAATTAACTATGACACCTAATTAACTAATTAATTTCTTTTAAAGTTGTCGTAGTTAACTCACAGATCACTCAAACTTGTTTCACCCATAAATACACTTTGGATTCTCTCTCTCTCCTCTGTCCCTGTGTTCAAGTCTCATCTGATCTGTGACGAGATAATTACTTCCCTGATTGATGGAGCCACAGAATTGTGGGAGATCAGATAACTCATCTAATAAAATGTTTTAAGACGCTGACAGTCTCAATGCATGCTGGGTAATGACTCTATTAATGCCAGTTAGCTTATATTAGCCATGTGTGCAGACAGACATGGTTGGAGTTAGTAGAGTTTCACTATGGCAGTGTTTGTACAATATGGTAAATGGTCCGTATTTATTTTCTAGTCTTGATGACCACTTAAAACAGGGGTCTCAAACTAGCGGCCCGGGGCCCACATGCGGCCCCCCCAATCGATTACATGCGGCCCCCCACTTAATAGCATGTTATAATGAAAAGATGGCCCACGACCTCACCGTCTTTTAAACACAGTGTATAGCTGAGGCACAGCTGCCAGCGAGGTGATAGAATATAATATATGTTTGCTAGCAATATTAATATATATATAAATATATATAAAATGTTTCAGAAAGAATCATATTTTCCAGAATCCTCAAATATTTCTGACAAAAACATCTTTTCGTTAAAGTTCCTCTCACTCCTGATTTCCATTTTACGTCTCATGAGATGAAGACAAAGAAAATACTCTTAAACTCTGTGACTTTCTTCAAGTCATTTTCTCTTTCCATCTTGATAATAAATCTCTCCACATATCTGCCTGTTCTTCCTCAGTGGACATGGTTTCCCTCCAGCCTCCGTCACAGCTGCACTTCAGTAAGAGCCATAAAACTGGATTAAACCGCTCTGAGCGTGTCTGCGTCTCATGCTTCTTCAGTGTGTGGAATACGAAAGTCTGTCTTTCGATACAATGCATTAATTTGTGAGGTCAAGTGGGTGTCTTCATGACTAATATACTTAATTATAAAGCGCATGCTTCTCTGCTTCACTGTCTCTGTGGAAACCAAACCTTTGTTGATCACGTCCTCGCGAACAGAAAATATTTTTCGATTATCTTAAGAAAGATTATGTTTTTCCTTTGTCTTCTGCAAATGTAAGTTATAAAGTCACACAAGCTAATGTTCTCAACAGTCCGTTAGAAAATCTTATAAGAGTTCAATATTGTCTTGTCCAAATGTGGATCCTCATATGAAGATAGTTGTGATAAGTGCTGTAAGCTCAGCACGACTTGGACTGGGTTTGGTTTCTCTTGATGTCACTTTTATCTGGTTAAAACTCAGATGTTATTGAAGGATTTTGCTTAACTTTTTTTCAAACCATTTAAAAAAAATCGTCATTCTTTAGTAAATAATAAAACCATTTTGTACTGCTTTATCCTCCACGTGAGGGTCATGGGGGGCGCTGGTGCCAATCTCAGCTGACATAGGGCGTAGGGCGGGATACATGCCGCACAAATTGCCAGTCCATCGCAGATCCACATAGAGACAAATAACAACCATTCACTCTCACCCTCACACCTATGGTCAATTCAGAGTGTCCACCTAATCCCCATATTGTATGTTTTTGGACTGTGGGAGGAAGCCAGGGAACCTGGAGATAACCCATGCACACATGGGGAGAACACATTTCATAAGTTTCTAAATAATAACGAGTTACATCTGGCAGACGTGACCTTCCTGTGCTTTGAAGCGTCTGTGTCAGTATCACATGATTAACTTGACTTCCTCGCCTGCTGATGCAGGTCAACTGTCAAACTGTGGAGATAATGCAATGTCGTCCCTGAACAACAACATACTTCTGAGATAATCTCATTCTCTCATGTACTTCACTGTCACACGTATCTACGTTCAGCAATTAACTGCAGAGTAATCTCTGTTTACAAAGTCAATGTCATGTTCAGAGTGTTTCTCTGTTCAAGTCCTGTGGGGTCATGGCAGCAGGTTGCTGATCAACACGTGTCAAAAGTAAAAGGTGAGATAGATTTTAATTATAACTCCTGATCCGTTATCATACATGATTTGATACTCAATAACTGTGCTCAGTGTGATGTCACACAACTGGTCTAAAGGCTGAAGGAAAGAACATTAGTCCAGTAAAGTGAAACGTAAAGCTGAGAACAATAAATGACCTAGTTCTGTGTATTTATATGCTTTTAAAAGCCCTCCCTATTTTATTTTATTTTTTACCGTGAAGTCTGTGATTTGAATTTGAAGTGAGGCACGAACGGCAGATGACAGATGAAGGTGACACTACATTTCAATGAGTCAACTAAAGGTTGCATTTTTTGAATTTGTATGAATGTGAGCGCACAATAACGTGCAAAACGGAACCAATCTGAAACATGTTTGTTCTGCACCTTTGCTGCAGGGACAGTTCCCTGAATACCCACTCTAGTTTATCTTTGAAATTACTAATGAGTAGATATTAAGAATAATTTAAACTTGCCTTTGAGGATATTTTATTCCGGAGAGGAATCAGTTTCATTTTTTTGCATCCATTGAATTAATATTGGCTCACAGATATTACAGCTTTAATCGTATGTATTATTTTTAAAGTTACATTCTCTTCTCCACTATTGACTCTGAGTCTGTTTTGCAGGTCGGTAAAGCTTCAAACAAAGTCACTTCTGTTCCCATTACATTGTTAAACCAGAGGTGCCACAGCAAGTCTCCTGTCTTAATGGAACAATTATGTGAATGCCTTGGATACATTCAGTTGCAAGTTTCGATTTGCATATCATTTACAACACTGGATTTTAAGAATTATTTATTTTGCCTTTTAGTAGAACAACAATCGTTGATCACCTTTAACAGGCATGTTGCCAAATGTCATGCAACAATGTCATTCTGTGACATTGTTGCCTTCGTCTCTGCTGTGGTTTATGGTGCATCATGACCTTCATCCTCTCTTAGATAATACTTCAGCAGCAGAATTTCAGCAGCTACAAAATACTGATGAGAACATTTAAAAAAAAAAAAAGCCTTTGAGTAACAGTTATGTCACTGTTTATCTCTCTGTCTTTTGTACAACCACATTTCCAACTTTCCTAAATCTGTTGAAAGTCCATATTTGTGAAATCATATTTCTTTTCTTGTGCTGCTAAATGTATAATCCATATATGTGTAATAATCCACACTGATATTTCTCTTCCTGCACACACATACTGTACCTTCATTGTCACTCTTCCAGTAAAATGTCACATAGTTAAATCTCTTTTCCTCCAACTTCACAAGCCTCTTATTCTCAGCACTCAGTCACATTATATTTATACAGACGTGTTGCAGCAGATGACAGAAATGAGATTTTGAAGTAAGAAGCTGTGGAAAGATGTGCCAACTGTTGAGCTGTGAAACCTGCGGAGAGAAGAGTGAGTCAGAGTTCAGTCCCGTGTCACAGAGCAGCAGGACACCACTGTAGACCAACACTGTGAATATGAAGGATTTATTTCCCCATTAACTGTCAATTATTTGTCCCAAATATAGTAATGAATGTTGGGTGGAACAAGTGTTTTTATTCATCCTTCATGGTTATTATTGTGGCTTATGTTTTTGTTGTTGATGTTGTTCTAGTCTACAGCAGAGAGGTCAAACTCATTTTAGTTCAGGGACCACATACAGGACAATTTGATCTCAAGTGAGCCGACCAGTGAAATAATAGCTTAATATCCTAAAAAACAACAAAATTGTTCCTCTGATTATTATAAACAACCTGCTGTTTCCTGAGAAACAGGTTTTTTTTGTTTTTTGTTTTTTGAAATTATGTTTAATTGTCCTTTAAGACATGTGCATTACACTAATAAGATCACAGTAGATTTGTATACAATTCTGAAACAGAAAATTGTAGTATTTTTCACAAATTCATCCTGCGGGCCAGATTGGACCCTCTTGTGGGCCGGTTCTAGCCCATGAGCTGTACATTCGACACCCCTGGTCTACAGACTCCTTTAGTAGTTTAATTTGCTTTGTGTCAGTGAATCAAATTGGACAAACTGACCTCAATAAGCTGATGCGTTGTCTAATATTTTGTCTAAAATAGGGACATTTTGACAAACAACAAACACACTTTTCAGGCAATCAAACTGCACTGAGTGCCTTCATTTATATGCAGCATCTCATTCCTCCTCCATGTTTCCTCTGCACTATGTCGGGTCCTAATTCATTAGTATTAATAAAGTGGAACATCCAGTGACCATTGTAATGAGGAGATGCTTCGCTGAAGCAATGGTCTCACATTTTACCTGTTTTATTTCCATCTCCAAAGAACATTTCTTTTTTCGTTTTTTTTACCATCCATGCTTTTAAATTGCAAACAATTAAATGTTAAATGTTCCAGTCATAGGCAGAAGGGTCTGTTTCCATGAAGTCAGATTTTATTCAGAGCCCTCCTCTGAATCCTATAGTTTCTTCACTGACAGCTTAAAGGAGATACGACTGAGTTTAAGAAATTGTCAACAGCGTAAATAAGAACAAGGTCGCAGGTGTAAGAGGAGATAAATACGATTTTATTTAAAGCTCCCATAGAACAGAAGTTCCAATTAACAATGTTTTTTTTGGTGTGTATCTGCATCCATTACCTCGTTTATGAAGCCCTGAAGGTTCGAAACAACTGCTGAGAAAGCTGTGTTGTATTGTAATCTCAGGCTCAGCGAGATCTCTGAAAAAACCTGTTCTGGTTACATGAACAGCATTTCCTCCTGCTCAGGGCACTAGTCTGGGCACATCCGGTTGCGTACATTGAACCGTAAAAGGAGAAGAAGAACATCCGTTGTGGAGATGTTTCACGAGCGACAGTATCTTCTGACTCTGTGTCCGACTGTGGGTCAAAGTCATAAAAGGGACTGCGGCGGGAAGTTGTGACAAAGCTTTTTTTAAACACTGTTAAAACAATGTTTTGATAATGAGTAGCAGTGCATTCACCGTTCCAGAGGGGGGAGCTGCACTTTTGAGAGCTGGTGTGCTGATTATGTCACTTCCAGGTATTGGCCAATCACAAGACAGTTGGGAAGGCTCTACCCTGGCTGGCCAATCACAACACAGTCTGTCTTCTGGGTTTGAGAAACTCTCGTCAGCCGCGTTGTTTCAGACCGAAATCTCACCCCAAGAAGACGGACTGTGTTGTGATTGGCCAGCCAACGAGAGCTTTCCCAATTGTCTTGTGATTGGCCACGTACCTGGAAGTGATGTAATTAGCACCTCAGCTCCCCCTCTGGAACGGTGGATGCACTGCTACTTTTTATCAAAACATTGCTTTAACAATGTTTAAAAATGGCTTTGTCACGATTCCAGGCTTTTTCAGACCGCTTGCAAAGCCCGAGAATACAATAAAACCCAGCGTTCTCAGCAGAGGCTGAACTGTTTGTTTTGAAACTTTAGGGCTTCATAAACAAGCAAGCAAATATTTTGGCTGTACTGTTGTTGGTGAGTTCAGTATGTTATATGAATATTATTCCTGAGTCTCTGTGACATAAGGAGGATTTTACGGCCAGTTGCTTTAGATTTATTACAAAATGCACCTTTAACTGGAACTTCCAGTCTATGGGAGCTTTAAAAAAAATATCTTAAAACACAATCAGACATTATTGGACCTCTCAGTGCACCTGTTTGATGTGCATAAAATTTCTCGATATTTCACTGAGTCCATGTGAGAACCATATGGTGGGTGATGATCAATGTTCCCGTGTTGTTGAGTAACGATGCATTTATAGGGAATATATATATATATATATACATATAGGGAACTAAGCTTAAGAAAACTTTTACCCAGCAATGTGTACAGCAGAAGACCTTTTTGAAGAAGCTGCTTGTCTCTCCGTCTTCTTACTGTGTGAGTGAGTTACCTCTGTAGCAGGAGGGTGTTTCTCAGTGGGAGGTTGACAGAGCAAACGCCAGTGAGAGTGAGAGACAACTGAAGAAGAAAATACAGAGTGAGAGATGTGTGTCGGAGCAGACATGGAAGTGTTTCTTGAGATCAGTCCTTCAAGGAAAATCATAACTGGGATGGTGGGGTTGGTGATGTTGTGCCCCAGCAACACAGTGTCTGAACAACTGCTTGTTCGCATATGAATGCACACGCACTCGGACTCACACGCGCACACACACACACCAGCAGAAGTCTGAGCCCCTCACTGTGTCACAAGTCCAGCCTCCCTGCAGAGAAAGCTTCTGCTGTTTGTATCTACAGCCTGACTCTTTGTGTTGTTACCCAGAGATTAGCAGCATAAAGACGAGGAGCAGGACTCGCTTTTAGTTGATTTGCTCACTAACATTTCATTACTGTTTAATATATACCATAAAACGTTGATTTAAGGTTCAGATTTTAGCACTGCTGTGGAGTCAAGCTGTGTGACGCTTGTCAAAGCAAAGCTAAAGAGGTTATCACCTCACTGTCAGTTTCCACTGAACTGATCTTCTACATTAACCTGACAATCCACTGACTGACTCAGAAGCAACAGAGCTTATTAGTCATTCACTGACATAAATCAATATATATTGTTATGTCATTTGGTTCAATATCAATTTATAAATATATTAATTTTCAAAGAATGATGACCAATTTATAGCATCTGGCCTTAATAAAAAGATAACAATATTGGCTGATTTGAAAAGGTTGTATCTTGAAGTGAGAGGATAGATAGATAGATAGAAGAAGGCTGAACTCCAATGTAGATGAGCAATAGGTGCAAACAGATAGAGAAGGGGTGTCAAAGAGGGGTGTTCTAATCATTATGTGAAATACTAGCATTTTTAGTTCCAGATACTTGTGACTAAATGTTTTGTACCTATGTAGATCCACTGTGGTCTGTAAGGTGCAATGCACACGTGTTAATGGTAAACTTAAGCATAAAATGTTCAGGTTATTCATAATATGTTTTCTGAAAAGATGAATTCAATGTAAAACAAAGGGAAAACATTGGAGTTGTTGTGCATAGGTTATTATGCTAATATTTTACTCGGGCCCACTTGAGATCAGACTGCTCTGTATGTGGCAACCCTGACTTACAATGAGATAGAGTCTACATACAGTGCATTTTCGACTTTGTTCTCCACTCTCTTCTCCTCTTACGTGTTTGAGTTGCTGTTGAGTAGAGTTTTGACACCAGGATAACTGTTTATTTGAGAAATGAGCAGGCTGTTAACAGTTGTTATCAGATGAAGTGTGAAAGTACACGTTGCCATTCACTACAAACTGATGCTTGCTTTTTTTTTTTTTTTTCCTGTGAGCGCAATCCTTGTCACTTCATTTCAAACTCATGACTGATTTCACAATTTGCCTATGTATACCTTTTAAATATTGTAAATGATATACAGTGCTAGGTCATAGCAGGCAGCATGGGCTGTAACAGGAAATATAAACCATTGTGTTACAGGTAAATGGGTTGTCAGATGATTTTCATAACGCATATTATGCCTATTACGTGACAGACTGTTACTGAAAAAGTTCTTCATGCTTCATGTCTATGCAAGAATTTAATTGTATGCTACTCAGCTGCCGATTTGAATATAAATACCACACAGTAAATACTCTCATACCCCTTTAGAACATTTCACTTCTTCACTCTTCCAAAAATATGTCTGTCTGCTTAATTTACTGAAACACTGATCAAATATGTGTTGAGCTATTTCCTGTGATTCGAGATCATGTTGAAATCTTCAAATGTGTTGATGACTGGTCTGTGGCTTCGGCACAAGTCCCTCTGTGTCACAACCCAGCCCACTTGAATCACAGCCGAGTTGAAGTAATTTGTGCTTGTGCGGAGGCCGGAAGGGGCATCATCTCTTTGTCAGAGCGAGGTGAAGAGGCTGATGATGAGTGTTTGTCTCTTCGCTGCTGCTTGAAGTGACTGTGAAGTGTTGCTGTAATCCATCCGGTCCATAATCAGCCCTCTGACATTCACTAAAACCTCCAGAGAGACATTTTCCGGAGGACACGAGCTTTAATCAACTTGGACGAACACTCGGACGCATGAAATTTGACCATGACTCAGGGTATGTAGAGGGTACAGAGACTCAACGCGTACATTCATAGACGTTTATTGTGTTTCATTGTATGAACGAAAGATTTTATGCAGCAAATGTAAACAGGGATGGAGGAGATGAGTCGAGGTTCGTCATTTTTACTGCCTTCAACTTGCTTGATGAATAATGATGAGCAGCCTCCATTAGCAGTGGATATTAATACACACCTGACTTCACACTGCTGCTCAGCGTGCGTATCGCTCATAAATAATATTGATCGGGAAAACCAGTTGAAGCATGAAATGCTTCAAATCTGATACTGTTTTATTTGCACTTGTTATGCTAATCCCCCTTTTTAATGTGTATTTGTTGAAACATCCCCATCTCACTGCAGTGTTGGGAAAGTTCACTTTCTACATGAACTAAGTTCAAAGTTCAGTTCACAAATTTTAAAATGAACTAGTTCAGTTCGTAGTTCATGATTCAAAATTTTGAACTAAGTTCACAGTTCTAAAAATTAGTTCTTTTTTTTTTCAATCTGTTGCTATTTTTAAGTATTGCCCATATAGAACCACAGACAGCAATTATGTTATCCTTTTTAACACTGAAACTATGCGTCACAGTTCTTTAAATTTCTTGTTCGACGGCACCTTTTTGGATGGCTGCAACCCCATAATTAAGTTAATGAAAGCTGGGCTTTCCACTTTACCTAAAGGCTGCAGGTCTCTGACAATATACTGAGCCACCAGGTTGTCCAGCTGCGGCTGAGAGATGACAACTGAGCTGCTACTGTACGCAGTTCATGGGATTTGGGTCGAGGATCAGTCTTGACTGTCTTTTGATTTTGTATTTGCTTGCACATGCTTTCAAAGGCCAGTCAGTTCAATTTGCTGTTTCAGATTTGCTGTGGATGTGACTGTAGTGTGGATTTGTGGATTGGGTGTTTTTTCCACGCCTCTTTACGTTGTGTTTTAGACGGGTTTTTCACTTGGAAAGCTCTACAGAAATCTGGCACCCGATTGAACGAATATTAAATTGAGAGAGTGTACCGTTCACATACACCAGAATGAACGCGTTCACAGTAACGTTCATCGTGTGGTAATAGAGCATGTTCAGTTCAAGTTCACCCAAAATATGAACGAGTTCATGAACTATCGTTCAACGAATGCGTTCAGGCACAACAGTGTTTTCCTGTACGTTTAAGAGTAACATTTCTTAAGATCTTACTTTGCGAACAATACAATTCCCTGTTGGTTTACACACAGGTGAGTCACAGCAGCATCATGTTCCTGCTTTAAAGGCCAACACAGAGTCAACAGAGTGAAACTCACAGGCAGAGGTGGAGACACAGTGTGTAAGAGAGAGAGAGTCATTCTCTCTGAGTTTCAGATGGTTTTTCAGATTCAGATGTTTGCTGTTGATGCTGAACTGCTAGTGGGTGTTTGCGTCCTCTCTTCTCTAAACTCCCTTTGTCTCTCACAGTACTGATGTGACATGAATGAATGCTGAGTCATGTAGTACAGTTTATAATAGACACTCTAACCTTCTGTATCTGCCCTCTTCCACATTCACTTCTATTCTATCTGTTCTCCATTCAACCCAAGCAGGAAATATTTCATTTATTTGTGTTTGTGCAGTTGTTTTTTTTTGTCATATTATCATCTGTAACAAAAGCCTTTGACAGTGTTTCACTGTAAAGAATAAAGAGTTCCATTTGTCCTGATATAATCACACTCATTGTTCTCTTTATTCTCATGTAATGTTCGGAAAAAAACGCATTTGAGTGACCCTGCATTGAGTGAGATCTTCTCTTTCTCAATCCCAGACAAACCCAGAAAACTCAATCTGTGACAGTGAAGCAGCAGCGACATGTAGCTTGTGTTTAAGTTTAAATTTTACATAACATCAGTCAAAGTTTATGTCTTAGTACATGCATACAGCTGAATTTACACTTTATTTAAGGCAAAGTTTATGAAAAAAAACCTTGACACATTCTTGTAAAGATCTTAAAGGTGAAGTAAATAGTTTATAGTGCCATCTAGAGGAGAGGCTGAAATTAACAACAAAGAACTGCTCCTCTGCTCACCCCCTCCCTTCCCTGAGCGCTACGGTATCCTCGACCTCTGGTCCTCGTCGTCTTTCTCCGTGTCAGCAGATGAGGTTCGTGAGGCGAGGGAGAGGGCGAGCTACCGCGGCCGTAGCAGACGAAGCAGAGAGAGTGGAGGCGGGACTTCCGCTACAAGCAAAGCGACGCTTGGTTTGTTCTCTCGCGTTTGTCTATACAGGCTCCCGTAGAAACATGGCGTCGTGGCAATGCAGTAGCGGCCCGCGACCATGTTATTTTACATGACTTTTTGAAACACTACGAAAATGAAACAAGAATATTATACAGCGACTAGACAATGCAGGAGCACATAATATGTATACAAAAGTGGATTTTGGGTCATATAAACCCATAAATACTACACAGTGTCACTGTAAAGCAGGGACTTGTTTATTGTTGCTGCAGCAATGACAACAATCTATCTGTGTTTAAACACTGAGCTTGAAAGAAGTGTTTTTGGAATCATTTTTCCACAGAACACACATTTTTGGAGTCAAACTTTTACTCTGTAAAACAGCATGTGTTACCAGTTTTCTATACAAACCTTTTTAATTATCCTGCTGTTTTGTCCACACTCCCACAGTTAACATTGCTACTATCAGCAAGGATAAAAGCTGTTCGTTATTCCACAGGAAAAAGCCTTATGTTCACTTTGATGGTGATGTTGAAAGAAGTTGTTTGGTCTCGGTGACAAGTTTAGAAATGTGTGACAGAAAACATATTGTTGCTGGCGATGAAGCCACATTGACTACATCAATGACATAAGTAAAACTTTTTTTTTTTCCAGTTCCAGTTAAATGACTATACATACATCAAAATGTATGTATTTGCTCTTGGTGATTCCAGTAGATGTAGGCTGGGATTTATTTTATGTTGTAGATATCGACCAAAAACACATGTTGAGAAATGATCACATGTTTGTTGACAGGAATCTTGTCTCTTATGCAGAGATTTTAATTGAAAATAATAATTATTTCACAAATAATTATTATTATAGTCACACTCTCTCTTTGTAAAGCTTTGTCCTGGTACTCATGTTCTTTCACGTCTGTCCTGTGAAATGTGTACTGTTTTCATTACATTTCCAGTATGTCGACGTACAAAGCAACCCCTCAAACTCAGTTTTCATGAGCCATGATGTGTGCATCTTTATTGAATTAGATTTGTATAAATATATTTCAAACACTTTTCACGACTCAAACAACATGGCTGACATGGCTTCCTGCTGTTGTTGGACTCTACCTACAGAACCGTGTTCTCACTCACTAGAGAGAATAAGGCATGAATGAGCAGTCGGAAGCTCTGGCTAATTTTTCTGTCAGAATAAATCAGTCATTGTGCCTCGGTTGTCGACAGTAGAAATAACTCATACCTGCTGAACTGCAACTGTTTCAAATACTGATCTTACTCAACTGGCTCATAAATCATCCAGAGTGAAGTCATTTCAGCTTTAAGGCCTGCAGCGGTTTGAGAAGTCTGGAGCGGATTATAACACGGGATCAGATCTTAAAATATTCACTTACATCAGTTAGTTTTTAGCCCTTAACAGCCTTGTGGTCTCGTCTTATTCAATGTGGACTTTTCCACCGTCAATTGGTGTTTGTCCCCACAGTGTATGTTGGCTCATGTCTTGAGTTATTAACACATCATATGTAACTTGATACAGCCATTTATTTATAGGCTGAGTGTAAAATACACTTTTCCATGTTGCAAAAGCAACATCTCTCTGCATAAATCACCATGTTAAACACCGACATCTGCTTCTGTCTTTGCATTCACATTCATTCTGGTCTTTTTGCATCTCTGAATAATCTGCTGTGACTCTTCTTCCCGTTTATAAATGGTCTTCATGTGCTGAGACTCACTGCTGTCACTGACAGTTAGCGTTTCCCTCCAACACGACTGCTGCTAATTAATCAAACACTGCTGTGTTTGGCACAGTCGGCTGGGTGGAGAAAATGAATTAGAAAAACTTCTGCATTCAATGCAAATCAATTATTTACCATAAACAATGACTTCTAAACAAAAAAATCTTTAGACTGAATTCACTATAGCTCCACAGTAAAGGAAACACTGTACCTTACGCTTCAATACAAAAGTAATCAGATGGATAATGTAATGACTAGTCGAGATTAGGGGTGTCAAATGTCAGAACTGGTCCACCAGAGGGTCCAATCTGGCCCGCATGATGAATTTGTGAAATGTTCACAATACCAATTGAAATACCATATTTTTCAGTTCCAGATATCACAAGGTGCCTTGTGATATTGTTGAAATCGCAATAATTCTTTTTCTAGACATTTCAGTTTGTTCATGTTTTGTAAAAAGATACTTCTTCAGATGTAAAACAAAGAGCAACATTTGGCGACTTGTTGTTTATCCGTTATAATGCTATTATTTTACTGGGGTGGCCCACTTGAGCTGAAATTGCAAATAGGACTGCTCGCAATGTAAGGATTTTCTTGATCAACCATTGTTCGTCGATTTATTGTTGGCAAGTTGAAGGTTTTACGAAGGCAACAAAAAACATTTTGAGATCCAGGTCTGAGAAAAAGGCTATGAAATAGCCAACATTAAACAGATGTGCCATGCATAGAGCGGGCCGTATATTCCAAACGATGGATTGGAACATTATGATGAATTTATTTTTCACACCAATGACACACACCACAGTAAATGACAGATCTACCGGCTCGTAGTCTATTTTGTTGATTTTCAACCCAGTACTCAACATGTAAGACAATCATAATAAATTATAAATTGTTTCTTGACAATGAATTCATTAACACTGACAGAGCAATTAAAGAAGTTTAAAAAAAGAAACAGCAGGAAAACATGGCAGCATTTTATAAATGTATTAAACTTCAAGATTAATTGAATAACATTACCATCAGTCATCACACAACTTAGGAACTTGCACATCAACAGAAATTTTATTCAATTAAATTAAACTGAAAAAAATGGGATACAAATGAATAGACGTGGGAGTGAAATAGTAAATACAAACGTTGCACTTCTCACCTTATGTACTTTTTTCCCAATATATTTTCCAGTGTTTGTTTGTGTTTTCAGGGGTTTTTTTTTACCTCAGCGACGAAACGATCAATAAAATCTCGCCGACAAAGGACGATTGGTCGACCACCAGAGGGCAGCCCTAGACGTTAGGTCTTGTCAGTACAGCTGCAGATTAGATTATAGGTCATGAGTTGTTCTGTGTGAATATCTACTGTATGATGTCATGTCGTCCATCAGCCAACTGTGCATCGGCCAGATGGACTGAAAGCTTTGGTTGTTGCATATTCATGAGACATTGGCTGGACAAGTGTCTGCTTTCCACTGCGAAAAAGTAGAATAGCACCAGTTTCTCTCAGAGCCGCGTTAGTTTGTTGGCAGCGAGGAGCTCCAATTGAGGACAGAGCTGATAGGAAAAGTGATTGTAAAATGTCCTCCTTCTGACTCTGTGTTTTGTCTGAGTTTGTGGATTGTGGTTTATTGGATTATGTCCTGCTTCGTTGTGGACATGATGGACATATGGACAGTCAAACATTTTCCGTGGGTTAGAAATAACTGTCCAAGTTTGTTATAATTTAACGTTATCTGTGATCTGTGTTTCCATTCACATGGAGTTTTAATTCATTCATCCTTCACTTGTTACAAAATCAATAAGCAGCAGCATTTGAATCCGTCATTAATTACCACTTAATTTTCATGACGATAGATGAGTGAGTAAATATTATAGTGAAAGGTTTTGGTCTCTTACACACACTATCTCGCTCTGTCTCTCACACACACTCTTGCTGAAATCTCCTGTGCTGTTTGAGTCACAGTGATATTGTCTGGATAAAATGGTGTCCCACTCCTTCACTTCTGTCCCTCCAGCTCTGTGCTGTGTGTGATTGATGGAACAATTATTCCATGTAATAGTGCAATGTCACACACTCCCCCTGGTGTATTTGCTCCGAAGTAACAAATACTGTGTTTTTTAAATAATTTAAAAAGCTGCAGACTGCAGCATCACCGTGGCCCGGTGTTGGCTGAGTTGTAACGATCATGTAAAGCATGCAGCATGTGGTCATTTCACAGGTGGGAGGAGACAGAAAGTTTGGCTGTTTGCAGCAGAGCATAGAGAAGATTCTGACTCTCCTGACTCACACATGCTCTCTCTACCTCTTTCTGTTTCACTTGCTCTCCCTGACTGGAGATACACATTCTTAGAGAAAATCTGTGTTTGACAGGAAGGGTCTAAACATTGCTCTAAGACTCTGAGGCATTTTTACAGTCCAGCCATTTCCTGGAGTCACTTTATGTAAACAATAATAAACCGAGGTTGACTTTTTTGTTGTGCAGAACTTTAAATGAGTCTCACTAAACGCTCCATTTGGTTCTGAAATCCTTTCAGCCTTTTGGATGAATGTTAATTAGAAGGTAAATGAAGTGTGGCAGAGAGATTAGAAGAAACTCCCTCCTCCAGGTATCACCGGCTCCTCGTAATCTCACCAAATACCAAAGTATCTCCATGAATATTAATGTGAATAATATCACACAAGGCTCTGTTTACTGTTACTTCACATACACTGTATTCACACCATATTCCTGCTATATACTAAATGGCATGAGTGGCAGGAATAATGTGTCACAGTTATTTCTTTTGAGCTGCATTTTAATCTGCTGTCATGTTCTGTGTCGAGACCTTTATTCTGTTTAAAGCCACAGTGGAGCTTAGTACATGACACATTTGTTGATGCAATATGTTTGCACGACCGCGTGATGTAATAAAGGTAGATAATAACACATTTAATACCAGAGACGAACCTAATGGATTTTGGCAAGATCAGATACCCGTGGATAAAAAGGTGAAGTCTTTGGTGTCTCCACCTGACTGAGATTTATCTGAGGGTCACAGTCACAATTGCTTTTCTTGACTCTTTGTTTCCAGAGGAACAACTCTCTGAAACACAAAATCATTTTGTTGATGTACATGACACCAAATAAGATTGGACAGCTCACTTTTCTTTTAAGATCTCCCCTCTACCTAATATCATACTTTAACCTCGCACCATTGCTGCTGCTGACAGTCTTACGTCTGAGGGGATTAAGATTCAATTTTGTGCCAGACCTAATTCAGCCTCTGACATTTTCTGTCATTTTTTTTATATTGTGAATGATATTAAACCCTTGTACTCTTTTTTTTTTTACCAGTCTTAGCTCTGATCTGAGTGACATTTCCCCACATTTCGGCAGAAGATTATTTAACATGGCTGTTAATTGAGATGAATCATTTTCCTTATTCATTGTTGCCAAACTGTACACATCAGCAGACAGCTCCCCTGTTATGTTATCTAATACTTATAATGACTGACAGATTGATTGTGAACATATAGAAAAAATATCAGGGTCAACTCAGGGCACCGTTACAGTTCAACAGGTTTAACAGCAGCTCCTTGCTGTCACCTATCAGGAGCAGGTCATACTGTATATCTGCTGCAGAAAGCAGTGTAGTGGATCAGACTGTGTGTGCTGGAGCAGTTTGGTGTGACAGTGCAGGTGCAGACGTCCACGGAGGTTATTTCCACTTCAGAATCAAATATTTCTCCAGGATGTTGTAACTCTTGGTTCTCGTCGTGTGAGCAGCAGCAGCTCTGACAGTGTGACTGATGTAAAAGGCTGTTGGAGGTTCAGCACTTTGTCGTCTTTCTCTCTTTTGACTTTTTTAACAGTTTTTTTTCTGTGGGAACTCTTTTTGGCAGCAGCCAGATACCAGGCGTTTGTGATGAAATGTATCACTGATCAGTTTGGTTATGATTGACACACAACAAGATAAAGACACAATCATTACACCACTGATCTTAAAGGTCCAGTGAGTGATATTTAGGAGGGTTTATTGTTAAAATGTTTTTATGTGTGTATAAATGCTTTTATGGCTGGTTTTGGTATAGAATAAGCCTTTTATATGCAATTTACTCTCGGTAAGGACTTGACTTTATGGTGGCTGCCATATTACACCGCCGTATTTCTGTGGCAGCCCATACTGATGTGCATTTGAAGCAATCACCTATGCAAATTAAGAGTATCTCTACCCACATAAACCATTGTATGAACCAATGAAAAAGAAGTAGAGAGAGCAAGACATAGAGGGAGGGAGAATGAAACACTGGAGAGAGATGCAAAAGAGCCTTTCATGTGAAGGCCACCAACGTTTCCTGACACCCTTGGGAAAGGGAGAGGTGAGCGAAGGAATCTTCCATTTATTACACTCTTCTTACATATATACATAAGAGACACAATGATTATTTGCTTCAAGTGAAAGCCCTTATTAATTGACCTGCATGGATTCATAGGTTCACTGTTCTGATCACTTCAGACCAGATTTACATTCAGAATCTTTGTTGATCAACAACAACAACATCCTTTTGATCCTCTGATTTTTAAAGGCTTAGTGTGTGGGCTGGTGTTTGCAAAGTTGGCCCCTCTTCTCCTGCTTAATGTCAGTAGTCTCAGATAATGATCTCACTAACACCTTTCTTACTCCGCATTGGGCCACATTGCTTGCAATAGGGTTGAGTGATATGGAAATTGTTCCAACTGGCCACTGGCAGCATAATAACCCTTCCAAGTTGTACCCTGTCTGTGATGTATTTGAAAATAACAATGGGCTATGGACTCGGCCAATCACCAATACCTGAGAGTCGCCCAACCCTAGAATGCACGCCCTGTGACTATGCATGGAACAACTTTTCATTGGTGGGCATGTGAACAGATAAGGTCGGTCACGCTGACTCGATTCTAAAATCAAACTTGGCAATACAGACCTCCAGGGTCATTTGTCAGAACCTACAGTTATTACCAGCAGTACCAGCAGTATGTGCGCTTTACACTGCAAGCTATACTATTTTAGGAAAGTAGGAACTGTAGTTGTAGAATTACTTTGTACAAATGTGTTGTTCTTTTTGTGGCTTGGACCCGAAACTAGAAGTCCCATAGTGATAATGCAGGTGATGCAGATCTGCTCAGACTTTGACAAGGAGACATTTTTGAAGGTTTAAATCCTGCATTGTGTTTCTTTAAATAACCCTTAAAATAATAAAATTAACTGCAGCAGTTATGTATATGGTAATTCAGCAAAAACATCACACATTCTGAGTTTAGACTGTGTGCGTGTGGGTTGTGAAAGTGTAATATCTTGTTGAAGTGTTGACATGCAGCTTGGAATTAGATTCATGGTTATGTCGTCACATTTGTGTGTGTATACATACAGTAAAGTGTGTGCTGTCGGACAAACCTTGCTGTTGTTTACTGGAGTTGTTCAGTTAAGAACTTCACTGTTGTGTAGGTTGAATTTTGCTCATGAAGTGAATTCATTGAGCTGGATTTTATGTTCAGACAAGATAAAATAATAATTATTTCACAATATGAGTCCTTACATCTCCATGCAGTCAGTGCTCTCCATGTGTTGTGTTTGTTTGTAGCTTTGGTGTCAGTACCACAGACTGTAGAGCTTGTTCATCCCACTCTGCTGGTGAAGCTCTGAGCTTCTCTCCCCATCTGTTCTGGTGTATTCAGGGGAGAAGCAAAATCAAACAGGATTCAAACATGTTCTGTAATTTGATGTCTGACATGTCTCTACATTCAAAAACTAAATCAATTCTCCTTGTTGAATATTGCAGTCCAATCGGTTGTGCGAGTGGAAGCTGTAGAATCCTGCATATGAGCGCTGGTGTAGAGTCAAGTGGAATAATA
The DNA here is from genome assembly GCF_963457635.1 of Microchirus variegatus. Classification (NCBI taxonomy): domain Eukaryota; kingdom Metazoa; phylum Chordata; class Actinopteri; order Pleuronectiformes; family Soleidae; genus Microchirus; species Microchirus variegatus. The sequence continues at coordinate 22,144,482 of NC_139804.1, read as the reverse complement.
CTGAACATATCAGTTTGCAGTTGAGTTTAAGCTCATGACCACTACTATTACAACAACTAATAATATTATTTACAATACTCGTAATGATAATAAATAAACGCTGTATTGTCAGTAGTGGTTTGGGTCGTGTAGCTGTACAGTCACAGTGTGATGAGTCACCCTGAGGAAACGCAGTCATGTTGTAAATAACCACTTTCATAATGTTCCTCAGAGAAATCTGTGCTATTAGTAAATTGCATCTCTTCTCCACTGATTTCTCTGCAAATAATGTCTTTGTTGCTGTTCTTGTCCACAACAGTCGACATAAGATCCACGTTAGATTTCAAAGCTCGTCCTCTGAGTTCTCACTTCGTAGGAGACAAAAAACGTCTCAAGGGACAAAGAGAATGTCACACTCTGCAGATGTGACACCTCTTTGTTCACATCTGTCTGTGCAGGACACTCATGGGTGAAAATGAGCCGAGCAGCCTCAGTTTTTTTTCCTTCCCTCCTGTCTCCACACTTCTCTTATCCTATAAAATAATGGAACAAATTATAATTTAAAAAAAAAAAAAATGTCTGCTGAGCTGATCATCACTGTGGCTCAGCAGATGGTGAACTGATGACCATTCATAATGTAGAAAATCAGCATGAAATCACCTGATGATAAAAAACAAGATTGGCATTCATCTCTGTCTCTGGGGGAAAACTCTTAGAAATAAAAGTGCTAAGTAGAACCAAATAATGTTATTTGGCTTGTCCTCATAGGAGAACCCTTCTTGGCTCCAGGTAGAACCTTTTTTATAAAGGCACGCAATAGCTCTTCCTTAGATATAGCAGCACTAAGTGCAAATTTCTGATTGTCTGATAGGCTAGGTAGATTTAGTGAAGAAAAAATATTGTCCATTAATTCATCAGCTTGTAACTCTGATTTATACAATTTTTCATAAAAGTTCTGAAATGTGTTATTAATAGTTGTATTATCAAATGATTGGTTACCGTGAGTCTATAATTGAAGAAATAGTCAGAGAATCAGCTTTCTTCTTTCTTTCTTTCTTTCTTTCTTTCTTTCTTTCTTTCTTTCTTTCTTTCTTTCTTTCTTTCTTTCTTTCTCAACAAGTTTAGGTTTAGATTCTAGAATCTGCCTTTGCTCATCCTGCCTGCGTCTTTTGCTGGACGTGTAAGATATGATAAGACCTCTCGCAAAGGCTTTGGATGTTACCCATAGCAATGATGGGTCATCTGTTGAAGGTGAGTTAATAGTCATGAATGATTTATATTCTTCTGTAAAATAAGATATGAACTTATGATCTCTCAAAATTAAGGGGTTGAATCTCCAGTGTCTTGTCTGAGTAAGAGGATTCTTATGGCCAAATTGGACAAATACAGCAGCATGGTCTGTTACAATAATATTAACAATGGAGCTATACAATTTTGGGGGTAAATAAATAATCTATCCTCCTATAGCAGTTATGAACTTTTGAAAATAAGAATACTCCTTATCCACAGGGTGCTCAGCACTCCAAACATCTATAAAATCCAAATCTTCACAAAGAACAATAATAACCTTTACCTGAGGAGAAGGAGACTGTTTGTTTAAGGGGAATTTGACCATAATAGGGTTTAAATGACAATTAAAATCCCCTCCAACAAACAAATTTCTAACATTAAGATCAGACAATTTAGAAAATGCAGTTGTTAGAAAATTACTTGGATGACCTGGGGGATAATTGATATTCATGAGAGCAATCTCCTCTCCATAAACACCCTATCACAATTACGTAACATCCACCAGGATCTTTAATACAATTGACAAGTGTATATGGTAAGTCTTTTTTAAATAAATTAGCCACACCTCTGCTCCTTGATGTAAATGAGGAGAAAAACACCCTTCTTGTTGTAATTTTATATGTTCCCCATCATTTAAGTGAGTCTCCTGCAATCTGAACCCCTTCTCTTTGAGGTAATTCAAAACCTTTCTCCGTTTAACCGAAGTGTGGATACCATTAATATTCCAGGTACATAGATTCAGCGTCTGCACAGTCATCAAGATTGAAATAAAATATTTCCTGAGCGCTTAATCCGTCTATAAAATAATACATAATACAAATGAAAAGTGAGCCGAAAAACAATCCCCAAACAACAATACAGATAACAAAAAATGATACACTTATGGTGTAGTAACCTGCCTAACATTGGCATCGAAACAAGGCACTGTCCTTCTCCCAATTAGAGGAGAAGTGTGCAAAGGCCTCTAACGGCAATAGAAAACCAGGCCGAGTTCTCGAAAAGTTGAGAGGTGACACCATAGATTTAACCCATGACATAAACTTGAATTAGTAATAACACTTAGAAAATCACAACTTTAAGGCAGGTAGTTTAGTTTACATAGCGTCATAAACCGTAGTATGCCTCTGGAAAAAAAATAATAAAAAAAACAACATCAAACGGCAAGTAGTAAAGAACCAGCTATACAAGTCCAAACCTCAAGTCAGTCCGACATTCACATGTTACCGACAGCAGGTTCATCCAACGAAATGATACATTTCTCCACTCCAATGGGGTCCAGGAAAATCTTGGTGGAGCCACGGTAGGTGACTCTGAGTGACGCCGGGTAGAGCTGGCTGTATTCGGCACCGATGGATTTCAGGCGTTTCCTCACTTCATCAAATCGTTTGCGCCTGCGAAGAACTGCCGCTGAGAAATCCTGGAAAATCGTCACTGTGGTATTCCCATGACTCTATGCCAGATGGCTTCTCCCCATCTCCCTCGAAGCATTCATCACACGCTGTTTATCCAGAAAGTTATGGAATCTCTCCAGGACAGGTCGCGGTCTCGCGGAAGAGGGGGGTTTGGGAGCCAAGGTGCGATGCGCCCTCTCCAGCTTTATTCGACCCGTCTTCGTTTCAATGTTTAGGGCTTTGGCAGCCAGGTCTCAAAAAACAGTTTCGGATTACTGCCCTCAGCATCTTCTGGGAGCCCGATAATGCGTATATTTTTTCTCCTCCCATGATTCTCCAAGTCATCGATGTGGTCGTTCATGTCACACACCTATTTTTCCAGCTCACTCAGTTTGCCACTGACAGGATCGACAATGTCTTCCAGCGTTGTAGATCTACTCTTATCTACTTCAGAAATCCGTTTCTCATGGCTGTCAAGTTCTTCCCGTTGCATTTGCAAAATGTCTAGAGTTCTTACTGGAGCCATTGGTGTTACCAAGAACCCTTGAAAAACCCTTTCTTCGGGAATATATATTGGCTGGATATTGCTTTCCCCCACACCTCTACACAACTCAAATATGGCAAAGGTCTAAAATTCACATGGTCAGTTTAAAACAAGAGGAAAGTGTAATTGAACATGGTCACACACAGTCTGTCTGTAAGACACAGCCCAACACAGGCAAAGAGAAAAGAAGACTAATGTTCCCTGACACAGAAATTGATGGACTATAAATCATCGACACAAGCCGCTTCTTTTAGTAGTAACTTTTTTTCGTGTAGGTTTTTTAACGATGAACCAAATTCCTCTTCAGCATAACCACTCCTCTGCGTTCTATTTACAGCTGCTTCTGTGCTAATGAGCTGCTGCTCCACTCGTCCTCAACACTGGAGGAGAGTTAAGTTACCACTGATTAGTCAGAGTCAAGTCAAGTGTTTTGCTACAACAAGATGTTTTACATCCCGTGACGCTGAGTGAATGACTGCCCTCTTATAAATATTGGATACAGCATACATATATGTTTATGCCCTATACCTTGTGTCTGCATATGTCCAATGATTGTTTCTTTTTCACCATATTGTACTGATTTTCTTATTCTTTCCACTTGCACACCACATGTGTGTTTGTTATGTTGAGAGCTTTATCTGTTTGCAGAGTGGAGGGGACTTCTTGTTGATTCCCTCCAAAGGACTTCTTCAAGAAAATTAGATCCAGATTGAGGCAAAATATCTGTTTATTCTGTTGAGCAAAGGGTACAACATGTGTGTCGACTGTCCTCACAACAACAGCACCTGGAGAGTTTGACTCGCAAGAATACCAAGAAGTTACATTTCTTCAAACCTATAGAGGGGAGTGGTTTCAGCTACCCAGGGGTCTCTGTTGGTGTGAGGGATTGGATTTGACCATTTAGCAATAGGGGGTTGTGTAGAGGGAGTATGTTTCTCTAGGGAGAGGGATTCAGCCAATGAAATTGTGTGACAGAGATATGAATGGAAAAATGGAAGTATATTTCAGTCGTGCCTGTCTGGAGGAGGTTTGGGGTGTGAATAGGATGGTGTGAAGGCAGTGGACAGGGGGGTGGGAAAGAGGCAGCGGTGGCTGTGGAAATGCAAATATGAAGGGGTAGCATGTTAATGTGTAGGTAGAACTGTGGGAATTCAATGCTACTGGGTGTTTTGCTCCGGCATGACCAAAATCCAACGTGTGCGAGGTGACAACAGTCATTCGTGTACATTTAGGGACCGACTGTTTACACAGGACACGTCAGGTCCCATCATTGTGCGTGTGGATGGAGAAAAGAATGAGAACAACTGCAGCAGACGAATTAACATCTCCGTCTTTTACAACAACAACTCTAACTATGACGGTGTTTGATCTTACATGATTCATGAAGTTTGAATAACATGATCACATGCCGTCGTTAATTAAAAACATATTGTATTGTTACGGGATTGCTGTCATCACCGTCAACAAGACTGTGTCGTCTGTCTGCTCACTGCCAACTAGTAAGCAATAATAACATGAACAAAAGAATGAAAATATTGTTAGTAAAGACTATTTGTTTCCATAATTCTCTCTCATCTTTTGTAATGAAATGTCAGTGGTCTGTATTGATTCTCTCCAGACTGTAAGTGCATCAGCTCTGCGAGTGTCTATGGCACTTCAGACACTTACATTTCACATCAGTGTGTGTGGTCGTGTCACTCACTCAGTGAACTGTTCAAATCTTTTCACTTGACACTAACCTCCCTCTCATAGTTCACAGTCTGCTCACATGCCATGGCTCATCCTCACTGTTTATATTAACTGGATTCTTTTTCAGCTTTGTCTGCTGTTTTTTCTTACCTGCTTACCTTGGAAAAGTTTCTTTTAAAAAGCAGCGTGATGAAAAGCTGTGCTGCAGTTTCATGAGAAACACTGAGGTGAGTTCAGGTCACCAGAGAGCAGCAAGGATGTAGAAAAATCTGTCGTGTTGAACTGTTTCACTGACTCTAAAGACTTGAGAGATTTGTTGTTTTAGCAATAATGCTATAATGACCATAGAGTATATGTATCATCTTAATCTGTTTATTGGAACACAGGTGACATGTATCCAGTTTTGAAACAACAATAATAACTTCTACAGGATGAAGTGTCAATGTGACTTACCCTTACACTTGGACCATAGCACAACCCTGGCTCTCTTCAACCTGGAGTGGAACATTATCATGTTGAGAAAAATCTATTACACCAAGTGTGTTCAAGACATGCTAGAGCATTACAAACAGGTTTTGTATTAGTGAAACTAATTTGCTATGTTTACGTTGACACAAGTAATGGGACTAAAAGCCTGATCGGAGACCACCGGTATATGCTGATCGTTCCTTCGGATTAATCCTTCACATGCCCAAAGAACGCCCACAGCCGAGCGTACTGGCCCAGATAACTGAATATAAACATGTTACTCCGGAAACTGGGACACACGGATCTGTCAGCATCATTGTGGACACACATCTTTCCCACAGCAGGGAAAAAACATGTGATGACTGAGTCAATCATGTCTCTATAAACTTTTGTAAATGTTTTGAAAACTAGTTTGAAACATCATACTGTCACAGCAAGAGGCAACTCCGTGTCACGCTCTCTCGCTCACTGGGAAGTTAGAGAGAAAGGGGCCTTGACTGCTCGTGTAGTCTTTCTGCTCCTTCGCTAGCTAAAATATGCTGGGGCGGTACCTGATTAATAAACACCTGGAACCCATCAGTGGGTGAAACTGGTATCATGGCTGGACGCTCAGAAACCATTCAGAGACAACAGGGGCTGTGAATGGCTAATCACTCCCCTCTCTGAACCCTCCCTTGTCTGATTCTCAGTGGCTTAAGTTACCCCTCAATTCATCAACAGATTGCCGTCTGGTGGTGCCAACACCATGCACAAGACAATCCAGACTATTTTCGTGTGTCGTTCCACGCTATTGAAATCTTGAAGACCCAGCTCGTCCAAGAGCATCTTCTGTCCTAGCACTCACCTTACACCCTGCACGATCTCCATCTGCACTTGGATCCACTTCTGCACACTCACCCTCTGTCAGTTCACTGTTCCTATCTGGTGGATTACCTTCCAAGACTTCTTCTATGTGGCTTACTCCTCTTCTGTAAGTCGCAAACATGGCAGATGAGGGAAATGAAACAGATAGTGGACTATGGGGGTCGTACCTATGTTCCCCGGGTCCTATGTTCCCCGTTTTTCCAAAAAAGGTCCTATGTTCCCCACTTTGTATGTGACAGGGGAACATAGGACCCTTTTTTGAAAAAGGGTAGGGTTAGGGTTAGGGTTAGAGAAAGGGTCCTATGTTCCCCGGTCACATACAAAGCGGGGAACATAGGACCCGTGGAACATAGGTACGGTCCCGACTACGGAAGGGCCACACAGTTGGTGTTGTTGTTAGCACTCTTGCCTTTGCAGCAATAAGACCTGGGTTCGCGATCCGAGTTTGCATGTTCTTCCTCTGTGCATGGATTCCAAACGCATGCAATATGGGGATTAGGTAAATTGAACACTCTAAATTAACTGTATGTGAGAGTGAGTGGTTGTTTGTCTCTACGTGGTCCTGTGATGGACTTGCGATCTGCTCAGGGTGAACCCGGCCTATCAACCCAATGTCAGCTGAGATTGGCACAGCGCCCCCCACGACCCTCACTGACTGACTTTTCCACAGTACTATAGTGTCATGGTGGCATGATTAAAACAGCAGTCTATGTCACTGTTCATCAGTTTAGCATGGACAATATTTACAACAGTGTCCATGCAGTTAATTAAAACAAATGAAGCTTTGATGTTTTAATGAGGGATTTCTTTGCTTCACAGTGAGAGACTCAGAGACATGAATACAGCGAAGGGAAACCTGATCGTCAGCGATCTCTGTTTAGTCTGCTTCTTCATCTCCTCTAATGAATCTCACTCACCAGAGCGATAATGAATTGTTTTTTGTGTTGGAGCAGAAGAACACATGCACACACATAATTATGTCTCTGCTTCTGTGTTGCTTTGTTGTGAAGTTCGAGTGCAACGCAGTTTGTGCTGGTGTTGTACGACATTGTAGTCAACAGTTGTTTGTCATGTACACTCAACAAAAAATAAACACACAAACTCGAAATGGTGAACAAAAATAGAATATCATGACGTTTGCTCAGATTCTCGATGCATTTGTTTATATAATTATTTGTTTTGCTCAAACCCAGTAGTCCAGTGTCACTTGGCCAGGAGTGGCTACAATCTCAGATTGAGTATTTCAACTCACGAGAGTCATGGAGCATGGCAGAGTGGTGGTCAATATGTGTGACCAGTACACAGACACTCCTTATGGTCTGGTCAATAAAAGGGCACACCAAAATGTGGACTTTTGTCACTTGTCAATATGCCACAGATGTCACAAATCATGAGGGAGCGTGCCATTGGCATGCTGAGTGCTGGGTTGAGCTCTACAGCTGTGGCAACACAACTGAATGTGCATCATTCCCCGATCATTCCAGGCCACGATCGACAACCTGGTGATGTCCATGCGTCTCCGGTGTACCGCTCTGCATGAGGCTAATGTTCTTCCTGCCATTACTCCAGGACTTTTGGTTTGAAATCGATCCTAATGCTCGCAAATTAAAGCCACTTTATTGATTAAGTTGTATACTGTTATTTTTGGATAGTTACTCTGTTTTGTCACATAAGAATAACTACTAAGTTTTTCTTTGTGCGTTTATATTTTTGTTGAGTGTAAATAATCATGCTGAGTCACACCATGAGATAAACATCACACCCAGATATCAGCATACGTAATTATATAAAAGCAAAATGCACACACACACACACGCACACACACACACACACCATTTCTTTTCAGAGGTGTGATGACACCAGATATTGAGTGTAATCAGTTGATAATCAGTGATTTTTTTCCACAGACATTAAAGGTTGGTTTCCCAGTTGCATGCTGGGACATTACTATATTATCACTAATTAACTTGTTGGATGTGTTGGGAATAACAAAGCGGGATCCAGCTGAGACGCAGATTAATTAGTTTCAGTGCTGCTCCATTAATCCAGCAGTGGAAAAATAATGGCAGCTCATAAACTGAACACTACCATATTTTATTTTTCTTTGGAAGTGTTTCAGTGAATACACAGAAACATAATTCTTCATCTTCACAGTTTAACCTGCTGGATCTTTTCCTCATGACAGCTTTTAATTTTTCATCACGGTAAAACACTAAAGAGCTCTCCAGCTGAGTTTAATTAACTTTAAATCAAATGCCTATTCATTACAACATTTATTTCGAGTGTTATAGGTGAAGTAAGTAGTTTATAGTGCCATCTAGAGGAGAGGCTGAAATTTACAACAAAGAACTGCTCCTCTGCTCACCCCCTCCCTTCCCTGAGCGCTACGGTATCCTCAGCTGGTCAAATGTCGTCCTCGTCGTCTTTCTCCGTGTCAGCAGATGAGGTTCGTGAGGCGAGGGAGAGGGCGAGCTACCGCGGCTGTAGCAGACGAAGCGGAGAGAGAGGAGGCGGGACACTTGATTTGTTCTCTCGCGTTTGTCCTTACAGGCTCCGGTAGAAACATGCCGTCTCGCTGCTAACAGTGGCTATGCAACCGCGGCCGAGACCATGTTATTTTAAATGACTTTTTGAAACACTACGAAAAGGAAACAAAAACTATTATACAGCGACTAGACAATGCAGGAGCACATAATATGTATACAAAAGTGGATTTTGGGTTATATAAACCCATAAATACTACACAGTGTCCCTTTAATGCCAAACTGAAAAATAAATTGATATTGAATCTTTCGAGATTAAAGTCATATGATAATAAAAGTAAAATGATAATAGTCTGGTAATATTAAAAAAATTATATCATGAGAATGAGGTTGTAATATTAAGAGAATAAAGTCATCATATTATCTGAATAAAGTTGTAATATTATGAGAATAAAGTAATTATTAATCAAGTAAATACAATCAGCTGATCAGCTGATACAAAATCTCATAATCTTACAATTTATTCTAATAATATTTTAGATAATTTTGATTTTAATAATACTAATTGTTTTTTGGCCCTCATACTCATTGTAATTTATTCTGTTCACAGTTTAGTACGTTTAGTAATATGACTATACAATTTTATAATTTACACTCTACCTAGATTAAGTTATACTATACGTTACTCAGATTATTATCAAAATGCCTCATGTGCTGCTGATTTTACTGTACACAGTATTTTCAAATTAACATACTAGAAAGGCCAGAATAAATATCAAATGAAATTAAAATACTCCGCCCAATAACTGTGAATCACTTAATTTAATCTTACTCTCACAGATTACCACAAGAAAAGTCAGTTCTGCATTTTCACTTGAACTTTAAATTAATAAGATAACGCTTTTGCTCACACTTTACTAGTGAACTATTTTGAAGTCATTTCTATAATAATACAAGTTAATTAAAACTAAAAAGGGAAAGTGAAACAGAGGCTGACAATTATCTAGAAATCAAGGTCAGATTAGAGAATAAATGAATTATTTTTTATCTGAGTCATTTGTCACACAGAGTGATGGATATGATCCCTGTGAGTTGTCACCGAAGATAAACTGTGTTCATTGTGGAGAGGTTTTAGGAGAGTTTATGTCTGCACTTTCTGCCTTCATGCTCACAGATCAACGTTAAAATCAGTCTCCTAATAATGTGTCTCTCCCGCTGTGACATAACATGTACTTACTGTGTTAATATTCAGCTAAGTATGACATTAAGTGCAGTGTTAAACTTCTCTGAGACCATTATACACGTCTCATTGTCTTAGTACCTGTCATTGCCCAGTGCTCACTGCCAGCTGTGCCATTGTCAGCTGTTTGCTGAATAATGTCCTTCAATCAAACCAGCTGTTCAGCCATGAACGGCACAGCATTGTCACTGTGTGATAAGCTGTAATTGATTTTTAATAGTTATCCTTCAGGGCTCCATAGATTTATTTCCATCATCGCAGGGCAACGGCAAACCTTCACAGACATTAATATGTCACGTACACAGAAACATTCAGAGACGTTACGCTGCAGAGCTGCAGCTTCTGTCACTGCGCTGCATCCTTCACAAACTAATTACCCACCATGGCAGCTTCATTTTTCACGTTTTTCTTTTACCTGTGCTCTAAAAATAAAAATAAAAGGTAACGCTTTCTTTTACAGTCCCCTAATTACCTGGTATTTAGCTGGTAAATTCATGGTAACACTAAAGTGTTGCTAGGTAATTACCAAGGGTAATAAGATAAGTAAATACAGTGAAACCGTTGCCAAAATACTGGGTAATGCACGGTAATGTACTCGGTAAGTAAAGTAAAACTGTACTGTAAAAGAAAGCCAAGCTTGTTTCCATGTAATTACACACATTTTTAGGGTTAGGTTTGTTAGATTACCCCTTGGGTAAATAGCTAGTAATTAGGGGACTGTAGGTACCTGCTTATTACCAGTTTATAACCCAATAATACACTTACATTTACCATAGTTTTGCCATAGTTTAGCTGTACATACCTTCTTATTAACAGCAGTAATAACACGCTATAATTTACTATATAGTTACCAGGTAAATGCCCAGTATTTTGGCAACAGTTTCACTGTATTTACTTTCTTATTACCATTGGTAATTACCTAGTAACACTTTGGTGTTACCATGAATTTACCAGGTAAATACCTGGTAATTAGGGGACTGTAAAAGAAAGCGTTACCAAATAAAAAGTCTTACTGTAGGAGAGAGACTGTGACAAATGTGGAACATAATTTGAGGACAAATGGAGGAAGTTTTGGTAACACAGGCCTCTGCACTGAGTCTCTACTACTGCTCACTTCACTCTTGGTCTGAGTGGAACAGCAAAGACAACGTTTCAGTGATGAACCTGCAGATTATCTATAAAACTGTAGATTTACATCCTATTCATAATATTTATTTTCATCTTTTCTTTACTGATAGTCACCAACAGCTGATATGAAGCCAACAGTGTCTGAATTTCTTTTCCCCTGATGACTGTGTCAAAACATAATATCATTGGCAGTGGTAATTCTTGGAGTTACTCAGAGAAAACACACTTGTTTTTTTCTAATTTTAAAGCCTACATCCACCGGCTTCAACATCATTACAAAATACTGCTCCTCACCTTCAAAGCCATCCACAACATCTCACCTCCATACCTACCTCAGATCTCCTCCACATTACTACTCATGGCCTGACCCTCAGTCTCCTCCTGACCTCTGCAACACTAACTCCCTCCCGCATTTCAAATCCAAACTAAAAACTCACCTGTTCAGAATGATATTCTCCAAATGACCAGACATCACTGTTCAATTTTATTGTCTTTTATTATATTTGTATGTTTGCATTGTATGCTAGGTGACCTTATTATTATTGACATTAGGAAACAACAGTTACTTTAAGAAACGGTATGTAACTTGCTCACAAATAAAAGTCAGCATCAGCCTTTTTAGTGACAATATAATTCTGAAATCTAGAGACAACAACCATTAAATGGATCAGAAATGAATCTGAATTAAGGTAAATAATGATCATTAATGATAGAACAGACTAGTAGACTTGAAATGTTTTATTACAAAACAGAAGTTTGAGCTCACTACCTATTTACCTATACCTATAGGCCTGAACAGACTAACCTAGGAAGTGTTAACTGACATGTGTCAGGTATTTGCCTGGAAATGTGTTTATCAGACTCAACTAATAATATATGTGAAAGGGGAGAACAGTCAGCGGGTTCTAGGAAATAACCAGCTGTGTAATAATTGGTTCAAAAAGTTCCACCGTATTGTCCTGAACTTATGATTTGGTGGAGTTGTGCACATTATGACCTAATGCAACTATAGAAAATAAGTTCATGAATGACAGCTGATTGGTATAACGTGAGAGTAGAACAAAAATATTGAACCATATTTAATCACAAACAAACAAGCCATGATGACATACACATTTGTTTTAACTGACCTCAGTTCAACATTACTCTTTGACTCACTGAGTCTGATCAGTATTGAGTTACACACTTCTTACAGTGTTCTGACCCACTTACCAAACTTGCATATGGCAAGGACAGACACTTAGGTCAGTAAACCATCAAAATGATTTTGAAGCTGTAATAATAAGGTACAAAAACATAATGTATCACATGATTATAATTATTATTATATGATTATTTTCAGAGTTACAGCTGGATGCGTTACAGCTGCATCATCACGTCAGCGGCGCGGTGCCTTGGGAGCCAGCGGTATTCACGGAAAGATCACACGATAATCTCGAACAGACGCGAGTTTGCAAGATCCCGCGATAGACTGCGTGTATAAAGGAAACAACAACAGCCAACAACTGTTGATCTGGTGTCGTAAATGATTTTATGTTTCTCCACTTCAACAATCAGTCTCTCGTCGTACATTATGACTCTCCGAGACGCTTTGATTAATTGACTGTTGTCCTGGTAGCACCGGTCACGACGTAATGTTGGTGTGAAGTTGTGACGGGCTATATGACCTGCATATTGTGTTTTATTCTGAGTCTGTGTCGGACTTCCTGTCTGGTGCGATCTGCTCTGTTTACGCGGTTCAGCAGCGGCAACGACAAAAATAGAACTGCTACCTATCGAAGCGTTTCGACGCGGCAAGCCGCTTCTGGGACGCTGTTGTGGCGTTCCGCAGTGCGTCTGGTGGAAATGCTCTCATTGATTAGAATGGAAGCAATTTGCAACGGTGGACGGCTGTAACGCGTCCAGTGGAAATCCGGGGGTTAAGAGATACAGTTGCAGCATGAAGAGTTAAGAGGATCCAGAGATCTGTAGAGAGACAGAGTGAGACAAGACAAAGGAAAATCAATAAAACAAAGGGAAGCATGTGGTTCAGCTGATTCTCTACTGTCTCTGTCCACAATTGAATGTCAGCATCAATGATGCTCTTCAGACTGGCAGTAGCTCAACCCTAAAACCTGCTGAGTATTGAGAAAAGAAACACAGGGGTTGATCAGCAGCTCAGTTGTCTCTGATCAGGAAATTGTTGTTGGTTCATATGGAGCAACAGCTCAGCTGGAAACAGAAGTGAGCTGCAAATGGATTCAGATCTTTTCTAATCCAGGTCTGAGCCCGAAAGTGTTAACTAACACTATCTGTTACTAATAATCACATGATTCATTTGCTCCTCAGTAAACAAAACTTGTGAGTTTACTTTGTTTGAAGAGTTTCTGCTATGTTAGTCGGGTGAACTTGGAGAGCTTCATGCTGTGGACGCTGATCTTTGTGAAAACAGCTGGTGTCACATCAACAGAGTGGGAGTACATGTTTATTCTTCAGCTGGAACCACAGCTGAGTTCTGTAAACTCAAATAGGCTCAAGTCTTTAAATCTTCAACTTCTCTGCTCTCATTCTCATACCTTTAAATTCCTCAAATGTATTGTTGCTGCCACACACTGGTTTCCATGACATTGCATTGACTTAAATTAATTTGCTGGAGACTTACTCTAGCCTTTACCATAATTACATCTGGCCTAATCCTAACCCTGACCCTAACCATAACCTAATCCTAACTTCATCCTAAATGTAAAACATGTCTTCACCTGAAAATGTAGTAATTTACGTTATGTGGACTTGAATTTTGTCCACATAGAGAAGACAAGTGCCCATTATCAGATTAGGTTCCCAGATTGTTTCAATGGAGCAGCTGCTCAGGTTCACTTAAACTGATTTTGCAGCAGTGTTGCACAATTTCCTCCACTGGTCAGTTAGAGCTTGTTATTTTGGAAACACAGTGGTTTGAAGAGATGATATTTAATCTCATCATAATTATTATGGCTGCTAACAATAAAAAAGTAACTGTGGCCCATAATAAGCTGCTCACTTGTGTCTCTTCCTCTTTCTTGCTTCTTTACAGTAGGACAGTCCCTCTTATTGGCAAAGTGTCAAATGTCTCATCCAGGACATTTAACAACTTATAATGATCTATTCACTTTTCAAATCACAGTGAAAACCACAGCAAATTAAGTGTTCCATTAAGTGATTTATAATTGTGAATTCAGGTTTTGTGTGTGTGTGTGTGTGTGTGTGTGTGTGTGTGTGTGTGTGTGTGTGTGTGTGTGTGTGTGTGTGTGTGTGTGTGTGTGTGTGTGTGTTTCCTTTTTTAATTTGTTAAACTGTAGAAAGACAGAAACGGTTATGTTTCACAAAAAAGCCTGAGCTCTGGCTATTACAAATGGCAATAACTGATCGAAATATATAATAATTTAATCACTGATCACTGAAGTCAGGTTGGATGAATCACTTTTCTGTGTCCACAGAGCTAGTTGTGAGGATTAAATGAGCTAAGCAACTCTATTACTGACTGGAAATGATGTCGTTTGTCTCATATGTGCAGGGAAGGAAACATTAGAGGTGCAGGTGATGAAGCATTGAGCTTTAAAATTTAGTCATATGCAATCCTGAGAGGAAGCCTCAAATCACGGTTTTGCAACATAAAATTGTGTTTACATTGAGAACTGTGGTATCATAATAAGACTGATAACAAGCGGATCAGGTCAGTGGAAACTGCAAAACCTGTCAGTGAAGCTTCAAAATAATAAGCACATCTGAACACTGATGCAGTGACTGTGACAGGCAGCTGTCTCAGCCGGTAGTTTATTTCTTGCAGACACACATGCATTCATTGTGTAATAGTGTTGCATTGGAGTTGTTGCACTGAAAACTGTCTTATTCATCTGGAAATTAAATAAGAAAAAGCCCCCATGTGACGATTATTTTCATTTTTACGTTTTTAATTTTAAACAATTCTGTTAATAATCATCAGAACAACATTATAATTCACAAGATACTGTATGTCTACGTTTTCCAGAGATTTGTTTGAATCAAATTAAGATAATTTTGTGAAGAAAATGAGAGTTTTTGTCACTGCATCCTATTCACACAATTATGAACACATTTACACATTCTGTAACTCTGTACTGATGAGAAGAAATAAAGCTAAAGAGTTACCAGGTTTATACAACAACACATTTGTATAATTCACTAATATTTGTCACATTAACATCCTCAATAACACTCGTCAAATAGAGCCCAACCAAAGACTATGGAAATTCTGTTTTCCTTCCTCTTTCTCAGTATTTCTCAGCTCAAGGGAAACGCTTGCTTATCTGCTGCTCCAGGGAATAGTTTTTTGTTTTTTTTCTCCTCCATCTACAGGTTTGTGTGTGCGTGTGGTGACAGGCTCTGTCCTAATCGCTTAAATTACTTCCACAGTTAATGAGAACTTTAGAGACAATCAATGAGCATGGATAGTGAATTATAGATATAAAGTCCCTGAAAAAGAGAAAATAGTTGACCTCAAATTGTATGTCCCTGAAGGTAAAGGCAAAGATCTCCTTCCTTGCTTTCTGTTTATAAAGCGTTACAGGGTGTTTTTGGAACAAATCCTTTTCACAGCCACAGACAATTTGCATTCAAATGTTCACGATGTTGTGAAGACAAGGGATCAGCGTGTAGGATTTGGCCGCATCTGGGGCGGAGATACATACTGCAACTAACAGACTACATTAATACAATCTGACTTTCCTGAATTCCTTGATGTTAGTCAGAATGAAAACATATGCAGTGTTCATATTCAGCCATGAGGCGCTTTAAATCAGTCTCATTCTGTTTATGTACAGCATCAACTGTGTATTATTATTATTATTATTATTATTATTATTATTATTATTATTATTATTATTAATAATAATAATACTAATAATAATAATAATAATGATGATAATAATAATAATAATAATAAGGAGATTTGTTTAAGGTGCAGATGGATGTAAATCCACCCCCTACAACAAATAACATGGATTGTTTCTGCATAGTGCCATTTACATTATGGTTTCTCCGCAACCACGTATTCACTCACATAGTCTGAATGACAGACATTTACTGCACATGTTGTACAGAATGGCATGGGTAGATATTATTAATAGACGTTCTGGAGGCTGAAAATATTTCCAATTTTATTGCTCATGTCAATATCCATTAGAGAGACCTGCGGCTCCCCATTTCACTATAGTTCGCAGTCAAATATTTCATTCAGACAAGAAATTGATTTTCATAATTGAAACCAAGTGTCTCTCGGAACGTTTGGAGTTCTGTCGGAAAAAAAACATAAGGAATATTGGACATGTGCTGATAAATTAATAAAAATCAATAACAGCTCCAATAGGTGATTTAGGTGTTTTAAATATTTTTTCTTGTGTGTTAGTGAGTGCTAGTGTTCTATCTAAACTGAGGAGCAGAATAATAAATGAATGACCTTTTACTTTGCCTGGAAGTTGTTTGTACCAAAGCATCAAATTCATACCCCAACAGTGATGCATTGCATTTCTTCTGAAAATATAATGAGGATTGTTTTCTTTCTGGTGTTGAAAACATTGAATACTGAGGCTGTTTATATAAAAGAGCTGCTGCTGTTTATATAATGTGTTTTTTTTATTATTGTTTATTTTATGAGAATCCACCTGCAAAGTGAAAACCTCTTCTAACATCAAATATTGAACCATCTTCTCATTTGTAAACTGACACTGTCAAAAGTTTGAATTGTTTAAATTGTCATTTTATGGTCTAAAATAACACAATAAATGAATTATTTTCAATATACTTAATGCAAACTGGATTATGTTTTCTTAGCAGACATTTTTTTGCAATGTCATATTTCATAAAACACTCACCTTAACACACATGGAGCACCACAATTCTCACAAAAAATCTATACATATCAAATGCATCAAAAAACTGTTGTTCACGGTAGACTAAAAAGAATTGTAAACAAAAAAAAAAATTGAAAACACTCAAAAATGCACAGTCTGGCATACAAAAAAGGATTAAATACTTAAAAGCCAAAAACACAAACATGTGTCTAGGTGTGTTTAAGGGTTATTGACACCTGAGCCTCAAACTGTCCAGCTGGACTTTTTTGTTTATTTTATCCATAAAAGGGCAAGAAATGATCCAGTGAGTAGGTGCTATTACCAATTTTTCCACAATAACTTTCAATATCTGGCAATTATTTACAATTTAATGCATGATCAAATAGTTTATTAACAATTTACAATGAAGAAAATCAAACTGTTTCATTGAGGAAAAAAAACACTGTAGTTGTAAACAAACACCATATTTTCCACGTGTGATTAGATTTTTGGGCACATTTTTCCAACTCTCTGAAAAAGATGCTGATTCTCCAGCTTCTTGCAACAGGGTGAGTGAAATTATCGTAATATCATTGTCTGCGATAGACTCGGTGTTAAAGGGTTAATGGTGCTCGTAGCTGCATGGACAGAACAACAGACTTTTGTTCTGTTCCAGAGCTCCACACCACAACTCAAACAGCTATATGTTTTGTCCTCACCTGCTTGCAATTCAGTAAAATACTTCACATCCATTCGAAGCTTCCCCTACTCAGCCCAGCGTGACACTTGTTACTGACGGCCATTACCCAAGTCAAACTCAGTGTGAGGACAGAAAGTTAGCAGTCGCAGCACTGCTGCAGCATCGTGCAGCTGCTCATGATACAGTCATCACAGCGAGTTACAGTCACTTCTGTCGACTCATCCCTGCTTGTTATATCATGACTGGTCAAGTTGACTGTTTGTACTTGAGGTCAAAATGAGCCTCTGGCCACAGGAAAATACCCCAGTGATCCTGATGGACTGTCAACCACTGCATACACTTATATAATGATGTGCTCTCCTTCTCTGCTCCCAGCCAAAGTAATGATCTCTCCAGTGAGCGTCTTGCTCCACGTCTCTCAAGGTTTTATGAGTCCATGCCCTTCAGAATGACCTTTGACTTTATTATGAACTAGTTGTAGAATCAAAGCGACTTCAACAAACAGCTGAACTCCTCCAGGTTCTCTTATATCTCTGGAAGAGTCTGTTATTTCCTCTGAGCTTCTGCGGCTGCTGCTGCTGCTGTTGCTGCTGCTGCTGGTGTAGAATTCTTCACAATCACTGATATAGATACTTCACTCTGACTCTCATCTGTCTGCTAATTAAAGCAGTTTGACACTTCATTTAAACACCACGTACGGTTCAGTAGTACTGAGGAGAGGGAGTGACTCAGTGTCCCCGTGTTCAGGTAAACAGCTTCAGCCTTTTGTCTCTGTGAGTCAGTGGAGACGTGTCTGAGGATGAAGACACTGAGTGTTAGATTGAGCTGCTGTCATTGTTTTTTTTCCTGCCTCCTCTGTGAAAATTGCTCACTGTGCTGCACTGGAATTATACCCACTTACTATCCACACACACACACACACACACACACACAGTACCGTATGTGATGGAGCTACAGCAGAAATGAACAGGTTCTACTTTTCTGAGAAAAAACAGTGATGCTGACTGTGTTGTGAGTTTGAACTCAGTGTTCAGAAGAGGCTTCAGGAGACACTCACAAACACACACACACTCACACACACACATGCACATGCACATGCACATGCACATGCACATGCACATGCACATGCACATGAACATGCACATGCACACGCACACACACACATACATAAAGAAACACAGCAGCCGAGCAGCAGGCTCCTCCGCTTCAGAGGAACCAGGACTTGTATCAACTATGAATATGATTATCTACTCAGCACAAACTGGGTACAAACGTTCGCATCTGTTTCAGTTAGGATCTGCTATTGTGTATGGTTTGTGCGTGTCGTCTGCATGTGTGGAAACCTGGTCCTCAATCTTTGAGGCTCAGTGATGTAGGTTGTTGAGGTGTCTGCACCTGCTTTTTGCAAACACTTACAGAGGCGCTTTAAATGAGTCATACATATTTCTCTATTTAAGCTAGTTCCCTGGTGTCCTAATCAACATGTCTCTGACATACTTAGGTCAAAATACCATAAGGATGAAGCACCGCAGCTGTTCAATCACCCTGCCAAAACAGCCCTGTTCAGAACGCTCGGTTTAGTAGGTCCACTTTAAAAAAATAAATAAATAAAACAAAACTTAAGGGATAGGAAATTACATCAGCCACAGAGGCTACTGGGAGCTAACAGCAGTTAGCATTTGGAAAAGTGATAATTTGCAGACTCTAGTAGGCACATTGCCGTCATATATAGCATGTATCCACTGGACAGATAAATCCTCTGAGGCTGGAAGTTTGTGTAGGACTCTGTGCTGCACTGTGGAGCCAAGAATAGAACTTTTTGCGGACTTCCAGTTTTCGGATACCTTTGCCTTCGCCAGCACTTGTGTTTTATGGACAAAGCGGAGCTCCGTGAGACCACAATTCCAAGAATTTAGCGCATTGTGACGTCCCAATGAGTGCAGAAGTCAACATTGCATGTTTTATCTCCTGTACTTAGACTGAGGAGGACCACAAAACAAGAGTGAGCCTCCAGAGTCCCAAATATAAGGATTTAAATTATTAAAAAGTTGATTTTGCATACTATGTCTCCTTTAATGTCATTCGTATTCCATAAAGTCCATGAATGAATGTTCATACAGAGTAAACGTTTCACTGACATTGACAAGGATGGATTAGGTTGAACATTGGTTGATAGATGGTAGTGACAAGCAGATCAGTTGTGTCGTCTTTGGAAAACATTATTTTACTGCGGACACGTCACAGTTTGGTAACAGAGAGCAGCCTGTCGCAGCAGGAGAGTCCATGGTGGGCGCAGCAGGGGAGCAGAGAGCCATTACCTGTCTCCGAGGTAAGATATAAGACTGGAAGAGGCAGAGAAGGAGACTGGGATAGACTATACTGGACATGAATTTTTACACCAAACACTTAATAAAAATCCATCCATCCATCCATCCATTTTCCACCGCTTATCCGGGGCCGGGTCGCGGGGGCAGCAGTCTGAGAAGGGACGCCCAGACCTCCCTCTCGCAGGACACTTCCTCCAGCTCTTCCGGGGGGACCCCAAGGCGTTCCCAGGCCAGCCGGGTGACGTAGTCACTCCAGCGTGTCCTGGGTCTTCCTCTGGGTCTCCTCCCGGTGGGACATGCCCGGAGCACCTCCCGAGGGAGGCGTCCAGGGGGCATCCGATTCAGATGCCCGAGCCACCTCAGCTGGCTCCTCTCGATGTGGAGGAGCAGCGGCTCTACTCCGAGCTCCTCCCGGGTGACAGAGCTCCTCACCCTATCTCTAAGGGAGCGCTCCGCCACCCTGCGGAGAAAACTCATTTCAGCCGCTTGTATCCGGGATCTTGTTCTTTCGGTCATAACCCAAAGCTCATGACCATAGGTGAGGGTAGGAACGTAGATTGACCGGTAAATCGAGAGCTTTGCCTTTCGGCTCAGCTCCTTCTTCACCACAACGGACCGATACAACGACCGCATTACTGCGGCCGCTGCACCGATCCGCCTGTCAATCTCACGCTCCATCCTTCCCTCACTCGTGAACAAGACCCCAAGATACTTAAACTCCTCCACCTGAGGCAGGATCTCTCCACTGACCCGGAGGGAGCAAGCCACCTTTTTCCGGTCGAGAACCATGGCCTCGGACTTAGAGGTGCTAATAAAAATCATATGAACAAAATGGATTTAAACAGTTTTCATTTAAACGGTTTACTAGATGACTGATGCTGCAAAAACAAATCAGTTCCATGCCACTCAGGAGACCGAGGCTTTTTTTATGAACATACTCTTCACTGCTTGCTGCCATCATCGTCATGGGCTTCAGTGCTTAACCACTATGGAATCCCAAGTTGAGCAGTGGTAGAAGTGAAGGAGATATTAGTTTGAGATAGGACAGCCCACTCCTGAGTCCCCAGACTCTGCTTCCTCATTGGAAGGCGTGTCAGTGGGATTGAGGAAATCTTCGAAGTAATCCTGCCAACGACCCACAACGTCCCGAGTCTAGGTCAGCAGAACCCCATCCACACTGTACACAGTGTTGATGTTGCACTGCTTCCCCCATCGCCGACCAGAACCTCCTCGAAGCCGTCCGGAAGGCGTTCTCCATGGCCTCACCAAACTCTTCCCATGCCCGAGTTTTTGCCTTAGAGACTGCCGAAGCCGCGTTACGATTGGCCTGCCGGTACCCATAAGCTGCCTCTGGAGTCCCACAAGCCAAAAAGGCTCATCAGACCTGCGGCCATATATCTTGGACACTCGGGCGAAGAGAGGGGCGGAGCTGTCAACTGATCACCACCTGGTAATGGCAGGGGAGGATACCGGTCAGGCCTGGCAGACCTAAACGTGTAGTGAGGGTCTGTTGGGAACGTCTGGCGGAATCCCCTGTCAGGGAGAGTTTCAACTCCCACCTCTGGCAGAATTTCGACCACATCCCGAGGGAGGCGGGAGACATTGAGCCCGAATGGGCCATGTTTCGCGCCTCCATTGTCGAGGCGGCTGACCGGAGCTATGGTCGCAAGGTAGTCGGTGCCTGTCCATCCTGTGATGGACACCGGCGGTAAGGGATGCCGTCAAGCTGAAACTATTAATGCAATTAATTCATTAATTCATTAATTCATTAAATGAATCAATTGTGCAGCCCTTAAACACCCATAAACACAAACAGGGACACACGTATGCAAATGTTGTATAACATAACTGTGAAAGCACATTTATCTGTGAATCACTACTTCAATTTCAGCTCATTTTCATCCCTATGTGCAGGTCTCTTTGTGAGAACAATCGCTCTCTCCTCAGCTTTTCAAGCAGTGATTATGGTAAATCAACTTATTCAGTGGCTCCACTTTGAATAATTTCTGTTTGGAAACAAACATCAAGGGAAAAGAGGGAAATGGACAAAGAGCAGCAGAAACTCTTGAGTGTGTTTGGCTGCCAAAAAACTGGGCATACAGGAGTAAAATGGGACCCGCAACCCATGCCACGTGTTACAATGGTGACAGATGTGAAGGGAAATGTGCATGAGATGATCAAGGGTTTCTTAATTTGATTACAAGTATTATTTAATTAAATTTGATTTGTAAAAAATAAAATAACAATTAAAAAAATAAATAACAGGCTTTCACTCTGTTATGGTCATGTATTAGAGAAATAACCTTGAAGACATTATTTGAAGGTTGAAATCCTACATGTCGCTTTAACTCATACTCAAATATTAGATAGAGTTAGAGATGTTTTTCTAGTTATCAGCGAGTACATTCGGCAACAAACAAACGGCTTTGCCATAAACCACTGGATCCTGCACACTGACCTCCTTCCATCTTGTTATTTTTATTATTATTTTCTGTCGGATTTCCAACTCAACCATTCTGTCATTTCTCAAACTTCCTCTTAGATCAGAGGCTCTGAGTGGTTCAGGGGATTTAGAGGTCACTGCTCAGAACCACACCCACATCCCACAAGAAAAAACAGCCTGAGGATGTTTCAGTCAAGATCGTCAGACACAAGAGCAACATTTTTTTTTTTCTTTCAGATACTCATCAGGTTCACAGTAGTGTTGGGCTCAGAATCCCTGTTCTCTCTCCAGCCTCCTGCAAGCAGCTGAATCCACCTTTATTTATCTCCCAGAACAGGGAAGGAAGCAAAGTGAATAAATGGTCAGGCAATGTTTCTCTACAATGTTTACAGTCCATTAAGTCACTTCAGTTTTGTGTCCAGTTTCATTAAATAGATATAGCAGGGTTTTATCTGCATAACAATGAGAATGTTACACATAGCATCAGAAATATCATTGATATTCGGTGTGATGAACACTTCTGTGAGGTGAAAATCTTGGTCTATCACCAAGTCACTGTTTTATTAAGTGCAATGAGTTTCATGAAGACTATTTTTCATGGTGTGTATTATCTCTCTAATGCTGCCACCCCAGTGCTCTGTTGGATTACATGTCTTCAGAGCCACTTCAGTTCCACCAGGGAGGACGAGGCGCCCACACGTCATCACATATCTAATATTGAGACACACTGAGAAAATGACTGCACATTTTCAGTGTGGTTTGCTCAGGAATTAAGGATATTCATGACTGTGTGTGTGTTTGTAAAATCTGTATGACAGTGTACCGAACTAAGAGGTTATGGTTCATGCTAAGCAGAGAGGAGTCTCCCAGCAGTCTGACCAAATAAAAGTTATTAGCAGTTAGTCTTTTGCAGTAAAACAGCTCGTCTGCTGCTTTTATGGCTGATGTTTTATTTGCAACCTGTGGAGGTTTGTTGAAAGCACAGAAGCTGTGAGGAGCAGATCAGTGTTTTGCTGAAGGCAGGAGGGATCTCTTTGTGTGATTGTGATTGAGTCACAGCTTGTAATGTCTTTTTGCAGAGTTGTATTCCTATGAAATATTAGTTTAGGTGCTTTCGCAGCTGGTATAAGACTTATTGACTTTAAAAATTCACTTCGCTTGTAAAGCACAAAATCCTATTGCCCCACAACACCTCTCAGACCTACTCAGTGCTTATGAGGCCAACAGGTCTCTTAGGTCGTCTCACACAGGGCTGTTTTAAGGATATAAGCTTCTTTCAGGTTTAATGTCTCTGGAACAGTTTGCCAGATGAACTCCAGTGTTTACCTGATTTACGAGAAAAGATAAAATGCTTCTCCTCGCATTCCTATATTTTAGTGGTGGTTTAACAATATTTTGTTTGTGTATGTGTGAGTTACTGTGGCTGAGTCAGTGATTGATGGACACTATTAACAGGTTCAGGTTAATACTTTTGTCTGCTGTTGTCTTATGAACCAGACTGAGTTTATCTGTGCATAATGTGTGGAACTAATTGGATGTATTCCTTCTGGTTTGGAGCTGCTTTTCATGTGCGGCTTGTCCCCGTCGTCACCCTCTTCCTCTTCACTCTCTCAGTAAGGATTAAGGATGCCCTTGTCCAGACAACAGTGTTCTGAAGCATCATCATCATCATCATAGTGATGACATGCACAGCAGAGGAGCAAAGGCCACCACCATTTATTCATGGACACATTATTTCCACCTCCCTGCTGTGAGCTTCACAGGGCTGCTGGGCACCTGCTGTGCTTCACTGAATGCTAGCTCACTCCCTCCTGTGGGATTTGTTGGCAGTCGTGTTTGCTTTCCAATTAGCAGTGCGCATCCAATTAATAAATATAAAGCTGATGATGGGAAAGGCTGCACATTTGTGTCTAATTTTCTCCTCCTTAAGTATACACCACAATAATGAATGTAATATGGTGTAATGCTGGTTTCACTTCTCTTAATATGAAGCACATTTGCCATACATGAACCAAAATAATAATAATAATGTTGTACTTCATTTTTGTTGTAGCCCGAATCATACATGTTCCACATTTTATATTCATTCATTTTCTATTGCCTTATCCTCCATATGAGGGTCGCGGAGGCCTGAAGCTGGAAACATAGGGCAAAAGTAGGGACACACCCTGGACAGGCCAGAAGGTAGATTGCAAGCACATCAACAAATCAACCATTCACTCTCACTCTCACACCTTCAGTCAATGAGTGTCCATGAGAGTCATTGAACCTAAGCTGCATGTTTTTGGACTGTGAGAGGAAGCCAGTGTACCTGGAGAGAACCCATGCACACATGGTGAGAACCTATAAAGGGCCTTGGATGAACCGCAATCCACCCCAGTGACCTTCTTGTTGTGAGACAAGCCACTTTTCCCACCATGTGTCACACATTCTATTCTCTATATAACAATAGTAACATTAATAATGCAGATGAAAAGTAAAACATGTTGTTTATTAATATGTATCTTGGTTGGTGCAAGGTACATCATTAGCAATCTTGCTGTAAACGACCATGCACAAGGTTAAAGAATAGTATGAGGATGAAGTCAACTATATACATTATAGAAGTTACTATTTTCATGAGCCTTCAGTTTGTTGTAGTTTCAGTGTTACTGTACCGTCCCCGGCTGAATGATGGACACCTTAACTGATTGTTCACAAGTGTTTATTCTTGAGCTGAACAGATGGTAACATGGCTCCACTAAAGCTTTTGATACCTTGAACACACTCTGAACACACCGTAAGAGCTATGGAATCAAACAAAAATAAAGTATTACTAACTCAGCAATGTAATGTAATGTTCAGTAATATAGAGTGTGTTAAAACCTTTAACCAAAAAATGAATCCTCCTTTACAATCATGAAGTATCCTTTTTTAAACTATTGTAGCTCAATGACAACCTCAGAGTAGAGTGCAATAAACAAACTTTATTTTAACTGTCAATTTACATCTTTAACATTACATAAAATTAATGCTGCTTTTTTTTATACTTAGCAAACAAACAACTGAAATAATTGTCTCTTTCAGACCGACAAACATGCCCTGCATCGCACCAAAATAGTAAAATAAGTAAAATAACATGGTCGCGGGCCACGGTTGCATTGCCACTGTTAGCAGCGAGACACCATGTTTCTACTGGAGCCTGTAAGGACAAACGCGAGAGAACAAATCAAGAGTCTCTTTACTTGCACCGCCTCCTCTCTCTCCGCTTCGTCTGCTACGGCCGTGGTAGCTCGCCCTCTCCCTCGCCTCACGAACTTCATCTGCTGACACGGAGAAAGACAACGAGGACGACATTTGACCAGCTGCGGATACCGTAGCGCTCAGGGAAGGGAGGGGGTGAGCAGAGGAGCAGTTCTTTGTTGTAAATTTCAGCCTCTCCTCTAGATGGCACTATAAACTACTTACTTCACCTTTAAGTGCCTCCACTAAAATAAGTATCTGCTAAGCCCAGGTGTCAGTCAGTGAGTTAACGAGGGCTCAGTCCGTCATGTTAGTGAAGCAGCAGGTACAACAGCAGATCCTCGTTAGTGTTATTAATCACACCTGTGCTTTCCCTGCTCTTGTGTTAAAGTGCAGTTTTTCAAAATGGTTGGAGAATCACTCATCAGGTTTTCAATGTCAGGCATCATGGCTGTGGAGGAAGTGGCTCCTCTGAAGATTCACAATCCAGGTAAGATCAGAAAATAACCGTGACAGAGAGGAAAAGAAACAGAACTAAGAGTTTGTTGTTTTATATAAAAAATACTGAAGGGGACACTGGAGGTCTTAATATCACCAGGTTTCCTTCTTTAAAATATGGATCCGTTTTAATGGAGAAAATAGGAAGAAACTGTGAAATAAATTAGCTGGTAGGAACACATGATGTTGGGATTGCATAATTTGGGTCAGTCCTTTTTCCGCTGTTGCTCTTTTGTTGTGGTTGACAGCTGAGGTGTGGTGTTATCAATCAGACTGCAGCATCTGCTGATGAGTCATATTTTATAGAAAAACCCTCAGGCTAAAATATTGGTGCAGGGTGAACTTTGGAGAGGCCTCCATGTGTTTGTGGAAAGATCACAGAGAGAAACTATTTTCTTGCTTCGTGTGTGTTTGTGTAGTGCATACTATAGTGGGATATAGTGAGACACATAACATACAGTAACTGCATTCATACTTCACTTTGAGCAGTCTTTTTGTTGAGTGTTACTGCGACTCATTATATGCAGTTGTGTTTATATCTCTGCTGTGTATTCATGCTGAGCTTGGTGAATGTCTGTGTTGCTAGAAATGTGTAGCCAGCTCTGGTTGCTGTCAGCAGGGCAGATGTGTCCGGTCTGGAGTGTGGACTGGGTCCAGTTTTGCTACATAATGACATCATGTTCTGCTGGAGTCCAGTGAGGTTACAAGGCACTTTGACAGAACTGTGTGACCCAGGTGCAGGGAGTGGATGTAACGTGGGAAAGCAAAGAGAGAAAGACAGGGTGGAATGGTTGTTACTTTGTGAGCTGGTTTCTCTCTTTTGTTCATGTTGATCATTTTCAGACTGTAGCTATGTGCTGTAAACATTTATTTTACATACAATTTCACATTCTGACTGCTCATGGCATAGAAATCACACCACAACACACAGCGTCAACATTAATGTTATTAATTCCAGTTGGTGTCTTGCCTAAGCCTATATCCATGAAGTGAAATGAGGTTTTCATACAATATGCCGCATTCATGTCATATGTCATCTGCTAGTTCTCACCTGCTTAAATAGAATTATAAAACGTACATTTCCTTCACACTTGACCAGTGAAGCCCAGCATTTTACAATGTCAAATCACATTTTAGAATCGAATTGTTAAGACTAAATATTTCACAATAGTTCACAACCCTGCCGTCTAACATGGAATTATTCAAATATCATTGAAAGTGATAATTTGTAAGATTTGTACATTCTACAACTTTGCCCTTTGCACAGCAGCCATTAAAAAAAAATAATAATAATGTTTTGCTCGGCAAAAGCAAAGGTGATACTAATCACATTAATGATGGCTCTGTATTCATATTCATCGAGACAGTGTAACAGTGAACCAGCATGCACCCGGGAACTGATGTAGCTAAATGCAATACTGAGCCATCATTTATTTGATGATTCTCACCTGTGATGTCTGTACTGTAACCAATGGCTGGTGTGCAAAGGGGCCACTGTGCTATTTTTGTAAGTTTAAAATGGTACAGGTGTCAGTCAGTGAGATAATGAGGGCTCAGCAGAGCCCAAGACCTGGATCTATTTAATAGACTTCAGTCACAGCCAATGTTATGTGAATCACACATGCTGTTTGGTGAATATAAGGATTTTCACTGATGGTGAAGAAACCCTAATTGGATTTTGAATTACATATGTGGCAGTCGAAGGTGGGTGGAGGAAAGATTGGACAATTACTTCAAGAGGAAGGGCATAACTTTCTTTCATTTTTTATATATATGAAAAAATATAACCCTCAAATCCTTTTGGGAGAAGAGTGTAACTGTTGTTCTTTTTTCTGGTCATGTTGCTGGTTTTCCCAGCAGATATTGGTGTCATTCTTAACATCTATCCACAGAATACCAATGTGTTCCCACATAATAGTTGCGCATGAATAATATTAATAACATTCTCATGAATTACCTCGAGAGCTGCTCAGGTAAAGCGAGCGTAGAGGGCTGAAGCTTCAGGATGGACAGAGATAGTAGGGGATACAAATCCTGTCGGGGATAACTACCTTGCCACAGCACTTGCAATGCCAGGCTTTTGAGAATATTTGTGGAACTCATTCCCAACCTAAAATAAAACTCAATCACACTATCTTTGTCCAGCTCAAAGCTTCAGCCCTCTTCACTTGCTTTACTTGTGAAACTCTTCTGGTAATTCATGAGAATGTTATTAATTTTGTGCGCACATTATACCTATTTCTCCCCGTGTGTGGAGGTTTTCTCCGGGTTTCTCCCACAAAATCATGCAATATGGGGATGAGATAAATTGGCCACTCTAAAATTGATAGGTGAGAGAGTGGATAGCTGTTTGTTTCTATATGTGGTCCTGTGATGGACTGGAGATCAGTTATATATAGTGTGTGTATGTGTGTATAAGCGTATCAACCACAGGAAGTGAGGAACTTAAGTTGGTTCTCACATTATTTTATTCCTGGTTATGTATGTTTTGAGATCTGGTTTTAGGGTTCGATCCAGGTTAGGGTTGGGCAATTAGTTACAATAGTTAAAGTTATGGTAAGGGGCTGGGGTAATCATTACGTCTATGAGTGTGTGCGTGCGTGTGTGTGTGTACTTGTTCTGTCGATTCTGCAGCCCTTGTCAGGACCAGTAGTCCTCATGGAGACCAAAATCTAAAGATGCACTTTTGTTAGGCTGTCCAAAATAATGGAAGTCAATGCAGTGTCCTAAGAAGAATATCTATGCAGACCTGTGTGTGCATGTGCATGTTGTCATTGTTATCGCATTGTGACTGCAATTTCACCTTGAGGGAAATTAATGACTAATTATTTATTGATTTGTTTTGCCTGTCATTGCTGCATCTTTGACTATTATTGGCAATTATAAGTTGACTTCCATCCCATATTAGTTGTTCTGCAGATTTATGCAGAGGCTGAACTGGGCTGCATGTCTTTGTCACACTGAGGTGAAAAGGCTGCTATTGTCTGTCTGCTGGTAGAATTGACTGTGTCGTGCCTTTGTGTTCCATCAGTTCATAATGAGACATTTCACTGGAAATGAAAAGAGTGGAGTGTCCTTCATCACTCAGCATGCTTAATTCCAGGTTGTTTGAAGAACAAGGCTGAAAACTGACTGCTTCCTCACACTGTTGACTCTCGTCGTCATCTGTTGTCCAGTTCACTCTTTATCTGAGCATGAGCTGTTAAATGCTTCAGTGAATCATCGCTAACCTCTAGCACTTTGTTATGAAGAATCATTGATGGGCAACAGAGTGGAACCAAGCAGAAAGAAGTTCTTCACACAGCCCTAACACAACCACAAGGTGTGTGTGTGTTTTGACAGACATAGACAAAAAATAAAATCACAGTTTTATTTGGAGGAACAAAGTGGCACTGGGGATGTCACAGACACACAGCAGCAGTGTGTCCTGTGTGTAGGAAGAACAGGAGGTTTTGTGTTTGATTGTTGTTGTTTTTTTTCATTGGACACCTGCTTCCTTTTATCACAGTGTGTGTATCTCTGCTGATACAAACCTCTATGAATATACTTTGCATTTGCTTCCCTTTATCAATAGATACACTTTACTTAATTTATAATAAGGACACATGCTCACATGATGTGACCTGTCGGACACTGTGAAATCAGTACCTGCTCTCTTGTTCTGGGCCAGAGGGATAATGTGTGTCCCCCTCAGTGTCCAGTCCTTGGCCCCGTCCTCTCATATGTCCATGTTATGTTTTCCTAAAGCTGTTTGAAAGTTGAACAGCTGTGCTCTCTCTCTCAGTCTGTCTTCTGTCAAAGCCAGAGGGTTGGCGTCTCTCTCCTGTGTCCTGTCATTGTTTGGACCTCAATTCTGTCTCTTCTCCACCAGAGCAAGAGCACACATTGTCCTCCATATTCTGTCCTTCAAACCAGGACAAAACTCCATGTCTCCTTCAGCCAAGTCTTCCAGTGTGCTGCTGTCTGCTGTAATGGTTAATGAGACCTTTTAAATAAATAAATAAATGAATAAATAAATAAATAATCAACATAATTGTGAACATAATTTGCAAGTTCATGAACTAACTTTTTAACATTTCCTTTTTTTGTAGGTGTCCTGTTTTCTTTGCTCACTTTAATGAGTGAAATCATCATTTATATAAAATACTACATGCAGATGAGACATTACAATTAGAATGTAGATTTGTAAACGATCATTTATTTGCCTTGGTATCATTTGCTGTAGCAGTAATTATTCTTCCTTTTCTCACTCTCCTCAATTTCCTCCTCCTTTTCTCCTCTTTTTCTCCTGCCACCTGCTTCTTCTTTAATCCTCCCGATTGAACAGTGACACACATTATACTATCGGGTGTCAATCAAAATGCAGTTGGTTGTGCATGTTATAATGTAGTAATGAGTGCGATTGTACGGCAGGTAATAGTTCAGCAGAGCTTGGAGGCAGTCGAAAGCAAGCAGATAAAGGTTTGACATGTACTGATTTGAATGCTTGAAAAGACTGAGATGCCTCACAAACCTTACATTTCCTTCTGCTTGTAAGATCTTTTCAGTTTGATTTATTTCTATATTTCTTCATGAGGAAGTCTTTCAGTGTTTTTTTGCAATGTGAAACACATTTCCGCTCCTTTTTCCACATTAACTATCAGATGGTCTGATGTCACTCAAACATGATTAATGTAAAATGAACAATCACCTTTGCTTTGAGAGACTTTCTTTTACTGACTGAACAGTCAGCACGTGTCTCAGGTAGTTTTCACCACACACTGCTTCGCTGTTGGATTTTTAAGTTACTCTTTTCCATTTGACTTTTTTTTTGCTTTGTCAGTGCTGAGTCACCACTGAGATCAGATTTGTATAAAATGTGCTCTTTTCCTCTTCGTCCTCCCACGTTCTCTTCCTCTTGTTTGCTCTTTGTCATTCACTGACATTTTTATTTTCTGTGTGAAGTATTCAGCTTCTTTGTCTTTTGAAGTGTCAGGCAGTATTCTGGCAATTTTCCTCCCACACTATTCACTGTTGTTCCTTTTACTGGAGTCCAGTGGAACTGCAGGGAAAACGGTTTTCATCAGGTTGAATGGCTGAACTAACGCACATCTACTTATTCAGTATATTTGTTCTTAATTAATAATCTCAGATGACTGGCTGTTCATTTGTAATCTCACTCCACTGCTCTGGTGTTTAGATCATAGAGTTCATCTCTGGTGTCTGATTGTTTGTTGTCTGTTGTGTGTTCAGCTTATTGACAAACAGAAAGTCTTACAGGATGTGGGTGAGACAGACAGGGTGTGTGCGTGTGATCGAGACGGAGTCCTGCAAATTGGATAAGGTGACTGCACTGAAGGAAATTTTACAGTGACACTCACTTATACATGTCAGTAACTTATGTCAGTTACTCTACAAAAACTAATCTGACTCTTTTTAACAGCGTTGATACATTATATGAGGGATACATGCTGTGTAGATCAGCTCTGTTATTCATTAATTCTGTCGCATTCATTAAATACTGGCGTAATTAGTGCAAATAAGTGTGAGGATATTGCTGTGTAATTCATGTAAAGTGGCTGTCTGGTTGCGGTTTCTCTGTGGTCATAGTGTGGTGAGCACGAGACTGAAGCTGAAGCTGCTGTACGTCTCCGCATCAGCTGAACTATGTCTGAGTCTGTGCCACCCATCTTTTTTTTTCTCGTTGACTGAACATGCAGGTTAGTTTCTTCAGGGTATTTTTGTCTTTGAATGTAGTTTATTTATGGGTTGATATTTAGTGCAATGTTCACTGACATAAGTTCCTTTTTTTAAGATCACAAGAAGTTCTAACTGATCATGGATCATCTTTCTTCCCTTTCTAACTTTCTTATGAATATACAATGTAGAGGAAGTGAAGTAGAATGTGTCACCTTTTTCTTTTGTTTCCATTTTTCTAACAACTCTGATTACAATGTATTTCACAAATGTAGTCCCACCCCTCACCTCTCTGTCTGAATATTTAACACTGTTTGCATTAATGTTGAGAGCTTATTTGCGCTGAAACATAAAGGCCAAGTGATGAGACCAACTCTTTTATCTGGATCTGAACCAGAAACGGATGCTGTTCTAAAGCCATTGGTTCTCTCTCAGATGCAACATGACATTAAAACAGACTTTTGCATTTTAGCTGAGAGCTGCAGTGCTTCAGCACAGAGCTGAAGAATAATAAGAGCAAAACAGTCATAAATCACACGCTCTCTGCAGAATCACAGGTAATCAGCTGGGGTCTGCTGTGATGGAAACCACTGGGATGGAGTCACTAGAAATAGACAGAGAAGCTCTTTATTCAGGACAGAGACCAACAGCAGAGGAAACTAGAGCTCCAAGAGTCATTAGCATCAGAGAACAAGTGTGTGCAACTTTACTGCAAATGATGCACTGCTGGAGGTCACAGCTCAGAGAGGGAGGGAGAGAGAGAGAGCGCTTTGCACTGTGCTGTTGAATTTAGAAGTCAGATCAATACAGATCATGATACTTGATGGATGATAGGTTGATCGGTAACCTTCCATTTTCTGATCTTTTACATCTTACAGTCACTGACAATGGTCAATGATCGGGATCCAGCAAGACATAAATATGGTACTTTACTACAGTACAATTGTTCAACAGTGACTTTGTTATGTGATACCGAAAAATGTGTAACTTAATATTGTTGCTCTGCAGATTTGTCTGCACTGAACAAAACTATGTGCTCTGCTGCTGCTCGGCCTCTGTCCATGGACTGGAGGACAGATCAGTTGTCAATTCACCATCAGGGTGGAGGGAAACTTCAAGCGTCTTCACAGTTTGTTTCAAACTGACTCATTTAATGAAATATTATATATATTTTCAGTGGCAAGGTCACTTTTACAGGTGACCAATGGAAATTCCTCACATGAGCTTTTTTCTTCACCATTTTCTCTTTCTCTATGTCTGACTGGTTGAGCTATGGGAAACTGAGACCTCCATTGTGTTCCCAGCATGCCACATGGTCTGAGATGCGTATCTCAAGTATTTGACGAATCACTTATCTCAAGTCTCTGATTGTCCAAAACTCCCAAACGTGTCCACGTTTCCTGTCACAGCTTACCACAACGACAACTTGAGTGTTTCTTATCCAAGGATTTGCTGGAAAACAGAAACACTGTGGGCTGGAAATGAATAATAAAACAAAACTCTTGGAGGTCAGGAGCTGTGTTTCAGTGTTCAGTTGAGGACATACAAGAGATTGTAAGTAATCATAGACTATAATGAAGTAGAAGATTTGAGTGAAGTTGCATCATATGATGCTGATGACGTATTCCAACACTGGAAAGCTTTGGTATCATGTGTTCATGAATATTGAGTGAAATAAGTATCTAGGCAGAAATTGGCCTCTGCAGCTGAAACAGACTTGATTTGTCCCTGACAATCGTCCGTCTCTCTCTCTTCTGTCTCCCAGAGTAAACTATAGTTCCTACCACGTTGTTATGATATTGTGAGCTGTGTTTCTCTTGCTGCCAGCACATTGTAATGAAAACAGTTTTCTTTTCCTCTGAGCCTAAAATACAAATGAGCATTGTTGTAGGAGCAGGTGGAGAATGTAAATAGACTCTTCAGTCCACCTGTGCCATGAGGTCTCATGAGTAGAAGCTTCACAGATGGAAACTAAAGTGAAACAAAACTGATAACAAAGATGGAGAAAAACAAAAAAAAAAATCCATCTATTTTCTACCGCTTTATCCTCCACAGGAGGGTCGCAGGGGGTGCTGTGCCAATCCCAGCTGACATAGGGCGATAGGCAAGGTACACCCCGGAGAGTTCGCCAGCAAATTCCATGCAGATTTTGACCCGGGTCTAATTCCTGCAAGGACAAGCTCGCTAACCACTACAACAACCATGTGGCCCAAAAATACAAAAATAGTAAAAGAAAATCCAAGTCCAAGCAGGAGTCTCTTCTGTATGAGAGCAAAGTTCACAGCATGTAGTGGAGTGATGTTATGAAACCAGCTGGTAGACAAAATGTGCACTTAAGTATATTTGTACTTTCTATCCTTTGTTGTGAATGATGTTAAAAATAAAATACCATTTGTAAAATAGTCTATTGAAATTAATGGCTCCTGCTGTTTTCTTGACAGTACTACCACTGTGCAATATAATACAAATACAAGAATAAGTTTTATGTCTAAACACTGAAGAATATAATAAGTTTGCCTCCTGCAGATGTTTTCACTGCAGCTGGAGTAAATAGTAAAAAAAAAAGTGAAGAAACGGCTTCAGTGGCTCTGCAAGAACTGAGTGTAATAAATGTGCTGTCAGCCTCTCTTGGCTAAAACACCACACTTGTATGCACACACATAACTGGTTTTCTCCAATGAGACCAACGAGAGCAGCTTCACTTTGATCTCTGACATGTACAGTGTGGTACAACACATACATATGGGATGAAGAAGTTCTTTGAGATTCAGCTCTAGAAACATGGTATACTCGGAGGACGTCCGTCTTTATAGTTTAATTAGATGCAAAAGAAAGTAGAAAAGCAGGGCACAAATAGAATTCACACAAACATAAAACTACACATGTGCATATTTTACTTTTCTTTTTTCTCAGCAGCTAATGTCACGTGTAATTAAATGTATATTGTTATAATGTCGCTGAACTTCATGGAAGGAAAAAGTCCAAATGTGTTGATGAGACTTTAATTTCAACATGAGGTGTTGTCCTCTGTAACTGTCCATCTGACTGTTGGACAGTGAAGACAAAGACCAACAGAGGGACTAAGATGTTTCTGCTTGCCCTCCGTCACTGTTCAGCAGTAAATACTTTTAGTCTCCTTGTATGAAATGTAATGAGTCTGAGAAGCTGCTCTTGTCAGAAACACACACACACACACACACACACACACACACACACACACACACACACACACACACACACACACACACACACACACACACACACACACACACACACACACACACACACACACACAGTGTCTTCCTCTGTGGAGAAGTGTGTCGGTAGGTGGCGCTAATGTCCGCTTTACAGCAGCAGCAGCAGCAGCAGCACAGACAGAGTCTCCAGCTCGTGAGTTCATCAGCACTGTTCACTCTGGGATTTCATCCTCCGCTCGCTCAGCTTCACCTGCCCCGCTTCCTCCTCTGGAAATAAACCGCCGCAGACGGAGCTTCGTCGGGAAGAGAAGAGCGCGGATTACCGGGCACCATGCTTTACTTCTGGATACACACCGTGTGGATCCCCGCCGTCGCTTTCCTCTTTGGATTTCAAGGCAAGGGATGGTTTCAATTCATTTTTTCATCTCATGTCCCGGCGTTTTGCCACTAAGAAACAGCGCAGTTGAGAGGGAAAGTACAGCCACGGTGGATGTTTGTTGTGCAGACTTGAATAGTGAAGGTACGTGAACGCGAAGTGACGTGTTGTTGGAGAAAACACCTGACATGACAGAGAGACACTCGTGGCTTCTTCGTGGGAAAACTGCCTTTGGTCCAAGTGAAGTTAATGATGAGAAACTGAGCTCAGTTTAAAGTTCTTTTGAAACAATCCCAGTAACCTCACAGTTCGATCATGTTTAAACCACGACGTCTGGTGTGGATCATGGTCATGTGACCTATTGGATTTTCTTTGACTGAGGCAACGGCCCTCATTAGTGTGTGTGTGTGTGCGTGTGAGATTTGTGTTTGTGGAGAGAAAAAGGGTTGAGGAAGAAGTCAGGTGTGGTGGGAACAAGACTATTGTGAACAGTAGTTGGATCAAGGGAAGAAGGGATGGATGGAAGATAAGAAAGGATGAGTTTCATCGTCTGCTCGACTTTAGTAATTAAATGTCAGCAGTAAGTAATGGTGCTCTCCATGCAGTACGTGCATTGGCTTTAAAGGCAATTGTGAGTATGTGGTAATGGTTTGGTGACAGAAGAAGCAAACACACTGGAAAAACAAACAGTTGCTCAGTTTGACTTGATGAGATGAAAACGTAACCATGTGTTCAGAGGCGGTGCTGGAATCAGTCAGTGTTTCCAGTGGTGATTTCACCGATTAGATAAGTATAACAGTATTCATTGTCTGAAACCATCGACTTGATCTAAACTATGGATTTGAATCATGTTGCGTCATAAGACGTGTGTCTTCGTCCACCACTGAAGATCTGTGATAATGGAATATTATGTGAAAGTATCTTCTGCACGTTTGACAGAATCTGAATCAAATAATGAGCAGATTGTGGAGTTTGAATCCTTTGTCTCACGACTGAGAAAAAGTAATGATTTTAAGCTTTTTCACATGTTCCTGATTCTTATTCTCATGCATGTATACTTTTTGTAACATACAGCCTCATTGACATAATACTTGAATATTAAAGCTCTAACCACAGGATTGTTTTCTCTATGGGGAGCAAACTCAAACCTGTCATCAGAGATGGTGCTTGATTTACCTTTGACCCTGCTGTTGGATTTTCAAACTTCAAATAATGAGCAGTAGAGGAAAAAGCAGGAGCATTATTGTAGTATTTACACGGCTGACTTCAGACCACTCTTCCACTTTCCCTGTCTCTCTGCAGGTGCTAACATGTGAATTATAGTTTCTCTGGAAACGAGAACACGAGATTAGACATCTGACATTGATCACTGTTATTTCATTTACTTCACAAGCTGAGCAACTCGATGAAAACTAAAACAATTTTATTTTTACTTAACTTACATGAGGTAACATGAAGATCTCTTTCTGGTGTACTGATCTTTACCGTTTTTGTTTTGTTTAAGCTTTCCATGACTTTAATGATGCTAATGCCAATAACAAACACAAATAGCAACTTAAATACCCAATTTTTCTGCAGCTCTTCTTTATCCCAAGGTGGTTCGAGACATATGTAAATCAAAGCTACTGTTCTGCTTCAGCTAAAATACCTGAGCTGTGATGTGTTCATCCATTAAATGGATATACACATCCAGTTTCTTTTAATCCTTATTCACACAGGTAATCCTGGCGAAAACTCAATTCACATAGAGATAGATTTGCTAGAATGACATTTTTTTTATTTCTTCTTCTGCTTTTGGCTGTTGAGTTGATAAATTAATGTACAAGGGAAAAAAGGATGACTTGGAGCAGTACATTTCTTCAAATGAGACTCGACTCGGTCTCAATTTATGTTGAACTGCTCCTGAATATGTTTCACTTTTACAATCTTTAATGATTTTCAGCTGCAGGTGAGGCAGCCGAGCCGATGTGATGAAAGGAATCAACAGAGCTGAGCCTCATTCTTCAAATGTCAATACATGTTAAAGCAAAACCTACAAAAGTGGAGGTTTAATGACACTTGGCTGAACCTAGACCAATACATTTTTACTGTGAACAGCATAAATACACTGTGTGAAATGTGAGCACGGTTTCTGATCCTATTATTTAAAGCAAGGAGCTGTTGAAGATGTCAAAATAAATGTAGTGTTTCTGTACACATCTTAAACTTTTTAATTGTACTTGAATAAGTAACCATAAATGCTCAGTACGTTTCCATCTCTTTGCCCTAATCTCATGAGTAATTGATGATACTTCATTCTGGATTAACAAATCCATCTTCAAACATAAATTTATCTCGAGTTATTGAGGCCACATTTGAAGAACAGGTTGATGAGGATGTTTCTGGAAACTGCCACAAAGATCATGGAGACAGTCTGCTCTCACTGTGGTGAAGCCAAGTGATTTATTTCAAGAACAGTCCCTTGTGTTGTTTCTCTAAATATGTTACAATAGATTTGGTTTGGAGAAGTGACTCACTGACTAACATTCAGATGCCAAAATGATCTTACTTAGCCCCTTCACACTGGCGTGGTTCCCATTCACACCAAAAATAAATAGGTTAAAAAACTTGTAAATTTGGTTCCCAAAAATTCAGTTTTTTCTAGTTTTTCCTTTATCCTCATCTGTTACATCATCACTGGGCTTGTGAACGACAGATACTGCAAAAGATGAAGAACAAAAATACATGAGTGTCTCATGACGAGATAACATTTGATGATTTGGGTGATCAGCGGTCAGCCCAAGTGCCATGTGATCCGCCATGTTTCTACTTCAGCTCACGTTGTCCATTGAGTAATGCTGGTTGTTGATCACATAGGATGGTGGAAATCTGGTTCTGCTTAACTGGTGTGAATGCAGGCTGGATCGCTGACACGGACACGGAACACGAGCCTGAAAAGGAACTGTGTTCGTGCTTGCCAGTGTAAAAACAAAAACACACACACACGCGCGCACACACACCACTAGTAGGGTGAATGATAGGAGATGATAGACTGCATCTGTCACACAAGACGGTTTGTGTGCATATCTTTTCATGGCGTCTAAGATTAAAGACATATCTTAACTTCAGCTGTTCTACATTCAGTGTGTGTTCTATCAGCCTGTATTGATGTTTGTCTGAATCAGCTGACACACACTGTATGCATTCGGATTGGAATGATGTGGCTGAATGTTGATGTTTTGCTCTTCAAGAAATATCTCTTATCTGATGTCATCAATTCAAATATTGCAGTTTAAAACACAACTCACCAAGTTCACCTCGACTGGTCTACATTAGAACACGTCCAGTTTAAAGATTTTTCCTTCCATTGCAGTCTTTCTCACTGACTAATTTACACTTGGCAAAGTGGATTTGATGAGCTGCTGTCCTTGATTTCTCTCACAGCCACTGAACACATCGGGTCTATTCTGTGATTCATGCCGCTCGTACCAGACTGTGAAGCTTTCAAGTTGAACATCTGTACATCGTATTCACAGAACACTTCACCTGGGCCACACAGCTTTATTATGTTCTCTCTCACAGTGTTGTGTGTAGGGACAGGAGCACTTTTTTGTATCCAATACAAATACCGATATCACAAACTCGATTATGGTTTTAGTCCGTAATTTTAGACCATTACTGAGTCATTTCCAAGACATAATTCTCCAACTGTGCAACAAATAATGTTCTACCAAAAAGAAGAAATAAAAACACCCAAACATGCAAAAGTATGATTTTTATTTACATTTTTACAGTATGTGCATAGTGAGGCATGCAATATATATACAGGATTTTTGGATTGTATCAATTTTAAAAAATGTTATTTGTCCGATAACATTGGCTACCGAACTGCGGATTGCTTCATGTGAGCTGGTCTGACTCTGTTCAATACCCACAGAGAGAGTGGGAACAGCATCTTTGTCTCAGTCAAAATCGGCAGAAGTTTTTGTCCTTTGAACTCTTTGGCTAGATGGATTAGCGTCCAACATGTTCTTGAAGCAGAGGTGTGAAATAAATGGGATTAACGGGGGATGATCAGAGTGACACAAACAGACACCATGTTGTCTCGTATCTCATTTCTGCCAAAAATAAGCAGCAGCTGTAAAGCAACACAGGAGCCTGAAGGCATCAACAAACCTGTCAGCCACAAAGTGTCTTGAAGGAAATTCTGTATCGTTGTTACATCACAGGTTTACATCATGTTTTCATCCTTCAATCGATTATCTATCCTTAACCATGAGTTGAATAAGTTTATGAACAATTTTCAGTTAATTGTTAACAATAACATTACAGAAATACAAGTTTTTGCACATTTGCAGCACATAATTTGTGTGAGCACTAATAAAACAGCCTGTCTGCCTGTCATTAAGTCAGGCTGCATAGAAACACTCTCTGGGGAAACGTGGTGCCTTTTGCTTTCCACCAGTCAACAGCGTTTACATTTCAAGGCTGTTGAGTGCAATTCAAAACTCTCGGTCCACAAAAAGTAGCATCATGGCTGTAGCTGCACTCTCCTCTGCCGGAGTCACAGCGACATGTCCAAGCGAATGTGCAGCTCAGAGGAGTTTGTGTGCCCTCCGCTGGTATATGTCATAACTGCGCCATATGCATGTTCCAGAGAAATGGCAGACGGGCGAACAAAAAAAATATGTTGTCGATTAATTATTTAATAACTTCTCAATCTGTTAAATTCTCAATGGCAGTTCACCACTAAAGGTGGTTAATAAGCCGACTATCATTAATTTGTTCGTTTCACTTGTGTTAATGTCTTTTTTGGGGGCGGCGGGGTGTGTGTGTGTTAACATTGCTTCAGTCTAAATATGGTGTTAACATTGAATAGAAAAAGTGATTGATCTTGGTTTTTTTCAGAACTGTGAGTCACTATTTATGACAGGAATGTGAATGCAACACGAAAGGTGGATTTCCACATCAGAGAATGAAAGAAGCTGTGTTGTTGTTGTTTCCTTTATACACAGTCTATCGCGGGATCTCACGAATGATCAGGATTATCGCGTGATTTTCCATGAATACCGATGGCTCCCAAGACACCGCTGAGATGCCGTAATGCGCCATGTGGGGAAATCCGCCTTCATGCTATTGAAGCATCAATGGTGGATGATACAGTAATACTTCTCCACAAAACCTCATAATAAACCACGATGCATGGATTGTGTGAACAGTTATCAGTGGTTCCAGTTCAGCAAGAGTTAATTAAGAACTGATTATTAATGGTGAGCCTGAAATGTTATTAAACTCCTACGTGTTGGTGATAACTCAAAAGGTTGGCGTGTGTCTGTGCGTGCGTGTGTGCTCATCACGGCTAGTAGTTTAGATACCTTTTCGATGCAATGATAACATTTATCGTTTGCCGTAACTGTGACTGTCAGAGCATGCTTTGGCATAATCTATCTGTGTCTGGCTCCTACAAAAGAATGCATGTCTGGTTCAGGATGGGCTTCTACAAAAAGTGGGATGCCTGTTGGGTTCAGTCAATATTCTCTGGGGCTTGGTTGATTTCATACAGCCTCACCTCACCCGTTTGCTAATTAGAGATGACTGGCACTGTCTCCTTATGTCATGACAACAGTTTGATTGCCGTAAACGTGGGTGGATTGTAGGTTAAACACAGGCACTCTTTGATTTACTTTTGCTGTTACAAAGTCTCTGGTAGATGCATCATAAGTGGTCTACAAGAGAAATTGTGTCAATATTTTCAAACAACACTTTTCAAGAAGCAAACAACACTTTAAGAAACAAAGAAAATATTGATGTAATCATTCAAAAAGTATTTATTTTATTGTTTGAAAATATAAATACTAAATTGTGCTCCCTCACTTGTTCTTTGCGCTCCTGGATTTGTTCTTTGTGCTTTGTTTTTTCTTTGCGATTCTGACAGTGGGCAGACCTTAGAAAGCTAAAAATATCCACACAAATCTAATTCCATAAAAGTGTTGTTTAAGGTCAGTTTTATTGCCCCAGTCCTCCTTGAACTTGCCCTGTGACATAAAGGATGTGATAAAAAGACACAGATCAGTGAAACACAGACAGAAATTGAAATGTACATTTCATCTGGGAACAGTCACACAGAATTATCTTCTACTTTTAGATGGGAATAGGAGTCTTGAGGTTTCTAAAAAAGACACTTCAGCAAAATGTTTAAGTGGTTCCATTAAATACATGGTATAGACATGTGTGGTGAACAAAGGAGGCAGTGCAACTTCACATTCACTTAATCACATCACAGCTCAACCAGTAGCATGTTATAGTCTGTTATGTGTGTGGCGTCCCATTGCTGAGAACTCACCTCCATTATTAAATCTGCAGTCCAGAGTTAATCGAGTAAGAAATTGTTCTTATGTTGTGTGACTCTGTAATCTCTCAGTTGTTTGTCTGAGTGCTGCAGTGACATTATCCAGCCTTTGTTGAGATGAAAGCATACAGTAGTTTAATTTCCTGATGGTGTTGAGGTGTGTGAAAATGATAAAACCCCTAAT
Organism: Microchirus variegatus; assembly: GCF_963457635.1. Taxonomy (NCBI): domain Eukaryota; kingdom Metazoa; phylum Chordata; class Actinopteri; order Pleuronectiformes; family Soleidae; genus Microchirus; species Microchirus variegatus. Next base: position 22,102,630 of record NC_139804.1, on the reverse strand, counting down.
GCCTCCTCTCCACTCTCTAGCCTGATGCTTCACTTTTCTGTTACTAACACAGCAACACTTTCCTGAGGCGATCTCACACCACAGAGACGCACAAAGGCAGAAGTCGTGAGGGTTTGGAGACTCTCTCTCGCACTGCGTTTTTCTTTCTCTGTCTTTTTGATAATGAGCTTCCATCAGCCACCATCACGTTTGTCTCTTAATGCAGTCCAATGAGAAAGTGGCCTCAGAATTGGATTAGAGGCCACTGATTGCTCTCTAATTAGACAGTGATGGGAAGCTTATGTACTGAACTGGTACAAAGTCCCTGCGCTCATCTCACTGAGACAACTTAGTTTTGTGATTATGATGGATTTCCATCTTTGGTGTGTCATGTTTTCTGATGTGCTGTTTTGTTTGTGGTGTGCAGCTCTCTGCATCTTTCTACTTCAAAGCAGTGATTGTAGCCTGAATATCACATGACGTCTGAGGCTGTAAGAGAACAGTCGGCTCCTTCAACAGTGCAGCATTTTACTGTACACTGAACATGTATACATGTTCCTCGTTGCCTTGCCTCTTACTGTAAACGAGTTACAATTCAGGGAGTAGGTGAATGTTGCATATTGCACATTTTTATAATGTTGTGACACGTTTGTGCCATTTTACAAGAAAACAACATTTAGTTTGAAACGGGAAATTATGTTTAGTTTGTTGCTCCTTCTCGGACCCCTCAATAGTGCAGTGTCGCAGTATCTACAGAGAGTTTCATGGTGTGTGTGTGTTTGTGTTTGTGCAAACATTCATTCCTCTCATGTTGTTGTGTATTGTTTTTATTGTTTGCTGAACATTGTTTGCAGTCCCTGCTTATGATTTGTATTTACCACACAGATCAGATCAGGATTTATTTTATTTTTACACTTGAAGTGGAGACATAATGAAAAATCTGACATTAATATTATTGATGTCAGCAGTATCTCTTTCATGTTGTTTGCTTTAATTTAGAGAGCGATTCTCAGAGACCAGAAAATCATCAGTCAAACACAACTGTTACTTTTGTTGCTATGAATGGTTCAGTCTCCTCTGATACGTTTGTCTGACTGTGATTTATTTCCCTCAGTCAAAATGGAAACTAATTTACAACAAACAACAGGACACCTTAATAAACAACACATGGTTTTGTTTGAATGTCTAACAGCTGGCTGATCAATATGATCTAATTAAATGAACTTTGTTTAGACTGATAACATAATGAATGTGTCCTTCACTGAGTGATTAGACTCCATTTCCCGGGTCTTCTGTCTCACTCGTGGACAATGAGGAAACAAAGTAATATTGTCAATGCACAGACAGTGGATAATAGAGTGGGCTTTTTTTCTTCTCTGATCCAAACAACAACTCTGATGTTGTTGTTCATGATGACTCATTAATCAGTTTATCTAATGCGTTGTGAAAATCATTGTGTAAATATCGGAGCAATGTCAGTGACGGTCAAAGCAGCCATTTGCTAACTCCTGTGATGATGTAGTTTCTCAGTAATGGTTTCACTGTGTCACATAATGAACAGAGCAACATTTTAAGTACACGCTGAATTACAGCCGTGTTCCTGCTGGTCACTGAGACTGTGGATCATTAGCCGGTTTGGTCCATGAGCAGTGACACGTTCAAGTGAAGCTCAGTGGATTGATGGTCTACGTCGTCTCTTCTTAGACAGGTCTTCATATGAGCTGTCAGTCCACTACCAAACACCCATCAGTCCATTTCTGCAGCGTCTGTGCTGTCAGGCTTCTCTCTCACACTTTCACTCATGAGGGGATTCACCTTTCTGATGCACAGTAAATGACTGATGGTTTGCAAATAAACTCTATAGTGATAGCTGCTGCACACCACAGTCACTGACTGTTATCCCAACTGCATGAGTTAAAATACTTTAGATGTATCCAAAATACAAAAATAGTAAGCAGATTTTACAATCAAGTGTATGCTCGCAAACAAGCCTGGTCTGAAGTCATCTACAAAGTGCTATTTTAATGTTAAGATGGTAATATGCACATTTATATACATGAAATAACATGAACTTGCCTTAATCAAGTGATTATGTAGCTCTCATTACTCATATTGATTTTAGTTATTTGTTAACGCAGTGTGGGTGGATTAAAACACTCTGATGGCTCAGTTCAGCTCCTCCACCTACACAAAGCCACTGAACTTTAGACCAATCGCTGGTGAAAGTTTCCGAAGCAAAAATCGATCACCAGTGTGTTAACTTCCCTGTCTGATATGTTTAAAGTCTTGTTTTCCACTCCTGCTAATGGTAATGACAACATCTCCTGCCTAGGTAGATAAATGTTGGTTATGCCGCGTAAATCACAGGTATTGACTAAACAGGAAATTTAATCTTGGTTATTGGAGGAACAGCAGTTATTTAAATAGGTTAGTTTCTATTAATGTGAAAACAAGCCCTTGTAAAAACACCATACACACAAAGCCAGCATCAGTCTTTTAGATGGAGGGTCTGTCCTGATATCTTCTATGATCACCGCTCGTGTATCATCACAGTAAAGAAAGCATTGGTCTACTGACTGCTTTACTGCTAAACAGAATAACTGATCTAAATGATCTTTCACTATAAAGCTTATCTCAGGAGTTGTATTTGTTATCAGTGGACTCAATGTGGGCAAATCCCAGATTAACAAAAGTGCACATTTGCTTTGAAAAAACCTTTTTTCCGCTCTCTCTCATTCTTTTTCAGTCAGTATTTGGCTGCAGTTAAACGTAAGGACACATATCAGGTACTGTTGATTTCTTTCAAGGCCAAAACATAGAAATGTTGACTGCCCTGCTTGAATAGCCTTTGTTGACCATTTGAGTGGATAACCACTAAAGGGACCATTAGGTTAGGTTATTTTGTGCTTCTTTGTATTTCATTGGCAAATGAGGCGCCACATCAGCACACAGAGACTGATGATTCGGTTGTGATTCGATATTGTCCTATTAACCCAAACCTGTCTGACCGTGATTTAAGTTGACGGTACAGTAACATAGTGTATCTTTGGTTTACCATAATGTGAGGAGTATTGGACATCACTAAACCCAGCTTCAGTGTTGTCTCGGATACATTTAATGGACCTTGCTCTTTTAGTGGTGGCAACAGTGGGCCAGACTCTAATTTGAGAGGATTTTCACCACAATCACAGGTTCAGGTGTGAACGTAATTGTTTGTGCTAAAGACAACCTGGAGAAAATTGGCCGTCCAGTTTGAAATATTATATTATAGTAGGAGATTAATAAGCACATTAGCCACATTTATTTTGAGATGAGTCTCAATAAGCCACTCTGACATTTTCAATGTCAGTGAAGACAATTCACTGTATTTATGTATTTGTTAATTGTTAATCACATTGGAGGATTGTCTTGCAGTAAAGTTTAAAACATGAAGGAAAACGAATGAGCGTGATCAAACCTGGTTGTATGTTGCACTGTCCTGCAATTTCTGTTCACCTTTCCCCTGTGTGGTGTCAGACATTGGAATGTTTACCTATACACGGAGCTGTACGTGATTCTTAAGGACAGGCGGGAAACCATGGTATTCATGTAGCTCAGGGGTCTGCAACCTTTAGAATGAAAAGAGCCATTTTGTCCCCTCTCCACCCAAATAAAATTATTCTGGAGCGGCAAAAAAACCTATTTGATCCTTAAAATGAAGGTAAAATCACATGTAAAGTTGTCGTAAAGGAGCCACTACAGAGGGGCTGAAGAGCCACATGAGGCTCTGGAGCCGCAGGTTGCAGACCCCTGATGTAGCTGATCAATCATGCAGTAGTTCTGTCATCATTCATCCTTGTGGTTATTTCACACTTGTATTCACCTGTCTGTGGTCTTGACAAAGGCATGGTTCAGAACACATATTGGGTAACCTATATGGGTATAGTATGAATAATAACATTGATATAGTAATATGAATAGTAATCAGGTTTTCTAACAGCTTCTTACCAGTTCTTTACACGGTTACCTTCTCACATAAGCTGACAGCTTTGCCTTGCATAACAAAACTCAATAACAGATGTGACAGCTTGTAGTTCACACTCTTTTTGCCAAGTGAGGAATAGTTTTTCCTTCTCTTTGTCTGTGCTCAGTTGTGTGTATGTGTGTGTGTGTGCACCAAAAACATGCAATATGGGGATTAGGTAAATTGGTCACTCCAAATTGACCGTAGGTGTGAGCGTGTGAGTGAATGGTTCTTTGTCTCTTTATGTGGCCATGCAATGAACTGTCCAGAGTGTACCCTGCCTATCGCCCTATGTCAGCTGAGATAGGCACAGCACCCCCAACAGCCCTAGATAATGGATGGATGGATATATATATATATATTTCTATTTCAAAGAATAAATCAATGGAGAAACTTTGAAAATAATGTCATCGAACATATCGGACGACAGGGTTGCATGCCCCTCATCTGGTGCAGAGAGACAAGCCCCTTTTTTATTCTTTGAACAGCTCCTGCGTTATGCGCTTCTCCGTCTCCAAGCGGGATCTTCTGACCTAACGCAGCCTGGATCATTTCTCTACGCGCTGCTTTATCCCCACATCAAAGTAATGATCTTTAAGACGCACTTATCATTGTTTCCCTCTGTGGTCCGTCTCAACCTCTTTGTGTAGAAGATGCTTTAGTGATGCAATTAAGGGAATAACGTCATCAGATGAGCTCTTTAGTTGACTGCTCAAAAGGGGCAAGAAGAGAGAGAATGTTCTCCATTAATGAGTGTGAAGTGAAAGTTTGCGGGAAGTTCATAATCTGAGCTGGTTTCAGCCAAATTTCCCTTTTGCGCAAAGAGACTTCCCAGTATTGAATAGGTACTGTTCCACGGTGTACTCACATCTTGTTGAAACTGTTAAATTTGGTGTACATATATATATATATATATATATTTATATGGTTTGTACTGGTTTGTACTGCTCTTACTTGATCCAGCTCTCCCCTCTGCAGTAATCTATAGATGCCTCAGGGCTTCATTACCCTGTTTATTCCTGCCTCATTTGTCACGTCCGTTGCTCTGCATTCTGATCACATTTTATTTATTAGTAAACTTTGCTTAAAGAAGAGAAAAATGAGGCTCAATTTTTTTGAAGAGGTGAAAATGATTTAACATGTCTAAGTCAAGGAGAGAATAAAGTAAAGAAAAGACAATGCTGATCGATGTTTCTTAGAATATAATAAGATGATTTGTCTGTGGTAAATAGCAGAGATTGATCGTGTAACTCTGGGGCGTCCCAGCAGGTAGTAATGCAGTGTGTGGACCCCCCATTGGATTACCAGACAATCAGTTGTGCTGTAGCAAGACTCCCTCTTGGACAGCTTCAGTCTGCAGGGTGAAAGGGAGAGAGATGTTAGGTGTTTGCAGAAGCGGCTCACCACAGAGGATTTGTTTCACTTTATCAAACGCCAGCTGGCACTGCTTTGTCGAGCTTTACGAGTGAGGCCGGTCAGGGGGCTCGTCAGGTCATTTATCAAATTGGTGTAGAACTGGGTGCAAACCAAATCACACACCAAGTCTCACATGTGATTCATGAAATGTGTGCATGTCACTCAATCCCGGTGTACGGTTCATCAGCCTTTGATCAATGTGGCAGCTGGAAATTAACATAATTTGAATACCACGCCTTCATAGATTCATGGTTTAAAGACCTTGCCCTTGAGTTTATGACACTGAGATGCAGAATATGACCAAGAAGAGAAGCTTCAGAAGCTGAAAAGGAGCATCGCAACGTGTGATTCTGTTGGTCTGAACTGTGGGATCAAAGGAAGTCAGAAAGCAACAGTGTGGCGAGAAATCACTGCTGCGATCAACAGCAATGTTGTTTTGAATATTTAATGTATCCATTCATGATATTTGAAAGTCATCATATATAATTCTCAATTAGTGAGTGCTTCTGCCACTAACTGCTCCTTTTTCCAAGAGAAGTTTCACTTTCGATATCTGTCAACCGTTTAGGAATTACGGCACTGAGAATCTGACATCACAAGTTTGTGATGTGCTCGTGAATTGTTCCACAGAAGTCCTACGGGCAATGGCAAGTATATATTTACCTCCATTTCTCTGCTTTCCAGTATCCATCCATCGGTCTTCTACCAATTTATGCTCCACATGAGGGTTGCATCACAGACCGTCCAGGAGTTGCAGTAATGAGAAGTATGTATGCCAAATCCTGTCAGCGAGGACAGGATTGGTAATGGAAGGGTTAAGGTGAAGAATAAATGGACAGACCTCAAAATTGCTTCTTGCTGAGCTTCAGCCAGACTAGAGCTCAAACAATTTACTCGATTAATTGACTAACTAAATGAATCATCAACTATTTTGATAATCAATTAATTGGTTTTCATGATTAAAACAAGATTTCCTATTGTTTTAGCTTTTTAAATGTGAATATATTTTGCTTTATTTGCTCAATGTAACAAAGAAAACATTAAAAACAAAATAATTTTGATTCGTGGACAAAATAAGGGAAACAAGAGAACCTCATTATTTCCAGGTTTGACAAACACTGATCAACATTTTCTGACATTTTATGGACAAAACCATTATTCGATTAATCGAGGAAATAATTGACAAATTAATCGAGTATAAAAATAATCGTTAGTTGCAGCTCTGAGCCAGACCCCTGCCTGTCTCTGACCCAGACTGAGGCATTGGGCATAAATGACAGAGAAGACATGGCACAGATGTACTGTATATATTGTACCACAGACATTTCTGTCTTTTTAATCAGATGAAGAGTCATGCTCCAGCCTCGAGCTCCACAGTGTCAGGCGACCACCAGCTGACAGAGGGGACATGTCCATCACCTTCAAAACCAAGACAATGGCAAACGTCCTTGAAAAACAGGGAGACATTTGGTTAATTACTGACATAAATCACTCCCCTTTAGCAATAAATTACACACTTGAAGAGATCAATGGAAATCTTAAACGGGCATCAAAGAAATAACAAAATTAAATTATGTTGTGCAGTGTGTGACTCATACTGAATGCCCTCCTTGCCAAAGATAAGTATTTCATGCTCACATTTAAGCAGCGCTGAACAGTGTCCTGTCTCCTCCTCCCACTCTCAGATGTAGCTGCATGGGATAGAGCTCTGTGCACATGAGCTCATCTGGCTGCACTTTATTTTCTGCACTTTTAATGCACAGAATCTCACATATCAAAAGTGATATTTTCAGGGGTTTACAGGAGGTTTCTCCCTCCTGCTCACAGGCATAGCTCTCTACCCCTCAGCAGCCCTCGACTGTCACCTGTGTGCATAATTGTGCGCTGAATTGCTGTAAACTGCTTGTATTGTGTTCTTAAATTTATATTGTTATATTTTTTAAACTTAAGTGTTAATAGTTTATATTTAGAGAATGTTGTTTGTCATGCACCAATGACACCAGAACAAATTCCTGGTTAAATCGTACTTGGCAATAAAAGCTTTTCTGATTCTGATTCTGATTTATGTCACCTAGTCTGTCAACATAATAATACTAATAATATTCCTTCACCTTAAAAAAAAAAACATATTTAAGTGCTGCATACGTGGCGGTAGATTATAGTTATTGTTATTCTTCTCTCGGCTTCACAACAGCCGATCATCTGCTACCATCTCGTCATATCCCTTGTGTCCTTATAATTATTTTATAATCATCAATATTTTGAACAATAATTTTACGTTCATCTTTGCATTTTTATTATCTAATAATAATGATGCAGTCAGTCCCACTACACTGAGTCAACAATGATTTCAAATGGTCCATTGTACCATTTTATCAATGCAAAGTTTAGTGCCCAAAAAGCTTACTTTGATTAATGCAAGTCCATGCAGTTTCTGTGGACATGGTCATGTTTCAGACCTTGTTTATTTTGCATTTGCCTTTGGTAATGCGATTCATGTAACCTATTTTGAGCTGAAATGCTCAGTCAAACCAAGGATGTGCCAATTTGTGTAGCGATGTTGTGAAGCATTAGCTGTGCTCAAGGTTTTTTTTATTTTTTTTTTTTACCAACCTTGTTCTCAAAAGGGCAAAGGTTTTCTAAAAAACAGTCATAATGGTGTAAAAAAAAATTATTCAATTTTTTGGATTGAAGGACTAAAATTTTCTTGAGCAATCACTTTTGAACAAAAGAAGCAATTCAATGTTTGTTTTTCTCCGAGTCTCGGGCTAAAACTTTGGTGTAAAAGTTACTTTGCAGAGGTTTAAGGGCAACACTGATGTCTTTTTTTTGGTAAGCTTATTGAAACCAGTCGTCAAGATTTTTTTAGTTGTGGACAGCTTTTACATGAACCAGCAGGCATGGTCTGGCCATCAGGCGTACTGGGCAATGCCCGGTGAGCCAACGCATGTTTTTGGGCCAGTCCGGGACTGTCATAATTCCATTAAAAAGTATATTATTAGTGCTGGGCACGTTAATGGCTTTATATAACACATGACGAGTTTCCATGACGACTGACCGGAAAAAATTGTTAAAATTAGTTTTTCGTGCCGTGGCACCAGAGCCCAGGCACCGTTTAGCAGTTAGCTCTGTTAGCTCCTTGAGTGTCGTTTGAGTGTCAAGATGGAAATTGTGGCAAGATGAAAGTCTCTGTGAGTTGTGAAAGAGCATAGTTTTAACATGGTTTAACTCTCTTCCATGTAGGCTACTGCAATTTAGTTTAATTTTTGAAACAATACAATGTGCATATATCATCTTGTATGTCATTTGCCTCCTCGTATCATATAAATAATCATGGTGGGCCGCCATGGCCAATGATGCCAGGGCCATTTTTTGGTCCCAGTCAAGCCCTGTGAACCAGTCATTATGATGGTGGTTTCAATGACATTCCTGGATAACTAGTTGATTGTTGAGTTCCATCCACATAAACGTTTTATCAAGTCAAAGTGTTTCATTTTGATTTCCCCAGTTATACCACTAACCTCGTCTGTTGCAATAATTGTGCTCAAGCTAATTTTGACGTGGAAGTTTTAAAGCAAATCTAGTTTGGTGAAGAGATCAGAAGGATCCCTCTTGAGTTTATGAACAGTTCTACAATGCAGACACGGACAGAAAAAACAAGTTTATTCTGAACTTATAGAAAAAAAAAATAGAAACTATGTGACTCTGGTAAGTGAGTGTTGAGTATTGTGCAGGAACAGACTGCACCATAATCACGAGAGAATGGTGACAGCTGGAAAGACAGTTGGTTGCTGGGAAGGATTGGAGGATGGGGAATACGGACCTGGCATTTGGAGCTGTTCTTTCACAAGAGCTTCCAGTACCATGAGTACAGTTTGATGTATAAAGAGGTGCGTCTGGAGCCACCTGACAGGAGGGGTCACAAAACAAACACAGCACAGTTTGTTAAAACAAAAGATGACTTGAGAGGAATCTGTTGCATAATAATAATAATATTGAGGACATATCTGGCACATGACACAATACATTTGATTGGTTATCTTTCAACTGTGCCCTGCTGTTTATGCTACATTGAACTGATGCAACCAAACTGTTGCCTGATGGAGGATAAGCCAGCTGCACCCCATGTGCTGCTCTTCAACGGATGGCTGTGCAATCTGACCAGAATATCATGTCCAAGTGTGATTTTATATCCAGATAACCATACATATCCCATTGTGCTGTCTTTGCTGGACAGTTTCAGTTGGGTCTGTGCTATTGCAGCTATACTGTAAGATATAACACCATCTGTTACCTCATCTTATCTTTGTGATTCCGTATAGTGGGCCATGTTCAAAAACCCTCTTCAACATGTGAGCAAGCAAGAGCCTCTATTGTGACTATTTTTTGCCTGTTGGGACTTGTTGGGACTGGTTCAGCAGTATTTTTGCAGCAAGTATGCGTCACACTTTTGGTGACACATACACACTTTTACCTTACTGAGGATCAACTGAATACAACTTAACATGTACTTAAGAGCAGAGCTGGCTCTAGACACAGGCCAAATAGGTGGTATGAATTATAGGAATAAAAATATGCTCATGGGTGCCTTACTCCCCTTAACAAATGACCATACCTAATGATATAATAATAGTTAAGACAAAAGAAAAAGAGTGTATGGAAGTGTCACATTTAAATGATCTGTAATCCTGCAGTGTTTTGTTTATTTAGATTTACTATATATATATATACATTTTTTTTTAACATTTACTACTATTAATTACTATGCAGAATATCTATTTTTGTTTATTGTTTATTAATGTGTTAGTCTAATTCTGGACTCGCCAAATTCCAATCTCGCCTATCGGGCACCAAAATGCAAAGGGCCCTGCTTAAGAGGACCAACATCAAGTAAACTTGAGAGCGTTGTTAGAGATCGGCTGCTGTTTAAAACAATTCCTTCATTGACTTGCTGTATACACAGAAAGACCTTTGTTCTGACAATGAAGAGCATTTAGTTGGAGACTCGATTGGTAACTTGGGCTGACCCCATGGAATTTGTTCAGTTTGCTGAGTTTGAGCCTGCACTTTCAGGGACCCGGGAGCTGCTGCTGCCTCAAGTACCTGCTCATCACATGCTGGACACACCCTTCCCCCCATTTTTTATTTATAATTTATTATATTACAAAATGTAAAGCCACGACATGTACATTTACTCACACCATTTAACCAAATGGTGTAAATCAACCAAAAGAATAATAGTAATTGTGACTTTGTTATTTAGGGGCATCCTCATTGCTGCTCACTTGCGTTTGTTTGACAGCACTAAACCCTTTTCAGTAATTCTGTAAATTAATTTGCATATTCATATCCAAAGTAATTGCTCACTATTTAAATATACTTTACTAATATCTACATGTTTCGCCAGCCTTCTTTCTCTTTTACAAACCAGTTTAATAAGCTCATCTCAATTTTTTGAGATGTGTTGCAGTAAATGGAGTCGTAGTAGTGCAGCAGTACACTCGCCCTTCTGTAATTACACGGAGCACTGGAAACTTTTGTTTTTGCTCCCATTTCCCATGTTAGACTTTCCGCTTTGCAAACAAACAGCTTATTTTCCTCAGCGTGAACTTGTTAAAGTCTGCAGTAAGTGGCAATTTATTGTGACTAGTCCAACACACACACACACACACACACACACACACACACACACACACACACACACACACACACACACACACACACACACACACACACACACACACACACACACACCTGTGCAATATAATCATGTCTCCCCTGTCAGATGGATGTATTATAGTAGTAAAGGTGTCGTGCTAACTAATACAGATTTTGTGAGTAATTGAAAACTGGGTGGCAAGCATCAGCCTTATAGGTGAGATGTCAGCTTTTTAGCAAGTGAGGAAAAAACGTAAACCTTTCCTTGGTCTTGAGAAGCTGAAGCATTCATAATTGTAGCCACACACTAATGCAAATGCTTACAACTTACTCTAACCATTGTCCTGTGCACGTTCTCCACTCCTCCATCGTCTCCTCCCTGCTACTAAACCAGCATCTCAGAACACTTCACATTAATGCTCTATTGTTCTGGTTAACACAGACACATACACGCACATAACTATTTACCCTCTGCTGTGCCAGACATTTGATTTTTGTTTCAACAGTCTGTCTATTAACAAAAAAAGTTTCTCAATCTGTGTGGTGCAGGGAACAGCAGAAGATGTGATTGATACGTGGAGGCATGTGGTCAGGCAGTGGTTTTGGGCCACACTCGATTTGCTTTGTGTTCAATGGGCAGAGCATGAATTTTTAATATCAGTCGATCATGTACATTTAATTGTGGGAAGCCAGCATCATGATTTAAGTGTGTTTAATTGTGCAGTCCTGATTTGAGGTTGCTGAGAATGTCACTTCTAGTTAATTCTTCATACATTTATTGAGCACAGGCCAGACACTTTTTCTTTCTTAAAATTGTACAACTACATGGGGTGCAAACTAGGGCTGTAATTGTAAGTCGACGAAAATCATGGATCAAATTAGTCACATACTAATTTAATTGTTGATAATTGTCTATTATGTCATCACACAGCTTGATGTCTCAGAGTGAGACCTCACTTTCTACCAATCTCCAATGGTAGCTTAACAACATGGGCTGTTGGGCAGCTAAGACAAAAGGGAGTGGGCTTGTAACTATAGGAGGTTGCTGGTTCTACTCCAGGAAAAGGCTAAGGGCTGGGGTGCCCCTGACAAAGGCCCCCAATCCCCCATTGCCCCCCCAGGTGCAGATAACTGCTGTCCACTGCACCTGCATGTTCACTACTGGTGTGTAATAAGGATGGATTAAAAAGCAGAGGCCACATTCACTATCACTTATTAGTGAGTGTGCATAACAACTAATTCAAATTTGTGTTCAAAGTGAGACATCTGACTTTCTATCTATCTCTGTAGGGAGTAACGCAAGCAGTGAAAAGTGTGAGATGGCAGGTTAACATCAGATCGACATAGCTGCTGCCGATCTAACACCCTCTTTCCAATTCTTATCTTATTAAGGGGAATGCTTTTTTTTTTTTTTTTTTTTTTAATTCCTTCTTCATGATTCCTTGGTTTACATGAACATTTATACTTTTTTTATGTCAGCACTTTGCCTTTGAGATTTACATTTTTAATAAAATATATGTTTTTTTTTTATATTTTTTATTTAACCTTTGAAGAGCTACCCTGCCCATCATCATCCATCCATCCATCCTCAGCAATATTTATGAAAATAAATATTTTAGAATCAAGTATTTTTGAGTGCATGTCTAAAACAACCTCAAAGTAAATTAAAAAACTGGTCACTAAAGAGTAATTTCAATAATCAATTACTAGTTGACTATCAAAATAATTGTTTGTTGCAGCCCTAGTGTGAGCTAATTATTTGGCCAATCGTTGGAGACAGTTTATTAGGACACTCAATTAATGCCATTGAGGCTAAGTTTGACTTAAAGTAGGAAGCAGACTGACACTCTGCTCAGCATCATTCGCAGGTTAATTGCTAAGCTTCAGCTTTGAGCAGTCACAAGCCTGCACCCTCACGGCTTTACGTGAGAGGCCAGCACAAGTGCACTTCCCTAACACGCTTTAAAGAATAGCATGTAACATTAACTCATTCGATGCCAGCCATTTTCAGAGCAGAGAGTCCCATACTGCCAGCTGTTTTCGAGCATTTTGACCCATCTTTCGAGTTCCACATAATATTGTGTTCTATGACTATGTTTCTACGTTCTTCCATTCTTTAGTAATCAGAATAATGATTTCACTAAAAACACAGACACTGACCAAAAAAACTGAGAAAACACGAGAAATGCGGCTTTCTCACCGCTTCACTCCGGGTCCTTTTTGAACGGCACAGCTCCGTAACCTCCCTCCTTTCATGATCGCCATGATCCCCCTCGTCACCTCACACACAAATCCCTCCCCAGTCCTCATCTTTTTCTCATGATCTTTAGTAGTTTACAGGTTGATATTGAAGGACATGTCTCGCTCAACCCCCCCCCCCCCCACACACACACACGCCATAAACATTCTGTATTCAACAATACTATATAGGAGATAATGTTTGTGGCAAATCACACTGCACTTCAATCAAACCTGCTGTGCTATAAAGATAGATAGATGTGTTAGGGCTAACTGGAAGCTTCATGCCAGTGTGTCATGATAATCTGCCTTGCCTTCTCAATGTGATACTGTGAGGATCAGTGTTCTAACATTAACCACAAATGGCCTCTTCAGTTTTAATATTTTCCCAGTGAAGCAACTCTTTGTTCAGGCCCGTTGTGTCCTAATGAAATATGGATGCATCACATTCTTCCCTTATCTTGTGAGGTCTCGTATGCAGTCACACAACAGCTAAAATCCTCCATTATTGATATCAATATTGCAGAATCTTCCACTTGGTAAGATCATGTCCCATTCATATGCCAGGTCTCTCTGCTCTCAGCCATGCGGGACTAAGCTGTTTCTCCGTGCTAAACCTCATTCAGCCTCTGACATTTTGCCATTTTCACTGGGGATGAGATCTTCAGTAAAAGTATCTGTTATCATCATTTCACACTTATCACTTCAACATTTTCATGGCTTATATTCCACAATTTTTTATATCCCTGTCTGTATGTCAAACAGGGACAGCTATTTAAGTCACTGTTTAGTGGTATTGTAGTCTTATCTCTACAAGCTTTACAAATACACTTATTGGAGGAAGTTTATCATACATAGACAGGGGAAAAAACAACACAACACAACATGCCAAAAAGAGACTAAGAGATAATCAGAATAATGTGAACTATATATTACTGAACCAAAAAACAATAGCTCCAGGCTTTAAGGCCGATCGTAGTGTACAATGAAATCATCTTCCCAAAGTTGTTACAGAGGTGGTGTCCTGCAGAGCAGAGAGCAAAGTGTAACCGCTTGACCGAGTCGGTCCTCTGGAAACAAGTGTGCAGTGAAAAGAGGCGATGATGGATTAAGAGGTCATGGACTTCCAGGCAGAGATGAGTCTCTGTGCATAAAGCAGCGTTTTATCAGACTTGGTTGAGAAGCATGTGTTTTAGCTGCTTCACTAATGCAATAGGCCGTATATCTACATCCTGTCTTTGAAGGAGTTTAGCATTTGGCTTTTTTTATTTTGTATTTTTAACTCATCACTATGCAGAGCAGAGTTGAAAACTTGAAAAAAAAAAAAAAAACTTTCTATCAAGACAAATTTCAAAACAGTCAACTGCTGTCAAAACCCCATCCTACGCAAGCACTGAAATAGTAATGGGTGGAAAAACTTTCCATTTAAAATGTGCAATTTTTTTTCCCAAATTGTATTAGTCACCCAGCTTGCAACTAACATTTAAATATTTAAAAGTCGAGGAGCTAGTAGGTTCACATAGCATTTGCCAATTAATTCATGGTTAGTGGAAATCACATTAAATTGCACCTCTCACCTATAATGGTTCAGCTCTCTGCTCGCTAAAATTACACAGTATTTACATAATCGGATATTGCCAACATGTTGTTATTTTTTTATTCAGTCTTTTGTCCTTTTCTCTTTCAATTTGACATCACTCCAGAATGGTAGTAGTATTATAACTCCTTTTCCCCATCAGTCCTGAATAACATCTCCACTACCTTTGTCTCTGGCATCAAACCCTTGTGAAATACATTCCCACTATACCTGAAGTTATATTTTATGGTTCACTCTGTTCTGTCAAGCATGCCATATATTATGTTCAAGAATCTTAATAGTAAGTTAACCCTTTAACACCTAAGCCTCAGATTGTCCTTATTTTAACTGTAAAAAGGGCCACTAAATGTCCTGTGACTAAAATGTACAGTGTTTTTGCCCATTTTTCCAAAATAACTTTCAATATCTGGCATGTATTTACAGTTTTCTGCATGTTGAAATACTTCATTAACAATTTACACTTTTTATTGATAAAATACACTGTAGTTGTACAATCACACCAGATTTTGCTTGTTAAATTTGTAATATGAACAGTATAAAACATGTTAAAATAACATTTGTTTGAGTCAAAAATGGAAACACTATGTACAGTATTTCCCAAAGACTCTCATCTATGGTGACAAAGACGCTTCAATTAAAGGAATAACCACATGTTAGTTTTGTGTAAATACGCGTAAATGCCACTGGCAACTCACAGAGATTGTTCCCCCCTTTTTTAAATCAGCTTGAGGTGTTTTCTCCTTACACTTTGTGAGTTAATTACAAGTCAGAATAGTCACTAATATTTGATCAGATTTGAACCTGTTTTTGCTTGAAAGCAAATTAAAAACTCAGTTGGCAGCAGCAACTCATTACAGCTTGAAGCAAAAATCACTGCCAATCCACTCACATTTGCTCGAGTTAACAATCGACATTCGGCTTCAGTTGTATTCGTCAAGAAATTATTTATGACCTTCGTTGTGGCAATTTGAGCTTTTCTTTTTTTTTTTTCTGTTACAAGACAGACTCACAGATGGACCATTTGTAATGGCGTTTAATCAGCCCCCAAAACCCATGCATATAAAACTCAAGCACATCCATGAACAGAAAACCATTATTGAAAGATTGTGCACTGCTGCTTCTTGTGCATACATCTGGTCCAGTGATGATTGGCTGATGACAGGTTTTATCATCTCCTCTCACAGCATATTTGTAATGAAACCAAATACACATGGATGACGTAAATTGACGTAAACAGGAAACTGATTGCAGATCAAAAGTACTAAATGATGATAGGCAGACTTACTGAATAGAAAACATTCATTCCTTTGTAAGAATTTAACCCTCTTATGACCATCAAGATAATGAGGCTGTCTGGATTCATATTGATTTTATGGCTGCAGTATTGTCAAAAAATGTCCAATGAGCGAGTGCTTCTGTCCATTTCTGCTCCGTTTTCCAAAATAACTTTCACTTTCAATATCTGGCAGTTATTCAACCATTTAGGAATAAGCTGACGTTGCAAACGCTGGTGAATCTTGTCTGTGATTGGACGGTCGTTCTGCGGAAGTCCTGAGGGCTAACGTAATGACAAGTAGGGGAGCTATGCTCTATTTCTCTGCTTTCATCCATCCATCCGTATGCTACTGCTTTATCCTCCACATGAGGGTCCCGTGGAGGGCTGTGCCTATCTCAGCTGACATAGGGCGAAAGTTGGGGTCACACACTGGTTGGATCGCCTGTGGATAGTTTTTACATTTTCTAGATATCACAAATCTAGTTGTCTAGTAGTTACGTAATGAGAAGTATGCATGTCATATCCTGTCAGCGATGACAGGATGGTCACAGAAGGGTTATTAATATCCATCCATCCATTTTCTACAACTTTAGGCTGTTCACCATTCTATCGCAGGGCCTCATATAGAGACAAACAACCATCCACTCTCACAATTGCTGGATAACCTCGACAAAACCCATGCACACATGGGGAGAACATGCAAACTCCATGCAGAAAGGCCTTTGTTGGTTTCACAATATCTGCATTACATTCATTTTTGATTTGGGCAGGATAGCCCATGCCCTAGTGGAAAGAGAACTTTGCTTGCAGCAGGAGGGTTACCGGTTCAAATCCCAAAAGGTCAAGGGCTGCCTCTGAGCAGGTTACCCAATCCTCGTTCCTCCCCATTGATTGGGTTAATTTGACACTCTAATATGTGAAAAATCTAACATGGATTACTGAAAAAGCAAGTGACCCGCTGTGGCTATACCTAGAGAGGGAGAAGTCTTTGTGTATGCTATATATAGTAAAAACAGATATATTTTTTTTTCTGG
This sequence comes from Microchirus variegatus, assembly GCF_963457635.1. Taxonomy (NCBI): domain Eukaryota; kingdom Metazoa; phylum Chordata; class Actinopteri; order Pleuronectiformes; family Soleidae; genus Microchirus; species Microchirus variegatus. The sequence goes on along the minus strand of NC_139804.1, from coordinate 22,085,429 downwards.
AAGTCTTTCACCATTCTGACAAATGACGTACAGATATGTGTCATGGACTAACAGGCTGGACTGGAAGGAAGATGTCAGTGGTGAGGAGACAAAATAACAGTCCATTATAAGATTGAGCTCAGTGTGTGTACGTGCGTGCGTGCGTGTGTCAGTAAGTGTCCAATTTAAAAAAAAAAAAGAGAGCCAAGATAAGTAAACCACTGGTCCTGCTTCCAAAATCTCAGAGGAGTTGCACAGTGTGTTCACGGGATGTCGGAGTTTGTCGCCGTCGCCATTTCACGGGACTGCAGTGGTGCATGCAAGGCATTAATGTTTACTCACAGATACTGCTCTGCTTCGTCATATCATAAACATGCTTGTAATTTCTTTCTTTCTGCGCCATCTCAAGGCAGCTCTGTTCTGACAGTCGGGAATGTGCTGTCTGATTCGATTCGATTTTCAGAAGCTGGAGAGAAAACACAAAATCCAGTTTAGTCATTAACCACATGTTTCGTTGCTGTAATGAAGACAGGCAAAACAAATGATATTAAACATGTATACAGCAGTCATCAACAGTTTCATCAAGAGTCTGTAACTGCGAAACATTTTGCCCTTCCCTAATAGAAAAGACAACCCCAATCAGAAACAGTAGTGATGTAAATACCTGTCATGCAAATATTACCTCAGGTCGCTGCACTTGTCGGTGTAGGAGCGAACTCAGTCATTAGTGTTGTGCAATTTCTCTATTTTTAGCGGCCACTTCTGATTGTTTTGCTGAGAACATGATGGGCTGGAGGTGACCAATTAAGTAGTTGAAGTCGAATTGCAGTTGATTAAAAGCTGTGTCTCCTGCAACTTGTTTATATAAACAAATCTGAATTGCTAATTGGCTGGGAACACACTATGCCAGTATGATGTACCACAGTTGGAGTAATCATTTGCCACCATTCCATGTGTTATTGTTTACTGTTGTTCGCTAGGGATCCTGCGATTCTCAGTATATTATTGAGCTGTTTTGGTCAGGCATCCAGGCTGTAATACACTCTCGTGAATTGCAACAGTCTTGGTTTTCATTTAGAGTACGCGCATTACCGTCTCTCTCTGAGTTGACACCGAGTGTGCGAGTGAATCCACATGTGAAAAAGAACACGGTAAAAGAAAAGATGAACATGCTGCAATATCAGTGTCTGAAGGTGGCAAAGATGTAACGCTGCTGTCCAACAATCCCTTGCTGATAGTTTCTAACGCACATACTACTGGTTCAAAGAGACACACACAAATAAAATACATAAATAAGAATGGCAATGGGGGGGCTTGTTTTACAATAAGTCCCAATTTCTATGAAATAACAAACTCTATTGAAAGTTTTTTTTTTCTCCTTATAAACATTTTGCAACATATATATGTTTAATCATACACAGGGCTCTGGAGTGTGATATATGACTTTATCTTTGTTGCACTGGGGCACCCAGCATTACCAGTGTTTCCCATACATTAATCAATGCGTGTTGACAGAATCAGCACTGACCATCACTGATCGATTCCTTTTTCAAACCACAACTCATCGTTATGTTCATTCATCTCCTTGCAAACTCTCTCTATCTCTGTTTGGGAAACAACCGTCAACATTTTTCAAATTTTATTGGCAAACCAAGTACTTGATTGATCGAGAAAATCAACAGATTAATGGATTATGATAATTATTGTCAGTTGCAGCCCTATAGTAGTTTCATATTTTCAATAGTTTTAGTTTTATTATATTGACCATAAAACCACAACTCTGATTTGACCCTTTTGATCTAACTAGCGAAGCAATGTCACCATTTCATGTGGAAGTGTGTACACACACTGTTTGCACAAGACCAACATTTCACCTTTATTCTTGTTTACATTCATTTACATATGTATGAATTTATATGGGAAATGACAGAAAGGCAACACTTAAAATTGATACGTTGAAAATGAGGATGAAATGTGAATTTTGTGTACCTAAATTAAAAAAAATAAGGAACATATTTTTGCTCGTAAATAACTTTTTTGTGAATAATTAATATACATACAGTATGTTTTTTTTTTTTTTTTTTTACCCTCTATACTCTGTCAAATCTGACCTGAACTAAAAACCTATTTTGCAGTGTGTCCATGGGCATTTACCCACCAATGTCACACGTATTTTATGGACATTTTCCCTGGTTTAAGTGTTTTTACCTGGAGGGTCGTCCACACCATTACTTATCTGTACTGTCACACAATGACCTGAGTCAGTGAACTGTGGCCCCGCTCCCCGCCCTACTAAAGCCATTAGTTTCCAACCATTTGATTAAATGTGACTATTGATCCTCACAGGAAATGAGGCAAGCACAGCGTCACCTGATCAAAATGTGTGGAGTGGGTGGTAGGAGTTCACATGAGGGTGGGTTAGGCTTAGGTGGGAGCAGATGAACTACAAGAACACAATGGGAAACCTCACACACTTCATTGTTTGTGACTCATTAGCAGCTTCTCGCAGTGTGAAGACTTCATCTTCATTTTAGATGCAGATCCTCTGCTTCTTGCTCAATATAATGTCTCCACATTGTGTTGCTCTCCATCAAATTTGAGTAGAGACTTGACAGATTATGGAACTGTGTGCTTTTGTATGTGGGGTCTCCACCTTCATAGGTGTCCCAGCAGGTTGTTGACCCGACACGACCATGCAGTAGATCATATAAACGACCTGAGGTTCACTCTCACAGGTTGTTTGACCTTAGACTGTGTTGTTTTTATGCCACATGTCCTGCTGGTAGAGTCAAGGGAGGCTCCAGGAGATGATGTGACCCACAAAGAGGTTAAGAGAGACACAGCAGGCAGGAGGCCAGGAGAGAGCAACAAAACACAGTCCACTGTCAAGGTTACACAAGCACACACGCACATACACACACGCACACACACTACCTTATTCCTGTTGGAGACAGAGAGACGGGCAGTAAAGCAAAAATACTGGCACAGATTGTGATGAGGTGTCAAAGGAAGACATGACATTGTGGACCTGACTTCAGACTGACTTGACAATTTTTCACCATTACCATTGATCTGTACAAGATATACTATTTCACGATGCACATGTTCACAGTTACTGTGATTCAGTTTGCCCCCAAAGAATTTCAAGTACAAATGTAAAAACGCAGAGGTTTTTTTCTTGCTAATTAGTGAGCCTGTTTCTGTTCCTTGCCTTATTGCTGATGACTGTTCAATTTCAGTTCAGTTTCCTTCATCCTTCGAATAATGCAGGCTCTATTATCATGTTTTTTTCCCCTCAGTATGAGAAGTATTTGTATGTAAATATCAGTCTGTAATATTTGTTAGGTACAAAAGTCACTGGTACCTCAAAAGTCCTATTCTCTCTTGGGGCTGCAACTAATGACTATGTCACTAGTCGACTAGTCATCGACTACTGTGACGTCTAGTCAGAATTTGAACTGCAAAACAAAACGGTAGTTAATTATCTTCCTGATTGAGGTGTGTCTGAATCATCCAAAATGTGTTTCCTTTATAAATGTTTATGCAGTACTGAAGTGGCCCCCTGTTGTACACAAATAAAAGTGAACAAATATATAATGACCCGGAAAATATTATAATATATTTGAATATTACCACATCATGCCACAAGTTGTCCTCGCTGTTTGTGCTGCAATTGACCCTACTATCATTTAATGTGATGTGCCCTGAGTTCAAACACGTAATTGCAGTTTGAACGCAAACTTTTAATCCCACATTCAAATATACATTTGAACTTTGAACAAAAACAGACAGCCCTAGCTAACATATTTTGCATGTGACAGTTTTATTAGTTGTGTCATGTTAGTCTCGCTTCAGCCGCCTCCGTGCTGTTGCTTCCCATCCTGTCCCCGGGTCACTGCTCACTTGCTGTCAGTGCATCCAAGATTTTGGAAAAGTGAGATGTCTCACTCCAAGCTACTACAATTGGTTACAGTGAAACATTGTTTAGTATGGCGTCACTAACAACCCATTAACTATTAAATTAGTTGTCAACTAATTTTGCTGTAGACTACTAGTTCACTAGTCGTGGCCCAATTCTCTCCATCTACTTCTACGTAATAATTTGGCTAGCATTTAATATTTGATGTGTCATGATTTAAACTCATAATAAATCAGAATCATGCGTGATTTTGCTTCTGATGTGCTTCCCATCTGTTTTTCTGTCAGTGACTTGTTGATAATGTGAAAGTATCCAAGAGTTAGCTTCTCCTCAAATGTCTCCATCACACTCAAACTGCAACCACTTTGTTACTTAAAGGCTAACAGTGGTGGCTGTTGTGGTTCAGCAGGGAGTCATTTTCTCAGTAATCAATACCAATCACTGATCTTCCACCTTCACTGCAGATTGAAATGGAAAATGAAAAACAACATTAGTGGGTTGTGTGGTAGGAGCTCAGCCATCACTGAGATTGTGTGGACCATGTTGTGAGGAAAAGTACCGTTTTCACATCAAATTGGATGCAAATCTAGTCGTAACACGTTTCCCATAAACTGAACAAACTGTTAAACACACTTTTAAGTTATTTGTCTCAGCTGCTTCTCTTTGTCTATTAAAGCAGAATAAATCATGATTTTTTTATAAGAATACATGTGAAACTGCAGTAAGCACGCATTGCACTAGAGTTGCACGATACCCACAGTACCCGTGGTACACCACGGTGCCAAATCGTAACAGTTCCTACGATAATAGAAATTCTACACGATGGTAATACCTTGGATTACGATATACCGATATACCGGTGCCAGTTTCCGGTACATAGCGACCGCGTCTACTCTTCTTCCGGCCTCTCGACTTCTCACTGTATGCTACTCCCTTGTAAACAAACCCACATTGCAAATACTGCAAGCGAACTCCACAGTTTGCCTGTTACTGGTGACGTCCGGGGATGTGATAGGCTGATTCCGCACGCTGGGTCAGCCCGTCTGTTAGCTGATTGGCTGTTTGTGTGTCTCTGCCGGAAAGAACAAACTCTACGAAGATGGCTCCGCTTTGATAGAGATTATCTTCAAAACAAACAGAGACAACACACTCACCATGGCAGAAGCACCGGGCCAGAGCGGCGAGTCTGCCGCCGCGGCGTCGTCAGTGGCACCACTAACTTTGCTCAAAAGCCAAACTCCAAAAGTCACAGTTGGAACTTTTGGCTTTAAACAAGGCACAGATGGTAAAGAAATAGACAACGGCCGTGCAGGCGGTGCCACCAAGCTATAGGAGCCAAAGGAGGGAACACCTCCAGCCTCATAAAACACCTGAAATGTCTTCACCCAGATTTATATGTCAAATACCAGGTTAGTATGCCCTGTTTATTTTATCATTGGCTAATATTAGGCTACAGGCTCCGTGTACAGGCTGAGGAATGTTAAAAGAGTTAAAGGATGTCAAAGTATAAAGCATATAGAAAATGCATAAAAATATAGTTTTTACAGGGAATCGGTTTCTGTTTATTGTATTTTGTCCTCTATTTTATTATAGAGGACAAGTTTATTAGTTTATTATATTGGTGAAGAACGTTAGATTTCTTTTAAAGACAGTGGATTTGTTATCCTAAGTTGATCATTTATATTAGTTAAACATAAATGAATGTGCAAAGGAAACTGAATGATTATTTAATGTCAACAATATACATTCTAACTTCATTTATTTGTTTTTTTATTGCTTATATGCTTTTGTTCATGTACTCTTGTTGACCCATGAACTAAAACACCTTACTCTTACTTCACCAGTATCATGCACCAAACAACATTATAAGTAATTAATAAGTATTTATAACTTGTACAAATACATTGCAGTTCATAAAAATAATTAAAAAAATAAAAATAATGCTAATAATAATAAAAAAAGGCCGCAGTATACTTTGTCTGGTATCGTACCTTGGTTACTCATTTTGGAATCGTGCCAACTCTACATTGCACCTTCAATATTCGCTTATTTCCTGAAATGTTCATAGGTATGAACACAATGCGGAGCCAATACAATGCTTGTGATTTAGCTCATGCCTCAGGTGAGCCTGCAGAACTTTCTGACATTTGTTTCAGTATCTCACTACCTCACTCATGTTTCCCAGAACTGGACATAATTCCTTAACATTAAGTCCACTGCCTTCTCACGTAAACTAAATGCTGCTACGCTGAGAAACACCGGGCGAGTCATGTGGAACTGATGGGCTTATTCAGCATGATATGAACTCATTTGAAAATGTTATATCAATAATAATTCATTTTTAATAATGGGTGCCTTTCAAGATACTCAAGGACACCTTCCAGAGACAAAACAGTAACAACACTACACTGTGCTACAGCTTTAATTAACATGATGATATTAAAGACTTCCAGAAAAGGAAGTCAATGAAAAATAAAGATAATTTACATTTGTCTTATGACCAGAAAGATACATTCCCCTGCCCCCTCAAACTACATTATTATCTTTATGAAGCATATTGTCCTTATATTGTAGCCATTAATAACCGCTTCCTGTCGACTGGCATTTTCTCCTCCCATTTAAAGAAGCTCTCCCTAGGTAATTGCTTCAAGTAATTTTAGATCTGTCTCCAAGATGCAGTGGTGAGAAGATGAAATGTCTCCACTGAAAGGTTTGTTTCCTTTCATTTTGAGTCCATCACATTTCTGTGTGGTTTCCCCTGTCCACACACACTGACACTAAACTGAAAAGCAACTCCATCAATGACATACTGCGTGCAGCAGTGAATCTCCTTGACCTGAGCTCAGCTTTTGATACAGTGAACCGTCGTGTCTTCATCTGGCATCACTGAACAGTGTTGTTGGAAAAACGTGGTTCATTTCCTCACTACTGAGTTAGTCCTCCTCTTTTTTGTGGGCCTGTGTCTAATTTCTATGCTGCACAACCCATGTTTCTCCTTCTCTCGAGCTCACATTTTAATGTGGGTGTCCAAAACTTCCTAACTGTTAAATGACTTCAAATCAATTATTGCCACCCCCAACTGAGATAGCAAACATGTTCATTTTGTTCCCCTGCAGGCTTGAAAAAAATCCACCAATGGGTTTTTATCTCACAACCAATATTTCCATTTATTTCTCTGCACTTTCTCTCAGCCAGAAAAGCTACAGAGCAAGAGACTGCTGGGTGAGGGACCCTGTCACCTCCAGACATTACAACTGTTCTGCATATGGTATCAGCAAGTTATAAAACATAATGAATACAAGAATGCTTGCATGCTTTGGTCAGAATACCATAAGGATGAAGCACCACAGCAGTTCAGTCACCCTGCCAAAAGAGCCCTGCTCAGAACTCTCTGTTTAGTAGTATATCTATAAAAAATATTTTTTTTTTCATCATTTTCAAGCAGAATTGTCATTCCTTTTCAGTTCAGCAAATTAACTGTCCATGGTGCTGAACCAAAGAAGCCCTGAACAGGGCGCAACTGAAAATGTTTGAGTGGCTGGCAGTCAAAAGAAACTCGAGATCTCAAGTTTCAAATTTGAGATCTCGAGTTTCCCAGAAATTATGAAAAACAAAAAAAAACAAAAAATTGAAAAAATTATTTATTTTTTTGGAAACTTGAGATCTCGAGTTTCTTTTGACTGCCAGCTGCTCAAACATTTTCAATCGGTTTAGCACCTTGGACAGCGGTGAGAGAGCGAGAGAGAGATGCTCCTCATTAGCAAGAAGTTTTGCTTATGCAAAGAAATAACTCTGTTTCTGTTTCTAATATTTTTTTATTAGAAACAGAAACAGTATTTTTTTGTTCTCATGTCACTTCGGGGCTCCGTACAAAAATAAGGATTTAAACGATTAAAAATGTGATTTGTCCCCTTTAAAGCGAGTGTTATTGACACATGCTAGGAGAAGCAACTCCATCATCACAGCCCTTCACTTGTTACCTGCAACTTCAGGAATTGATTTTAAAAGATGCGTAATCATCTTTCGTTGTCATCTTTTTGAGGGTGAAATGGAACAATCTCTCAATAAAGATGCTGGAAGACCCATGCAATTGTCTACACTTCAGAAAACATCATTTAGATTAGTTCCAACTCGACAGTAATATTTATCTCCCAGCCGATAGATTGCCGTCATCAGTTTTAACCGCAGGATTAACACAGTTTGTGATTGAGCCGTAGTCTTAGAAAACCTCAAGGTATACTTATTACTAACTGTTTTATATGAGGTGAAGAGAGATGTTTATCTTTGTGTAGTTTGAGTCATGTTGATGAATGTCTCCGTCTCTCCCCTTCTCATTTCCATGTCAATCTTTTCTGAGTTTCTTTTAGAATTTGAAACCGGCAAAGAGAAGTTAGAATTGTATGCTTCTAATTTCCATATTTCCCAGCATGGTGGCTCCATAAAAGCCACTTAAGAGCCATCACATCATCGCTAGATGACTCTGGTATTTTTAGATACTTATTATATCTTTTTGATCTTGGTGTGTATTTGTTGTTACCATTTCCTAAAGTCACAGTGACCACATTTGTGACTTTGTAAGAAATACCCTCTTGTGAGTGGTTAAAAACCTACTAAATGAGCTAATTTTATACAAATTGCTCACTTAAATTCATTAGGACCCTCAACCACTCATTTCATCAATAGCCTCTTCATTTCTACATGTCTCTGCATTGTTAATGATACCTAATTGTAGTGAAGTGTGTGCTGAAAGCAGATTCCTCTATGTCTCTCATAGCTGAGAGGCTTTTTAATCAGTCGTCCATAGTTGACCCACACCTTCTGACCTGACTCTTTTGGTGGCTTTGCAGTGGCAAGAGTTCAGGAAGAGATATTACACTGACAATTTGACTTTTCTTCCACCCACAAAAGGAAATTGGCTTAATCTGTAGCATGGTGTCCTTCTCTGGCTGAACACTCTGCAATGATCAGATAAAGGAAGACAGATACATGGTGACCGACTGGTGCTGAACTAGGTTGAATGATATCAGCTCATGTAGCACCTCAGTAAGTGCTGGCACTAGTCCAGCTCTCTCAGCAGTATCTGTCTCCATTTAACACTAATGCTTCTTTTCCACTATAGCCTGGCACACCTCACCTTGCCTCAGCATGGCACAGTTATTTTGCATTTTAATTTTTAGTACCTGCTCTGAGGATGATAAACGATTCATCGGTTTGATGCTTTTTTCATGATTAAAACAAGATTTCTCATTGTTTCAGCTTCTTAAACGTGCATCTTTTTCTGGTTTCTTTGGTCCATATTACAAATAAATCATAAAATTTTGGTTTGTGGACAAAACAAGTCATATGAGAACATCATCATTGTCCAGGTTTGACAAACCCTAATCAACATTTTTTTAAAAACATTTTCTGACAGTGTATGGAGCACATAATTTATCATGAAAATAATCGACATATTAATCGATTATGAAAAGAATCCTTAGTTGCAGCTCTACTGAAAGCATGGGTTAGTCTCCAGCAATGGAGGAAATGTCTAAAATCTCGTCATTTAACAGAGGAGTCTGGCCTATTAGTGATGACACTGATGAAAGCCTGCGATTGCGACCGGCGAGCCGCATCACAAACCTGGCCGCTTCAGATCGGTGACTGTGTCAGATGGAGTCTGTGCACAGGTCATGCAGGAAGCACTGAACACATCTTTTTAATTAACTGATTCTAATGATTCAGAACACTGAAAAACAACTGCTTTACAAGTCACTAGTCATTAGTTTGTGTGTGTTGCGTGTAAAACAAAGTCACAGCAGTTTCATGCAGCCGTGCAGTGATGACTCTGCCCACGGTGAGGAGGTACTGTATTGTAATGGAAAATAACTAAACCGTGTAGAGGTTCGGCGAGCCAATGCAGTGGAAACACGGCATAATGTGTTTGTAGGGAAGACAACACATGCTGCATTCTACGTGAACCTTAACAGTTTGACTTTTGAACACTGCTGGTTCTGTGTGGCATCAGCTTGTTTCAGTGACGACCAGTAACGCTCATTTCAACATTGTCAGCACCGTGAATATGCACTTTTGATTAAACCTGCTTAACAACCCTGCTTTCGCTCACTGGCTTGCAAACGTGTGAAGGGCAGAGCTGCAGAGGAGCCGTGCGCGTTTATGAGTGGGAAGGTGATGGTAAATATAATTGGAGTACTTGGCTGTGACCGTCTTTATGGCTCTTTATTTCTGACTTAAGAGGATTTGTGCAATTCATTAAACATTCACGGGGAACATTACATTTTCACAACTCAATAATCGCAGCGAGAACTGACCCGTGTCTGAATTTGAAGGTACAGGAGAATAAAGTAAGAGGTGATCCTGCCCATCATTGACAAAACAACTGTAAAATGTCACCATAATGTTTAAGCTGTCTTAACTTATACACGTGTCGTATGCCATGCTCGCTCTGCTTTGACAACGTTGTGTCACCGTTTGGCCTTTTTAATACTCTACTCTCTCAGGCTGCAGACCACTGCGATCAAAACAGTGTTCTCTGTTTCTATAGACTTGGAATCGAAACAACACTCGAGTGAATGGATGCGGCCCTTTGAAAAGCTGTCACTGGAGCTGCTTATTCTTCACAGCTCATGGGGGCCGATGAATGATAAAATCCCACACTATTGTTGTGGCTGCTAATGTCAGCGTTACAACATCTACAATAATAGCACTTGTGACCTGGACATGGACACTTATAACAATGTCATGTCCCTACTTCAGAGACGAGCTTTTTTGGATTTTCGGTGTTGTTCACAAAAGCAGCGCACCACTGATTTGTTTCACTGCGGTGCCCTTGCGGTCTCTGTCGGCTCATACAGATATTGAGTGATGGTGGATTCGGGATCTGAAAAATGTCATCGCTGACATGTCTTAATAAAGCACATGATAGTGCATTCCCACTGGCTCCTAGTCAGGACACCATTTTATTTCATATTTTTAATAAATGTTGATTTATTATTGACCTGCTCCTTATTTTTCCTGAAGTTCTTGTCGATCTTCATTTTCTCATACTCCTCATTTTAACCTATAAGATCAATTTTTTTGGTTAGAGCAAACTAATATAATTTTGCATGGATTCCGTGGGCACATATTTAGGCTGGAGTCAGCCAGGACTACTGCAGTGATTAAACCTCACCCTAATGCATAGAGCAGGAATTTCACTTGTATCAGCGAAACCCTGCCTACAATAGACTCTCTTTATGATTGTTGGATTGTTTTCAAGAACAGCAGTGGAATTGATATTCAACCGGGAGGCTTGTGGGAGTTGGCTATTAGAAAGTAGCTTAAGTATTAATTTGTTGTCCTTCGAATTACAGTAAGTGTGCAAATGAAAATGATAAAAGATAATTCCTAAAAATTAAATCAGCTAATGCAACTGGGCAATGAAGTAGACAATAATGGGAGTGTATTAATGGGAGTGTATTAATTGCATATTTGGATCAGTTTATATTGTTTTTCTTCCCTCCAATTGGGAAGTTAAATAACTATAACTGTTAAAGTGCAGCAGTTTAACTGTCTCAGGACTGTGTGTGGCCATAGGGGATGCCATAATAGTGCTTGTTTTGGCAGCACTGAAAGTTCACAAATAGTGGCTGTGGTTTCTTTATTTGTTTAAAAATATCCAGTGCACCTAGTTGAGTTTTCATTATTTTTACACTGTGTAAATAAGTATAAGGTATCGCATGGCTGCTGCGATTCACTGAGCCATTTCTCAAATGTTGTGTAGGTCAGGCACTCTCAAGGGGCTGATGGAGAGCAAGGCATGGTTGTTTAGAAAATTATAGAAAGATAGATGTTTTTATACACTTATCGTTAAAGTGTATATAGAGGAAGTGGGAAATGAATTGCATAAGATACAGCTTCGAGCTAATTGTTGTTTTTTTTTCAGGTTAAGAGAAGAATTTAACACAATATGATGACATTACTATTACAATAGTAATGTGTTTTGACAGAAGTGTAATAATTAAAGTGTTACTGCCTGTTGTGGCAAATGATTTAAATGAAACAATATCAATAAAGTAGGAAATTATTCTTGTAATTATTATTTATAGAATGTTTTGTGGAAGACATTTTACCGTTTAACACTGAGCGTATTGCTGATGACATATTTGCACAAGGGCACTTAACATTGCTGTAATTATGCGACGGTTTGTGCTATTGGAAAAATTCCAACGGTTTATGAAAACGTTGGGTTACTCACGTAACCCCGGTTCTCTGATAACCGAGTGAGGTATCTCACTATGGGAAACGCCCTCTGGCGTGACCGATCATGGAAGCTCCAATGACACCACGTCTGTCATATGACAGACCAATCATCTCGAGATGCACGGGCCAGCTCGCCCCCCTTATAAGCGCACCTGTGTGCTGTACCCGCCATTCTCAAGCGTATTTCTTCCACCCCACCTATGCAAGTAGGGCAGTGTTGTGAGATACCTCACTCGGTTATCAGAGAACCGGGGTTACGTGAGTAACCCAACGTTCTCTTTCAAACCTCCCTCGGTATCTCACTATGGGAGATATAGCCCACTCCCGGATTTGCATGCTCCGAAGCCCACAAAGCCGCGACCCACAGTGGGTCGACACCCTAAACCCTCCCAGGGGCTAGCACGCAATTAACCCGAACCCACACTCAGGACTGAATGAGCCAGAGAAGTCTTGGTCACATCCAGCCTGTAAAACCGAATGAACGTGTGTGGGGATGCCCAGCTGGCAGCGGCACAAATATCCCTCACTGATACGCCCCTGAACAGGGCCCAGGAGGTGGCCATACCTCTGGTGGAGTGGGCTCGAAGCCTCTCAGGGGGCTGCAACCCACGACTCTCGTACGCCAAGATTATAGCCTCCACAACCCAGTGTGACAGGCGCTGGCGCGTCAGGGCCCTACCCCTGTGAGAAGGAGCCCAGGACACGAAAAGCTGGTCGCTCTTCCTAAATTCCTTGGTCCTGTCCACATAGATGTGTAAAGCTCTCACAGGACAAAGTGCATTGAGCCGCTCTTCATCTCCTCCTGTAAACGGCGGTGGGTGAAAAGCGAGCAGCTCAAGTGTGGAACAGCTGTAGGCAGAATCCCTAACCTTAGGCACAAACGCCGGGTTAGGATGCAGCATCACCCTCCTATAATCCGCGGAGAACTGCAGACATGAGGTGTGCACAGACAAAGCATGTAATTCACTTATCCGTCTAGCTGAGGTCAAAGCCAGCAGCAGGATAGTCTTAAGGGAAAGTACCTTTAAATCAGCAAATTGTAACGGCTCGAATGGGAACCCTGAGAGCGCCTCCAGAACCGTGGGTAAATCCCATGACGGGACCAGAGGTTTATTCACGGGCCGCAGTCGACGCGCACCTTTCATAAACCTCCTAATTAGAGGATGCTGCCCGATAGGCGCACCTCCAAAACCCACATGACAAGCTGAAACAGCGGCCAAATAGACCTTAAAGGTGGAAAAAGCTTTATCACCGTCGATTAAGTCCTGCAAGAAGCATAACACATCCGGGACAGAGCACTGAAACGGAATAATATCCTTAGCCTCACACCACCGCTCAAACACGCTCCATTTATTATCATATAATGATCGCGTGGATGGCGCCCTCGGGCATTGAATAGTCTCAATCACCCTACAAGGGAGACCAGACTCGTGTAAATTCACCCTCTCACGTGCCAAGCCCAGAGAGCCAGCCTTTCGGGATGTGGATGAAAAATCTGCCCGCGCGCTTGTGACACCAGGTCCGCGCGTAACGGCAGCGGCCATGGCTGACCGTGGACAAGCTGCATCAGGTCCGCCATCCACGCTCTGCTGGGCCAGTAAGGAGCTATCAGGATTAGTGATAGCTGCTGTTCCCTCACTCTGATCAGAATCGGAGTGATGAGGCCGAGCGGGGGAAACGCGTAAAGCAGCCCGTTTGGCCACGGATGCGCCAGTGCGTCCGCACCCAGCGGTGCGTTCCGGTCTCTTAACGAGAAGAACAGAGGGCACTGTGCGTTTTCGTGCGATGCGAAGAGATCTACGGACGCTCGGCCGAACCTCTCCCACACCCGGTGAAGCACCTCGGGGTTCAGTCTCCACTCTCCGTACAGGGGATTCCCCCTGGAGAGTAAATCCGCCCCGCTGTTCAGTACACCCGGCACATGCGCCGCGCGTAACGATAGCAGGTGCTCGCTGCTCCATAATATCAGACTCTGAGCCAGCCTGTGTAACCTCACAGAGCGCGTGCCTCCCTGCCTGTTTATGTAAGCCACGGCTGTCGTGTTGTCTGCTCTGATCAACACATGACACCTTCCTAGGAGAGGCAGAAAATGTTTGAGCGCCAGGAAAACAGCCAACAGCTCCAGGTAGTTTATATGCGCCTGGTGAAGCGTCGGGGGCCAGGTCCCGTTCACTGACCTGCCCTCGAAAACCGCTCCCCACCCCGTTAACGAGGCATCCGTTGTAACTGTCTTCCTCATCACCACGGCTCCCAGTGGGACGCCGGTAGTGAATATCCCTGGGTCTCTCCAGTAACGGAGAGCCAGGAGGCATTCCGGGGAAACCCTCACCATACGTCTGAGGTGACGTCGTGCGTCCAGATGTAGGGAGGATAACCAGCGCTGGAAATCCCTCATTTTCAGCAGCCCGTGCGGAACCACAGAAATTGACGACGCCATCAGCCCTGACAGCCGGAGACAGTCCCGTAAAGACACTGAATTTCCCCGTTGAAATAGAGCCAGGTGACGGCGAAAATTCTCCGCCCGAACCCGAGACAGAAAGACCCGAAACGAAACAGAGTTTATTTCGAGACCCAAATACTCGATATTCTGAGTGGGAGACAAAACACTCTTTGCGTGGTTTATACTGAAGCCTAAGCTGTGCAGCCTGGCTATCAGTCTCTGCGTATCTCTCTTCGCCTCCTCCCTGCTGGGAGCACAAAGGAGAAAATCGTCCAGATATGCAAACACTCTGAGGCCCGACGCTCGCATCGGGTTCAGGGCTGCTTCCACACATTTGCTGAAGACCCTCGGGGCTAATGAGAGCCCGAAAGGCAGGGTCTGATACTCGTAGGCTGCGCCTTTGAAAGCAAACCTGAGATATTTCCTGTGTGCTGGATATATGCTTATATGAAAATAAGCGTCCTGCAGATCCACAGAAGTGAACCAGTCGCCTGGTCGGATGGATCGGAACAGAACATTGTGTGTGAGCATTTTGAATTTGTATTTCCGGAGGTGTAAATTGAGGCAACGCAGATCTAGGATCGGACGTAATGAACCTCCTTTCTTTGGGATGAGGAAATAACGGGAATAAAAACCCTGATTTCTCTCCCCCTCCGGTACTGTTCGAATCGCCCCTCGGCTTAATAGAGAAGATATTTCTCTCTCTAAAGCCTCCGCGGCTTCCCCCGTAGCTTCTGTCGGTAGCACCCCGTTGAAGCGAGGCGGCTTCATTGCAAATTGCAGCCTGTAACCCTTGACAACGGTTGTAAACACCCAGGGGTTGACTGCGCATGCGCGCCATACTTCCGCGTTGACAGCGAGAGGACCAGGGGGCCTGAAGCTTAACAGTGGACCAGCTGCGCCCTCTGTCGGCGACAGACTGTCCTGCACCTCTTGGTTTTCTTTTTTGTTTTGTGTTCGCTTTGCCCTCGGCTTTATGAATGAGCCTGGTTGCAACAGCGTGTTTATTAAAAAACCATGTGAAGTGCTTTGTGTGAACATTACACGTTTTCCCACTTCCCTCTGAACTCTCCCCGAGGGGTGTTGAGGGGGGGTATACAAACTCTGCACTGGGGGAACGAGTGCGATTTTTCTGTCTCGACTGTGAACGGGACGGCAAAACGGTGCCGTTACACAGCGCTGACCGGAACATTGGTCCAGCATAACAGTCCTCCGTTTCTTGGGAGGAGAGGGTAACAACCGATCTGTTCCGTGGGGGCTCAGAGCAGAGATCTCCATGAGTGCTGACTGCTGAGCTTCTGTCCCCGCGCACCACAGCACCTATGCCGACCGCTTTTTCTTTACGTCCGGGGGGTGGGACGGGCGGTTCGGCCCTGCGCCTGGAGCAGCAGCTACAACGGCAAAGGACTTTCTGGGCCAGCGTTTCTGGGGCTGAGCTCCGCGTTGGTGAGACGCCGGCTGCTCAGATGACCGCGGCTGGGGCTCCTTATAACCGCTGCTGCGTCCTCTCGCCGCAGCCGCAAACCCCTGACGTGGTGGCGGTGCGGGGCGAGGAGTGACCTTGCGTGGAAGGCAGAGATCGAAGGCTTCTCCCTGCTTCTTCCTTAGGTCACTGGTTTGTTGCATGGCCGTAACAGCCTCACCAAACAAGCCCTTAGCCCTGGACGGGTCGAAAGGAGCGTCAATAATAACCTGTTTGTCCTGATCCGGCAGGCTGGAGAGGTTTAGCCAAAGTGCTCTCTCTCCTGCCACCGCAAGCCCCATGACGCGGCCGCTGCCTTGGACAGCACCTCTGGAAACCCGGAGAGTGAGATCTGTCACGACACATATCTCCTCCCAAATCTTCGGGCTTGGTGAGCCCTTGTCCAGGAGGAGACCCATCTCCTGAAAAAGCTCAGCCTGATAGGCCATCAGCAGAGTGACAACGTTTAAGTTTTTCACTGACTGGGCTGCTGACTTGTACACTTTCTGGTACATGGAGGCGGCGAAGCGCTCCGTCTTGCCCGGGAGGGCGGGGCCCGCCGCGGAGAGCGCGGAGCGATGGTTAGGGTGGAGGTGGGATGCCACCGCCTGCTCCACTGCTGGGGGGTCCCCAAGACCCCACTCCTCGTTGTTAACGACCTCCAGGCCAGAGTAACCCTTAACGGGAACTCTGTGGCGGAAAGGTTTATCCCAAAACCGCTTCATCTCCCTCATGCATGCTGGAACGGCAGGCATGACCTGATTCGTCGGTGTACGGCGAGAAGGCAGAATTTTCCCGTCATAAAGGTCCCTTTCCTCACCCTTGTCATCCGGTGACGCGGGCCAGTCGATACCCAGCCGGGATGCTGCCCGCTTACACACCTCATGCAGGTCGATCTCCGAAGGCGCAGGGGTGTGTTGGATTTCCCCGCTGACGGAGCTGGCGGGGCGGGATGTCTGGGCTGGAGGGAGGATGGCGTCCTCGTCATCATCCTCGTTCTCTTCGTTAAGAAGGTCCAGATTATCATCCTCCTCCACACACTCTCCTCCGTACTCGTCTTCCGAGTCGAGGAGCTGGTCGAACAGCGGTGGGAAGTCCTCCACCGGGAGGTTATCCCAGCTTGCGCTAGCTTTAGCCGGCTTCAGCTTAACCGCAGTATCGGAGAGACAGGGGTCGGCTTTAGAAGCGGCTGAAACTCTGAGGCGCCGCTGTAGGATCCTTGCTGGCATGTCGCTGCAGTGCTGGCAGCATTCGGAGTCCGCGAGTGATGCTTGCGCATGCTGGACTCCCATGCAAGCAATACAGAGAGGATGTGGATCTCTCCCTGAAATTGTAAAACCGCAAGAGGCCGGGCACTGGCGGGACTCGACGTCCTTCACCTTGCCGCTAGCTGTTGTCCCCTTAGAGGAAGCGGTAGTCATGATGACTAACCTCGACGGTCAGTTGCAGAAACACCACAAGTTAAACCCTGACGGCTAACGTTGCAGTAATACACACGGCTTTCGCAACGAAAACAGCGATAATAAAAAACGATGAGCAATCCTGAATATAAAATATTCACGCTCGGTGACTACCTTTACGGCGCGTCTGAAGAGCAGTTAAATGAATATTCCGAAAACAGGAAAGCTGAGGAGCTCGGTGATCTTCACGTGGAAGAAAGCGAGAATGGCGGGTACAGCACACAGGTGCGCTTATAAGGGGGGCGAGCTGGCCCGTGCATCTCGAGATGATTGGTCTGTCATATGACAGACGTGGTGTCATTGGAGCTTCCATGATCGGTCACGCCAGAGGGCGTTTCCCATAGTGAGATACCGAGGGAGGTTTGAAAGAGAACTGAGAAGTAGCATGTCAAAGCCAACATGTGGTTATTACAGTGATTTCACTCATAGTGTTGCATGAAGCTGGCAAATCCGTGCCTTTGTTACCAGAGAGGAGATAGTTAGAAAAACACCTGTACATAGTTTGGCCTGTTTTTGGACATTGAGACATAAACTCAAACAAAATGTTATGTTTTATACTATTCACATTTCAAATTTAACACGTAAAATGAGGATGCAGAAGCACTTCTCAGGACATTATCTGGTCCTTATATGGTTAGAATAAGCAAGAAATCCAGACAGACATTTTGAGGCTTAGATGTGAAAGGGTTAAGTCTGTTGTGAGGTTCTTATTTTCAGTCACATAACTGGTGAACCCTCAGTGTATCACATCATGCTTCAGAGTAGATTTACCCAATTGTAAAATGTTCAAAATAAAAAAGGAAAATAGAGACTGAAAACGACGGGAGAGGCCTGATGTCCCTAATGTAGCTACTTTATAACCACTGGCCACGGATATGATGATGCTAGATTATGATGATGATTATTATGATTACCATGGCTCAATGACCCACGAGAACCTGGAATAATATTCCAGGTTCTCGTGGGTCGTGGCTCGTAAGAAAATGGCAACAGTAATTGGCTATTTTTCCACAATATTCCCCTTTTTAAAAAAAATAAATAAATAAAAATCTTCCTTCCAGATACTGTGTGTGGATAGTCTAAGTCTGAAACAAGGATGAATGTGGTAATGAAAAGTATCAGGGGGGAAATCAGACAGCGGCTTGCTGTAATATGTCTCACATTCAGTGAAAGCAGGTGTATGAGTGTGCTGACGATTTAACAAAAATTATACAGACCACTCCCACGTTTGTGAAATCAGAGTTTGGATTGCACATGGTTTTATGTTGACAATTTTATTGGAATTAGTAGATGCATGATGGCTGCCGATAGTATTATTTTTTTTTCGTCCATGATGGTGCACTGCTGGAGGATGGAACAGCAGGTTGGTGACCAGCGGGTGTGTTGTACTTCTGCTGTCATGAAGAGTGTGCTTTGAAACCCTACACGTTGGAAATGTGCAAAAGATTGATTTTCTTTTTTGCCATTTGAAGGCAATAAAAACTGTCAGCACTTGCAATTGCTAACAAAATGCCAATGCTGCAGAATGTGTAACATTATGTTTGTTCTTCTTTAAAAAAATATGAATTTGTCGTCACTGAGTAAAGACTCAGATTAACGAGTTGGTCCAGATGTTGGTTCACTGATTGTAGACTGAACAGAGAAAAGTCAGAGAAGCATCTGTATTGTCAAATCACAGCACTGTTTATTACACAGAATGGCACAACATAACACACTGGACTGTAGTACATAGAGGAGACCTGACCTGTGATTACCTTTCACAGTTTGTTGACAATTGACTGTGAAGTGGATCCTCCTCATTCTTACTTGTATGTCATAAATCCTCAAGTGTTAGAATTGTATTTGAACAAAGCTGTCTGGTAAAGGGCAAACACATAATTCATTGATCATAGAATATAATTGTGGGCACCGTGGCTGCAGATAGTTTGACATTTCAGGGGAACAAAAGGTTGCTTCCCATTTGCAAGTTGAAACATATAATGCACGTATATTGTAAAAATTGTAGGATGCAAGAAGGAAATACAGACAAGGGGGGAGGTGGGAAATAAATCTATTGAAATACAATTAAATAAGGTAAAGGAAAATAAGTGAGAGATAAAAAAAAGGGGGTTTAAATAACCGAGAAGATTTGAAGCTATGTTCTACTCAAACAATGATATATTATTCACACTGACCCACAAACCACCTCACAACATGACAGAAAATGATTTATTTAAATTGCATATTTATTTATTTAAGTCCCCCCTTTCATCCCGGTATCATGTCTGTCCATTGCTGCATGATATTGTTTTTATCTTTTCATCTGCATTTGTATGCTTGTGCTAAATTTCAGAGTGTATGTTGGAGTTTGATGGCTAACTGATTGTTTCTCTGTTTTTTGGGGATCTTGCCTGCTGATCTTCTTCATCCTGAACCATCATCTGTGGATCTTGAAATGCAGGTAAAAGACAACTTGTTTTTAATTAAATGCATATGTGAGACGCTGTGTTAGTTTTAAGGGTGAGAAATCAGCCAGAGCTTGTGCTTGCAATGGGCACAGTTGGCCTCACAAATTAGCTTGTTGCTATTTCATATGACCAAAATGAAAGAAAAAAATAACTGTTTTTGTTGCATTTTAGTCCCAGTTTCCTCCCACATTAGACTGTGCCGAGTTTGACCAGTTGCTGCTTGTTTGTGTGATTGCGCCACATGCAGTGACAGCCATATGGTTAGTATGTGTTTGTGTGATTTACTGCATTCACCGGGTTCAGCAGCCTCAGCAGCAAATCAGCTCACATCCTGAAGTCACTGATGATTGGCTGCACACGACACTTCATTGTCAGAGTGGTTAAAAGCTCTGTGTGCAGCATCCTGCATTTCCTGCTGTAGGTGGTCCACAGTCACCGGAGATGTAGCAGCAGCTTTGGAACAACTTCCTCATTATTCATGACAGTCAGTCAGATTTGGCCATGCTGTGACTTTGTACATGTTGGTCAAGGAGCCAAATCAAGTCTTGACAAGCGTGCAATTCATATATAATAAGCTTGGTGTAATTCAGCCTCAGTCTGACAGGGCCACTCGAAAAACAAAGCTGTGCAGCCAAACGTGTGAATGGGATTGTCATTTTAAAAATTCATGGATATTCATGATCTTTATCTCTCTTTGGGTGATATATTTTCTGTATGGGCATCGTCTAAAGAAAGCTAAATTCATGCATTGTGACGTGATGATTCAGTTAGTAAGCGGGCAGGGGCAGGTAGTTGGTAGTCTGACAACAGATTCTCACACGGCATCTATTTGTGGCACATCCTTTGGAGTTTCATTCTGGCCTCTGTATACCAGCATTTCTCAATAACACTTGTACTAGTGCTAATGTAAGTTTTAATAACATCCATAAATCAGTAAGCCATGTGGTCAGTTAGTTAGCTACAACGTCATGGTCTAATCCTGCATGAATGCACACACACGCACACACACACACACACACACACACACACACACACACACACACACACACACACACACACACACACACACACACACACACACACACACACACACACACATACACACACACACACACACACACAGACACACAAACACACACACACAGTGCTCTGTTGTCTCTTGAATAGCACATATGCTGTACACATTTGAGATTTGAGACTACAAATGAAACAGAGTAAGTTTTACAGTTAGATCACGAGGTGAGATGATGACAGTGTTTGACAGACGGAGTCAGATCAAGTGTAAAGTTCCTCATCAGAACATCACAGTTAGCCATGCACCACATAGCTAGCGGTCTCAATTTGGCAGGAAAAACTTTCTGACAGGAGATGTGGAAGAGAATGAGCTAACAAGTCTGCAGAGATTTAACAGTCTAATCCTCTGGGGGGACAGCTGAGCTCCATGCTTCTCCCTCCCTTCAGTCAGTTCAGGAAACGCAGCTGATTCCAGCAGCTGGATGCAGTGGACGAGATCAATGCTATGTGTTTGGTGGAGAGAGAGACATTACAACAGGGAGAACTGTGATTCTGTGTTGCTTTTCTGACGTGGCCTCAGTGACTCCAACCTCTCTGAGTTCACAGCATTCGCAGCAAACAGGATGTGACCCTGTCAACTTCACTGAACGAAAAATAAATGAAAACACAGAACTTATAAATATTCCTACTATATATAAGTATTTACCCCAGATGATGCACACTTTGTAATGTTCCAATAATGCCATTTTAAACATACGTTAATATGACATACGACTGGTTAATCTTAAGTGGCCACAGACTTGTGAGGTTATTGATTGCAAAGGTTGTGCCCAAAGTGATCGTCACTGTTTGATTTATGAGTGATGTTGACCTAAACCTTGACAATTTGACTATTTGACTCTTCATCATCTCCAAGTGATAGTCCACCAAGTGTAGTGAGAACCTATACCTGCATTGGTTCATTTTACACACAAACACAGTTACAAAAACAACACCCAGTTCCCAGCTTAGATGCCATGCAGGGAAATAACTAGTACAATAAACTGTGTGCTCGTGTGTACCTTTTATGTATGCGTGTGTGTATTTATGCCCTGGGGAACCAAGAGCCTTTCATGTTTGGTAGATCAGAGATTCTGTGCTTTGTGACATTCAAAACAACATTATCAAAGGTGTGCATCCTTCTTACAGGCAAATGCACGCCATTACACACATCCCCTCACAACACAAACACACTGTAAAATGGAAGGAAACTTGCAAAGCAAAATTCTCTCTATTTTTCTCATGTCATTTTTGGCTGTGTTGTTGTTTTTTTTCCCCTTTTAAAGACTCGGTAAGGAGTTGTGCAACAGTCTCAAGCTTCTTGGAATTCTGATGTCTGAAGTAGTTACCTTGCTGTTTTCATATATTTCACCCATCCATCCATCCATCCCTCCATCCATTTTGTTCAAATACATGATTGTATGCAACTGTGTCCATGAAAATTGTGTCATTTTTTGTGACATCATTATATGATAGATTATTGATAAAAAGGACACATAAACCCACGCAGGTGAAAGCATGAACGTTTTGGCGGATCTAAGGGTTAGAGATTTAGTGAGAGTTGGTACGACTTCTGCAAATGGTTAATGTGCAAAATGTGATATTTCCCCCACGTTTACATGTTGTTTTGTTCATTTCCCCCCCATAGTTCTGTTTTTTAAGAAAGTCGTGAAAGGTTGCAGGCCATGTTTTTTGATCTTTTGTCTTAAAACGGGTTGACTTTCAGTGTGTAGTCAGACGTTATGTCCTCAATTCAAGTGTATCAGTCATTGTCAGAGGCATTATTGTTTTCTGTTTTGCAACTCTGAATACAGATTAGGGCATTAGTTTGCGCACTAACAATTCTGATCATGTACACACACAGATTCCGCTTTGACATTCTCCTTACATATTTACAAATCAGATCATCACATTTTGCCAGAACACTGGTTAAGTACAGTTAGTCCACTGTGCAACGTTCTCTCTTTCCTCTCAGCCTTGGTGTTCAAACCCTTGACATCTGTGAACTGCATGAAGTATTGTGATGTGACAGTTTAATAAAGTTAAAAGGTTTGTGCTGTGGAGCTTCAGATCTACACTTCAGGCTGTCCTGGTCAGACATCTGTCAGGCCTGTGAAAGACAGAGAAGATGGACTAAAGAGTGTTAGAGGGCCACACAAAAAGTAAAAAAAACAGACAACAGAAATCTGTGCCTGTATCCGTCCTAATGGAGACTGCCGACTTGTGCTGCCTTTTGTGCCATGTGTGGTGCACGCAGACCAGCTAGTACCTGGTGGAATAAACGCTAGCCTACATTCTTCCATGCTTTTATCCAGAATATTTTCTTCCACTGTGGCAATCGTTTAACATACCTCCAACTTCCATTTCTCCGGATCTACGTCGTCGTTGTTGTTGTTCGAGTCGCACTGCATGTGATGCTGAAGACACTTTGAAATCCTACCTGAGCGACCGAGACATTCAGATTGATCAGAATTGCATTCAAAACCACCTCTGTATGTGGTTTGAATCAGCTTTGGAGCAAATTAGATCTCATGTGTTTTTTAGTCTGTGTATTTGAAGAATTGGCCGATAGAGAATACTAACAAGTGGAGAGGGTCACAATTGCTGCACTCCACGTTGCTGGTGTATTTTTACTGCCATGTTGTATGAAGTGTTGATTCAGCACAGGAATAAATTGAGAACATAAAATGTCTCAAGACTCCTGCTCGGATACATTCTGTGGACTCTTATGCATTAGATGTCAGCTCTTGAACGGACTTACAAGCATCAGTTGTTTTGTGTGATTCATAGTCATATTGTGAGCAGCAGTTTAGGATTGCCTGGCTTAGCAAAAAGGAAAAAAAAAATGCTGTTGGAAAAGATCTGATGAGCTTACTGTTTAAAGCTGAGGCTTGATGCCAATCTGCTTTCTGAAGATGTGAACAGTTGAACACGAGAGAGAAACTCATTCAAACTGTGAATAAACTAAAAATGATGATCATATCTGAGATGTTATATTTGTGATTGAAATTTTCCAAAACATATTGGGGTAAAAAAGCTACCCTTTTTACATGTTTTTCATTCCTTCAGTTTAGCTGAAACTATTTCTTAAATGTCAGCAAAACCCTTCATATGAGAAGGGATGTATTGCACATGAGTAACTAGATCAAAACAGACATCAATCACATGTTCTTGTCAGTCACTGGCATGATTGAGCCTCTGGGGATGGAGTCACAAATAGACAGTAAAGCTTTTTGTACTGCAGGATGGAGATCAGCACACGAAACAAGAGCTCCAAGAGTCAATAACATCAGAATGCATCTACTGCAATGCATCTGCAATTTACTGTAAGTGATACCGTTTCTAGTTACAGCATGAAGATGGAAGACTGCTGTATATGCGGTGTACTCACAGGATTAGAGCTGTTGTGTTCCAGACAGTAGTTTATTCTGGTACTTGATGGAGATTTAAGTGGCTGCATTTTCAGCCATGGACCTCAGCAAAACACTACACTCAAGTCTGTGATATTGAACATGTACTCCATACAAAAAATGAATAAAATAATAGAAGTCAGCACTGTGGAGTCACCGTTCAGAAATAACTTACAGATACACGTTTGCTGTAGATGAGGCCATGAACCCATTACCTAAGTCCTAATCGAGAATTCTGAATAGGAAGTCGTGCACGATTGCAGGTGGTGAGAGCAGTCACCGAGGATTATGAATGAATGCTATTCTATCAAAGTCTTTCTCCATGTGTGCTGAACATTGAGCACTTAATGTGCTGTCACGCCCTGTGTGTTATGGCTTCATTTAAATATAGGCCAAATTCAAGTGAAAAACAAAGTCAAATCAAATTCAGACAGATGGACAATTGACCGTTATTGTAATTGTCAAATTAACACCACTTTTGTATTCAAATCAAATCAAATCAAATGAATCAAAAATAATTCAGTGCGTACGACTGAAGTGTGGGCAGAATGTTACAAAGACATACTGTACAACAAGGTAAAGATCCACATGTCAAATATGGTAAGGTGTAAGTGGAGCTGAGTGTCAGATTTAGCTTATTATTAAAGTCATATGGTAAACCTCCTAGCCATGTTGAGTGTTTGGCAGCTGTTCAACAGTCTAATGGCTTGACCACTTTTGTATTAGTGACGCTTGGCTAAATACCAACTAATCCGACTTCAGTTCAGTTGCGATCTCGCTACTGATACCTGGTCTTTGCAAATCGGCCGATACCCAATACTGATCCGATTGTTGAATTAATAAGCTGTGTACTTTGCCATGTGGAAGAGATTAAAGGCATCAGGCTCAATTCACCCCTTTATCATCGAGCGTATTACTGACAACAAAAGCGCACTTTGCATCACTGTAGTTATGCTGTCGGAAAAATCTGATAAACAGCTTCCAAAAGCTGAAAAGTTGCCCGTTAAAAGTAGATGGAGAATCAGAATCGCCAGAGAGGAGAGAGTGGGAAGAACGCATGTACATAGTTTCCATTTTGTTGGCCTGTTTTTGCACATCGAGAGACAAAGACTCAACAAATATTATTGTAAATGTTTTATACTGTTCAAATTCACAACTGCAGTGTTTTTGTGAATATACCTGTTTTTCTTCATTTTACATTACAGTAAATCGTAGATAACTGTTTTTTTTCTTATCCACAAAGTTGGAGACTGTGCTGAACAGTCTTTCACTTTCTACACTACACTGGTGTCGACTGGAAGTTCTTCCCGTCTTCACGGTGCATCTGCCAAAGCCAGGTGCTTCGCAGTCTTGTTTTCTTTCACTTTTTCACGACCTGAAGTGTGAAGCTTTTAGAGGAGCTTGATTCATTTAGTAGTGTTGTGTTTTGCGGTGCTACCACCACCTCCCGTAACATTTATTTTGCAGATTTCTTTTCACTCGCTCCATGTTGTTGCTATGTGTTTTTGACTCTGCATGCTACTGACGCTTGATGCAGAATGCGTCACACTCACAAACGTAGAATTTAAATGAATAGATCCGCTTCATAGATCGGCCTCATTATCCAATACCCAATCCGGCTATATAGTACACATTGGGACTGATATTAATATTGGATTGGTGCAACCCTACCTTGCATAATGTAAAACAGCTCAATAGCACTTCAACATACAGTATATCCTCCAGAATTATCACTAAAACAATTATGGATATACAGTATTTTATATTCTTTCTTTTTCTCTTTTTTGTTTTAAATCACGGATAATTGAATTGATATAAAAAAAACAAATCCAGAGACCACTGACTATAGTGCATTAGTGCGCACATTTTACATAATATTTAATTTCAAACTGTTCTGTGCCAACTATAGAAAGATAAATGCTCTTTTAGGAAGGAATACAGCAGTTTATGTATTTTTATTTATTCATGTATTACGACACCAATGAATAAACTAAGCTATTTTTTCACATATAGTGTAACAGAATGTGAAAGATTTCTTATCATCCCTTTAATAATGTCCTCCCACCTAGACATGGGCAAAGTTCCAACTTTAAAAACTTCCAACACTCTAACTTCCTGCCTAGAAAAGCCCTAATGAGTCTAACGGTAGCTTTCTAAAGCATGCATACAAACATGTAGACAAGCAATACCAAAGAATGGTACAAAGTCTCTAACAGCTCACCAACAAAGTCACAGTTTGCATATTTATATAGCACATTATCATATTAATCGGGGCGGACGAGCGATACACATGCCCACATTTCCTTTTGGTTTAATGCCGGTCACCCACCTGCTGAAAGACTCCTAATTAGCACAGTACTGCCTGTTGCTTCTTGACAGGAAAAATGTGTGCACAACACTGCTGGTATTTAATGATGCAACACGCATACCGTTGTTTAAAAGTTGATTGTAACATCGAGGTGGTATAACGGTAAGATTTCATGAAGAAAAATGGGCAAAACTTGAAATGGAATACATTTTCTTTGCCATCTGATTCTGACTCGTCTACAGTCAAGTCAAATTGTAGCTTTGTGCTGGCAAAAGGCCTCACAGTATGTCTCTATTTTGTAAAGGTTAACAGATGTACTGATTTGAATGGGAACACGTTGTGATCTTTTAGATGTCAAACATGCAGGATGCATATTAATGAGGCTGTGCGGGATTTGTGTGGTGGAAATATCAGGGATGGATTAAATCTATATGATAGTGAAGGATTATGATATGTGCAGTAAATTGTCTTATTTTAAGATCGATGCTTAATCAGATGTGACAGACTGGATGTTGATATGTAGCGTTTGTTGTAATCATTAATTAAAAAAAACAAATCACCGTTCTTTTCTGCTGTGCTTGCCTGCTGTGAACGGTGTTAATGAGTGTGGTGAGGATGTAAAGTCTTATAATGCAGTTCCTACTGTGAAAAGTCTCACTATAATTAACACAGATGAGTCTGATTTATGGAAAACAATACTCACCAAACCACTTAATCAGATATTACTTTAAAGCCTAGACCATCTGTTGTTGTGGAAGAGAAAACTTGTCTTTTTAATGAATTCAATTTGAAAAAAACAAAAACAAAAAAAAAACAGTTTTCTCCTCCAGTAGCCTCCATCCTTTCCTTAGGGAAGGTTGCTTAAGAGATGCGGAGTAAGAGACGCAAACTTGGAGATGACTTAACAGCGATATTATCATTTACAAACTGTGCATAGCACCCAGCCCTAACACAGGTAAAAAAACAACAACAACAAAAAAACATTGATATATTTCAAGAAGTTTGCACTTGCTATGTTACTTCCCAAACAAGGCTTGATGCTAAAATGCCTGGTTGAGCTGTCTTAACTCGGACGACCAGTTGTCACCTTCAGCCTAAATGCAGCCTTTCTGGATTAAAGTAGGATAATGGAAAAAAAAAAAAGGGAGGAGCAAAACTACTCCAGACCTGAACTCACTCGATCAAAGAGAAAGGTTTGACTTCTGCCCTGTTGTTGTATCTAAAAAGAAATTGGAAAATAAATGAGCCTTGTTTTTCCTCTGCTGTTTCAAAAATCATCCCGCCTTTGTCGTCGAGATCATTTTTGATTTTTTGATTTTTGATATCATGACATTGTCGATTCGGGTGGAACAATTCAACAATTTACTAATTTAATGCTGACCAGCTAACTATAGTGCAATTCAAGCTCAATTCCCTGGAAAGATGAATGTCATGTTCTGATGAAGCAATGTTCATGGCATATGCCTTCAGTTCCCACACACTTTTAGAGGTGCATCTGAGGTTTTAAGGTTTAAGATTTCTTGTTAAAGAAAAAAAACTATAATAACAAGTTGGCTTGTTATACAGAACCTTAGTTGAAAGAAACTCTGCTGCCTTGTAGCTGCCTTTACAAGGTTACATGGGTCGTCTCCATGGACTTTGAGCTCTGGACACGTGATGGTCCATATTCATTTATTTGACGTACTGCTCTGCTTTTCTTGTTATGGGAAGATATGTAGATTTTGTGCTTAACAGTTTTAGATACATATGTTACAAATAATAATGCATTTAAAATGCACAGCACAGGATGGAATATTATTCAAAACTAATAGCTCATGTACTGACATGAATAAAATTGTCATCTGCTAGTTTCATTAACAGCAGCGAACCAAGCTCTGTGATCTCAAACTGCACTGTCTCTGTCTGTGGTGCTGCTGTCTCTTATGCAAAGTTGTTAATTATAACTGGAGTCACTGAGGCCATGGTCAGCTGTCCTGACAGAAGTAATTGTTTATCTCGCTGCTGCTGTCTCTGGGCTGTGGGCAGGATTTTTTTTATTTATTAAATTTTTTTTCATGAAAACTGTGGTACTGTGTTTCTTAGTCAGGCTTCATAAAATAATAATTATGACAATGATAATAATAGTAATAATGATGATAAAAACACACTTAAAAATATAAACAACCAACAAATGTGTGGAATGGGGGTTTATGTGTTTTCATAACCTTGCAAAGCTTCTAAATTGCAATCTGCACACTAAGGGTCTGATTTACTAAAGCTTTGCGCGTGCAAAAACATGTGCAAACTGGATTGCACACGCAGATTTGCGTTGATGCTGATCTACTAACAGGGCGCAAGGAGGACTGTATTTTAGAAGCTGTAAGCACAATACTCTGTTTCAACTTCATTGGCTGCCGGCTCATTTTAGACTTGATGTGAAGATTTAACTTTTTGCTTTTAAAGTCATTAATGGTCTTGCTCCAGTTAGCAGAGATTATGTGAACATTCATGGCCAGATCATCAGGTCAGTGGGGTGACCGTTCCTTTGCTGTTCTCCCTCACCTCTATAACAGGTCACCCCCTGATTTGCATTCTGTCACTGCCCTGGGAGTTTCTAAAAGTAAACTATCTAAAAATATATCTATTCAAGAATGGCTTTTAAAATTCAGTAGCACGGTGACACTTTCCCTCTGTTCTTCATTGTACAATTACTCATTTTATTGATTCTTATTTTATTGATTTTCTTTACTGTTTCATTGTGCATTTTATTCCTGCTAATTTATGGAGCTTTTTTATTATTTCTTATTTATGTGAAGCACTTTGAGTACCTTGCAGGTATTGTAAAGTGCTATATAAATAAACTTCGATTGATTAATTGAACTGTTTTGAACCACATGGCTGTTTGGGCTAATTTAGATCCACCTACATCATGAATGCTGTATGCTCTTTAGACCATGTCCTCACATTGTTCAATTCAAGCCTGTACAGCCTATTGATGTGGTTAATCTGTCTCTGTGACATAAATAACACAAACTCGCACAAGTCCCTCAGATTCCTCTCTTGGGCCACTATCTCATCTGTTTTTATTGTCCAAGCACATTGGCCAAGATTATAGAGGGGAGGTGCACTCTACTCCATCACTCTCTGTTGTCTGGCTCAACCTTTCTTCCTCCGTCAATTCATTCCCCTTCCTCTTCTCCAAGCAAATGCCCTTTGTTTACGATGCTAGCTGGCTTCAGTGCGATTTGGTAGTCCTTGGTGTGAACCAGATGTTTTTGCTGTATAGGTGTCAACATGCATTTCCTGTTTTAGTGGCATATAAATGTGACTGTCATGGCATAAAATGGAATATGATACCGTGTTTTCAAGAAATTGATCCAAGAAGAAGTGAACACAGGGAGAAGATAAGAGGGCCAAGAATAGAACCCTGAGGCACCCAAGTGAGAGGCACTTGAGGGGATTTCATGGCTCCAACACGGACACAAAAACCTATCTCTGTTAAGTAGGACGTAAGCCACTGTAAAGCATCACCTTGAATGCCCACACAGTTCTCCAGGCAAGACAGGATAATCTGGTGGTCCACCGTATCAAAGTCTGCTGTTATAATGGCACGTGGAGAGGATGCAGGTTACATACATTAATAGTAAAAA
Organism: Microchirus variegatus; assembly: GCF_963457635.1. Lineage (NCBI taxonomy): Eukaryota > Metazoa > Chordata > Actinopteri > Pleuronectiformes > Soleidae > Microchirus > Microchirus variegatus. Next base: position 22,055,081 of record NC_139804.1, on the reverse strand, counting down.
TCAGTTTAGCAAAGTAAAAAAAAAAGGCTTGCTTAAAGAAATCCATGCTCAAAATTATAGCACACACTAATGTTTAGCAGTCTTTTGACATTAGATCAAATGTCAATATCAAAACAAATATATCTATATTTAATAGGTATAGTGTGATATGTATGAGTGCAATAATTAGGCATTTTGAAGCTGGGTATCTGACTGGTCTTCTGTCATCTGAAAATGACTGAGAGTTCCTTTTGGTTTTAATAACAACACAAATGTGAATACCTCTTATTTTGATGGATGAAGTAGTTCTTGGTTTGTATCCTTCTAAACAGGGGCAGACGGTGTTTAGGGACGATTTGGGCAACGCCCTACCAACTAGGAGGAGAAAGATATTTTTTTTTCCTAAGCAATTCCAAAAATCCTTATTACTAATTAGTAGTTATTATCAGTCTTCTAGACATATTATCTTCATTAATATCATTGTCCAATCATAATTGTAAGATTCAAGTCATGTTTTATGGTCCTGCCTCTTTTGGGGCGATTTGATTGACGCGGAGAATCGCCCAAAAATTCTCCCATTGACTGTCATTTTTTTTTTCTCGAAAAACATACCCTCCAATGCATTTTCAATGAGAATTCTAAGAAAAGCGCCAAGTCTATTGCATATTGTTGCAAAAAAGAATCAAGGTTATAATCAGGGAGTCCTTTGCACATATGTAGGGTTCTTTTATAAGTTTATTTTTTATTCATTTAATGATTATATGCTGGCCCACTGCCTGCAAAATCAGTTGTCCTCGGATGAGATAATAATTTCAACTTGATTGAAAAAACAAAAAGTAATAACTGAATTGATTAATATCTTTACCACTTGAGTACATTGTACTATGTATTAAAAACTACAGTTAGTTTTGAACAATATTTACTAATATTTTGTGGTTGCTCAAAATGTGACCCACATAATTCGTCACCACCATCAGACATTCATAAAAAGCAATACAATCAGGTAACTTAAAGGTCAACTACATTCCTGAGGACCCCATTTTCAAACCTTCAACTCTACTGCATGCTTTAAGGTCACTCAAGCTCCTGTAAGTTTGCTATTTTCTCTTAAACTTGTTATTTTATATTTATTCTTGGACACTGCTACTGTCACAACCATAACATGTCAACACCGTCTCTTTTGTATAAAAAATACAGGGCTGCCAACTTTTGAGAAAACCTTGGAGTGAGACATCGTGGCATGCAGGGCTAGTGTATGGCTGGCCCAGTCGAGGTTAACACCACACACCCAATATATTTATTTATAGTCATATTTTATGCATCCCAAGCTTTTTAATGCTTTATACAATATGATTTACGGATTATTAATGCTTAATACAAAAAAAATAATAATATGGTAAATAAAGTAGATACCCTGGGAGCTGGATTCAATCCTACAACCTTTCCCTCATAAGTCCAATTACTTAACCACTGGACTACCACTGTTATTGTCTGTAACTTGTGTCATTACCCGACTCGTACCAAAAACTCAATGCGTTCTGCGCATGTGTTTGGCTGAATTCCTAGAACCATTGACGCTCGGACACCTCTCTTGCCGCTCAGTATCGTAACCGATCTGTCTTGGTATCACAGGTGCGAGCGATTTTAAACCTTTCAGAGGATGGATGATATTCGAACCATTTGCTTATGCTATTCAGAACTGTCTTTTATCGTGATGTGTACTTCAGTGTGAGAAATCGGAGGTGTGGCGTGAGAGCGTGAGAAGTCAATCAAATGTGTGAGTCTCACGGCCAATGCGTGAGAGTTGGCAGCTATGAAAAATATCAGATTAGATTATGACATAAATCTATACTTTTTAAGAGGAGGTTTGAAGTAGCTAGCAACAGAGGGGAAACTATGTGGCTAATGTGAACAACTCATGCTAATCATGTGAAAGAGTAGGTTTTTGTCACCACCACAATATAAGTAACTTTTTTTTTTTTCAAAATTAAAACCTGTTTTAGCCAAATTCCCAAGAATCAGTTATCTATTTTATTTCACACTGACAGACGTTTTGGCAGCAACAGAGAAAAACAAAAAACACAAAAAACCCTAGGATTTTCTTGAACCACAGTTTTACACTTTACGATATGTCCAACCTAGTTACTGTGTGAGCAGAGGAGACGACAGAGAGACGGACTCTACGTCACTGACATCATTCAACACGTGACAAAAAAAAAGAAAAAGAAATGCTCTAAGCGTGTTGTGATCCCTGCTAATATCAGCAGACGCAGCACTGCCAGAGTCATAGCAGACGCTCTGGAACAGCTTCTTCTCACAGCTGGATGCTTCTCTTCACTCTGTGGTTCTACACATGAGAAATCTCATTATTCTGACTTTTTACTCTGGTGGCAGCACAAAGAATTACTAAAAATACAGACATATACTTTATCGTCCTCATTGCTAATTTTGTATTGAGCTCAAGAAGGCTAGACCCATTAGCATACATCAGCCGAGATAGGAGGTACCAACATAAAAGAAGGAAAACATCATAAAACCAATGGAATAAAGTCAACAGTCTCACAGAGGATAAATAAATACATAAATCAGAAGAGGAATGCACCGGAGTGCAAACTTTCTCTGAATGTTCCTGCTTATTTAGGCTATTGAGATTGGAACAAACTAGTTGTTAAACAGGTTAAACAGTGTCTAATTTCCTTTTTTTTAGCTTTTAAATGCACTGAGAAATAAAACTGAAGATGCAAATAGTTGAATTTGTTTATTATTTTTGTATAAAATATATATATATATATATATATATATAAACATGTCTTAATATATAAATATATATATATATATGTATATGTATATACTGTATATATATATATATATATATATATATATATAACTGTTAAAAATACACTCAAAGTACAAGCACTATAGGAGTAGTGTCCACAGGCTAGAGTCTGGTACATTTTTAAAAAGATAGACCCAAAACTCCCAAGTGGTCTTTTCAGTATTCTTTTGCTTTCAGGCTGTGGTTTGGCATCTGCATGAGGTGTAAGAGCTGCAGGTTGAGAAAGTCTCTGTTCACAGTTGTCTGATTGGACAAGCATCCCCCTGTGGCTTTGAAATGATTGGGCTGTGTTTGCCCAGCAACGTGTGACTGGTCAATAATCCATTGTTTCAAGTGTAGATATTCCAGGAGACTCCACTCGAGTTATTGTCAGAGGGTTGATCCGCCTCAGATAAGCTGGTATGTTCGACGGTCTGTAAGGAGTGTGTCCTGCTCGAGGAGCGTCAGACTTTACATCTGAGAGCATGTAGTCAGAACACAAGTGAGTTGATAGGTATTTGAAGCAGCAACAAACGGGGAATCACAGCCAGTACCCTGGCTGCTCCTCCGCTATTCTGACTGCACTTGGCTGTTTGCATCAGTTTTGCAGCCAAACTTCAAATCTGGCTGAGGATCAAATAGTCTGCAAACCAGGCAAAAAAAAACAAAAAAAAACAACAACACAAAAAACACTGAACCATTGGCGCTACTCTCTAATTAAATGGACAGGTGGCTTTATTCTCCTGAGGTATCATTGAGATTGAAGGCCTATTGAATGATTGCAACTAAGGTCTTGTGCTGCTGGCGTATTTGTCACTGTGCCCTGGGCTCTGAATCAGTCCAAGAAAAAAACAAAAAAACAGGAAAACTAAACCAGTGCCTTGTCTTTAACTCATTCACTGCCAGCCATTTTCTGTCTTATACTGCCAGCCGTTTTTCAAGCATTTTGACCCATCTTTCGAGACCCTGTGTTCTATTACCGTGTAAACAATGAAACTACCAAAATAAACTTATTCTCTGGAAAAAAAAAAGGTTGTTTCTAACTTTTTTTAGTGACACATCAAACATCTGAACAGTTTTCCTTCTATAAAATAACAAATACAACACTCATAAAGGGTTTATGAATCGATTCAGAATCGTGGATGATTAGAATCGCGATTCCTATGTGAATCTATTTTTTTCCCCCCACCCCTACAGTACTGTCACTTACATGGTGGTCAATTTCAGCATTACACTTAGTTTACAGATTTGATATTGAGCGACAAGCTCCACCAGAGTGTCTCTCGCGCCCCCCTCCGGCGGAAAACGCAATTGATGTCTATAGACGTCAATGGCAGTGAACTTTTGGAATTGAATTGACATCTATAGACGTCAATGGCAGGGAAAGAGTTAGTAATGACATCTGAGACAATACTTTTGTTTTGAAGAAATACTAGATTAGATGGAAAACATCCTTAGGTTGTTTCATAAGGGAGAACAGAGCTTCCAGAAGCACAGACTCACACAGGGTCATGGTGATGTATAGTATGTGTGAACTATTGCACAAGCTTGTTTGTCTTCATCTATTCACTGCTTTATATGGCTCATTATTATATTTCCTTGTTACACTCCTTTTACTTATTTTTTTTATTTGAAAGTATTCGCTTCTCTCTCTCATAACAAAAGCGTTGGACCAGATTTAAACTAGATTTAATAATGATAAGAAGACAGTCCAACATTGTTGGAATTACACATCTAATTCAGCGGCTACATACGATCATGTGCATGGCGGCGTCATGATGTGCTACAGTGGCGTTCCTCAGAGAGCAGATATTATCCTCAAGACGTGCGGAACCCTGGGTGTAAAACCAGCCATGGATGTGGATCATGGATCTTAAAAGGCACACTTGTCAATGCTGTGGCATGAATAATGTATGAAAGTGTGCACTCTGGATGCCAAGACAGAAATCATTTACATTTCATTTGCGTAAGCGATGGCCAGTGCAGGTCCGACACCGATGTGATTCGTACCACGACTTATCTCGATGATCAGCAGTCTCATCTTTTCTAACTCTGACAGCAAACTGATTTATTTTTTTTTTATTTTTTTTTTTAATCACACTGTTGTGATGGAATTCTGTCTAACCTTTTTTTTCTGTTTTGTTTCTGGCTTTGTATTGCTGTTGGCACATTATAATGAACACTTTGTTCTTTTGCTTTGAGCCCAAAATACAAATGAGCAATGTGATGGAAATAGAAGGGGGATTTGAATTAACTTTCCAAACACAGTCTATTTTGTAAAAAAAAAAGAAAAAAAGCAGAGGATAAACGGAAGGGAAAACAAACTTGAGAACTGAGATGAATACAAATTAACCATAATTGAATAAAATAGACATGGACTCATCTGGTTGTGTGGTTTGCTTTGCCATAGATTGGAAGACATGTTTGGGCTCTCTCTCTCCCGACAAGTTATAGATTGTGTTTGACTATAATGGAGTTATTTTACTTTGAATAAAAAACATATCATTAGACACACAACTTTTTCTGTTATAGATTCACTTCAACATATTTTTTTTTGTCTGTGTGGGAAATGGTTTGACACATAATGGCCATACTAACCTAATTTACTAACCAACAGTTATTTAAAGGTTGTGAACTGCATGGATACATTTAGCTGGTGTTGTCTCTTACCTTAACTCAGAATGATGATGATAGCCTCACATTTAAAATTTATTTCAGTTGAGACAATCACACTAAAGCCTTTTTTCTTTTTTTTTTCTTTGTTATAACTACAGTACTTTTGCTCTTCCCAGTTAAAAAAAATCATAATTTCAGCATTTTGTGCATGGTGTTGTTGTCAGTTGCGAAGACTCTTTCCCAGCAGAGAATAACCCATCTCTCATGCTTCGCCTTGGACTCCATGTGCTATACTGGATAAAGAGTGGGCAGAGATGGGCTTTTAGGGTCAAAAATCTTGGGAGGGTGACATTTTTTGCCACTCAGTTTGACCCAGACCTAATTGTTGCCCTCTTTGACTTGACCTCAAAGGAAGCCTGCGCTGTTCTTACAAATGAAGGTCATGCTGGCATAGCCTTTTACACTCTCCTTGCAAGATGCCTGATACTAAAAAGATGGAAAACGAATCAAGCTCCTCTGTCTCTGATGGATCAATGGATCACGGATTTTATGCATTTCTTAAAACTGGATAAAATAAAGTGCTACACTAAAAGGTTCATTTCAGGACCACGTGTTTTTTTTTGGTTCATATTGTTTCTTTAAATATAACGTACTTATTTTTTACCTCTTTTTTCTTTTGAATAATTTGTTATTGCCATCGCCATGTGTGCATGTGCGATAGCCACATTGCAGGACGTGCAATGTTTTCTCTTTTTTAAAACCGCAACTTTTGTTTTGCATCAGAAAAGCATCTCTCCCGCTCTCTGTCACTCTCTCATTCTTTCAGTCAACTCACAGTCAGCCCCTCCCACTATACGCATGCTGTCCCTCACACACCATGCCGAAGATGAGCGATAAGAGACTGTGCCCACTTCCAGACTGAGATGACACTAAACAATATTTTTATTTGCCGTTTTTAAAAAGTTCCCCGTAAACACTGCATCATATCAGGAAATATCCCCCCGTCGGCTGTAGAACGTATGACAGGACTTGAAGTTGTGCTGTAACATTCTACCAAAAACAAAGATGTACACACTACAGATAGAGACAGAATGAACTGTGCCAAGGGAAAAAAGCATAAATAGTGTCTGTTTACATTTACAATCCGTGCCCTTTGCGTGTGAATATTAAATCAGTCAGACCCAGAGTCAGAAGACACTGTCGCTTGTGAAACACCTCCACAGCGGACGTTATTCTTCTTCTGCGGTACAATGTACGCAACCGGATGTACCCGGACCAGGAGGATCCGCTGTTCAGGAGAAATACTGGTTACGTAACCAGAGTGTTTTTTCAGAGATCTCGCTGAGCCCGGGATTACAATACATCAAAGCATTCTCAGCAGTGGCTGAACTGTTTGTTTCGAACCTTCACGGCTTCATAAACGAGGTAACATCGCAGATACACACAAAAAAACAGCATTAATTGGAACTTCCGGTCTAGGTCCGCTTTAAGCAACTTTACAGAGCCCCGGCCACTTTTTCTTCAAATAAAAGCGTCATAAACCTAAATATTTTCTGAGAAAGAAAAGAACAGTTCTGCCACACGATCCATCTAACTGTATTTACTGTGGCCGGAGAATCAGACACACACACACACACACACACACATAAGCGCTGTATAAGCACACACACACACAGTCACAGACATACTGTATTGTTTATTCAAGTAAAAATAGGTTCTGTTTTTTCCTCTCTTTATGTTTCCGATTCAAAATTATTATTATTTTTTTTACCAGCAATCCTGTTCATTCACAGATGAGTCCCATCTGGTGAGAATTCATATATATATATATATATACATTTGTTTTTTATTTTTAATATAGCAATATACATAGCCAAAAATGTTTCCAATATCATACAGCTTTATTTGTTATTAATATTGTATTTGATTATACCCCTATTAGGCTTTACTTTTATGTAGTCCTATCGGTGGGTGAGCGCGATGTTGGGAACAGGTAAGAGAAGTGTAATTTGCCAACATGCAACATTAATAATACATTTACTGGCATACATTGCTGCAATCATCTAAGCACATAAAACTCAAGGTTTGTATTTGCCTGTGCGTGCATATGTTGTGGTTCCACAATAAAATTGATTCATAAAGTTGATTCCTTTATACTGTGGTAGTGCAGAAACACTGACAAATACTATCACATTCTGCTACATTTACAATTCTCCTGAGACCCAAAACTCCCAAGCGGTGTCTTTAGTATCCTTTGGGATACGGGCTGTAATTTCTTGTGTATGGGAAATGTCAAGGACAGTGAATCTATAGAGGAGCTGGGTTCTGCAGAATTTGCAGTTGAGTCAGATTGAGTTGAATACGCATGGGTGTTGTGCTGAATGGCCTAAACAGTGAGCACATACAGCTATGGTTAGCCTTATCTGGAACTGTTATGGAGAGGTGCTGATGCAACTATATAATCATTTTGGAGGCTTTAGTTTGTGGTGCTATACATTTAGGTTTTGCTTTATATATAAGGATACATTTTATCTAAACACATACAGCTCAAAAAAGAACAATATCAATGTCATTCAAATAAAATACTCATGTAACTCACATTATTTATTATTATGCGTCAATATAATTGATACAGTCATCTGTGCAATAATTACTCTTTGTAGTTAAATGTGTACCTTTTTATATGCAATTTAATCATTCTATATTTTAAAGTGGACCTAGACCGGAAGTTCCAATTAACGCTGTTGTTTAGTGTGTATCTGCGTCATTATCTTGTTTAAGAAGCCCTGAAGGTTCAAAACAAACAGTTCAGCCACTGCTGAGAACGCTGTGTTTTATTGTAATCTCGGGCTCAGCGAGATCTCTGAAAAAGCCTGGTCCAGTTACGTGAAACAGCAGTTCTCCTGAACAGCAGATCCATCTGCTCCGGGCACTAGTCTGGGTACATCCGGTTGCGTACATTGAACCGCAGAAGAAGAATAACATCCGTTGTGGAGGTGTTTCACGAGCGACAGTGTCTTCTGACTCTGGGTCTGACTCCGGGTTAAAGTCATAAAAGGGACTGCGGCGGGGAGTCGTGACGAAACTATTTTTAAACATTGTTAAAACAATGTTTTGATAATGAGTAGCAGTGCATCCACTGCTTTAGAGGGGGGAGCTGCACTTCTGAGAGCTTTTGTGCCTTTGTCACTTCCGGGTATTGGCAAATCATAAGACAGTTGGGAAGGCTCTACACTGGCTGGCCAATCACAACACACTCTGTCTTCTGGGGGTGAGATTTATGTCTGAAATATCGCAGCTCAACACAGCGTCAGAAAAGACAGATTTTATCGGCTCGTTTACAGCAACTAGGAGGTTTTTGACCATAAAAACAAGTCAATGTATGTAAGTAGACCTCCATAACTAACATATATGTGCAACAGGACCACTCTATGTGAGCTTTAATAATGTGTTGCTTTCTTTGCTTGCTCATATGCGTCGTAAATCTGTTCTATATTTTACTGTATTCCTTACTCTGTGTGTATTGTGCATTTGAATGTTTCTATTTTATATTTATCTTATTGCTTATTCCTCGATTATATTACCATTTAGTTTCACTTGTCTACCTCTGTAACAAGTGACTTTCCCTGGTGTGGGATCAATTTAGTCAAATGTAATTATTGAAGGACATTTGCAAATCTTTTTATAAAGCTGAATGCAACATTGTTTTTTTTAAGCACGATTAGCTTGGTTTATGACAAACCAAGAATGTAATCACACCCTGAAAATGTCTCTGTAAGCATTTAAAAACTGCAATTGCATTTTGGAGCTTGTGTTGCAGGGATGTTAACACACTGAGTGAGTCTGCACAGTCTCAGCAGTATTTAAGTTGATAGCCAGTCATGAAATTCAAAACAGTGTTGTCAAGACACAAAGTAATCAATAACTGACGGAACAGAAAACAATACCTTCTGTTTCTTTCCCTGGAAAAAATGTGAAGATCCAGTGTGAAAATATCTTACATTAAAGGCTTAATACAGCAATAAATAATAAAGCAAAGTTGAGAACGCCTCCATCTCCCCACTGATGATTATACTGTGTGAATAATGAAAAGTGAAGCAAGTTTATTTACTCGCTGCTCTAGCTGTGTAATAAATGTGCTGCCAGGATTTGTTGAGGAAAAAAAAACATGCACTTTTGCCAGTGAGACTAACCGTCCTGCTTTTATTCACTTTTTTCACTAACAGATGGTTACAGTAGCTCATTTAGATCCCATAACAGGCACTGAGGACATTAATCCAAGCTCTCATTCATCATATTGTAAAAACATGTCATGTGGCATTGAATGGTCACAGTAATCAACCAGCTCTGTCCTCTTGTGTATTGATTCCAGGGAGTTGTACGTGTTGTGTGAGTCGATCGCATTCTTGGTGATATGAAACACATTGACTTGTAGCTTCTCTTAGTGCAGGACTTGACAGAGGCAGAGCTGCCAACAGATTGGAAAGAGTGAATCACTTGATGTTTTTGATGTAGGTTGCTGTTGCGACTCTTCTTTTTGCTTTATTCAGCAAATAAGATGCCTTGCTTGAGTTTGAGATGGCCCCACTGGCCATTTTTGTTCATTGTTATGTTGACTAAAGACATTTTACAAGTCGCACACAAATGTGAGTAAAACACTCACACTGTCGAGCTCCGTCTTAGTGGTACCTGTGTTGTTTGTAGATTTGAGGGAAAGCTCTGGAAAAAGAGCTAAATGAGAAACATATAGAGACCAGAATTAGTACAGGACCATTAAATAAATATTTATTTTAGAATAAACTTATTACATGAAGCAGGATCTCAGTCAACCCAAAATGCTCTAGGTCGCTTAGGCATATGATGTTTACAGCAGGAAATTTAAATCTTGACAGTGGGAACAAAAGTCACTTGGGCATAAAAGAGGTGTTTGCCTGCACTATTCTCTTCCTCCTCTCCCAGCAGTGACCTTGTTAACCCAGCTTCTACTTTTAATGCAGGCCAAGAACCATATTCAGTAGCTGCTGTGAACCGAATAAGCAGTGGTAATTGCCTCACTAATGTAGATTGCCGCGAGCAGGCTTGATTCAACTTTGGTTTAAAAGATGTGGCATGGATTTTATTTCAGGTTCTAAGACGGACACAAATTTTAGTTTTCATTTTCCGTTGTCAGTTTTAACTCGATTCTCATTCTGTCTGCCCTGTATCATGGATTCCTGAAACGACACATTCCGCACAAGAGCGACAGTGAGCGGATTTCACTTTTATGTTGATGCACTCGAGCCATCCGAGATGATAAGAGCAGCTCTGACAAGCTGGATATTTTCTGACTCTCACTGAGCATCGTCCTCATCTTCTAAAGGCCTGGGATCGCCACAAATCACAGTATCAGTCAGACTAACTAACTAGTTGGCCTCTCTTCACAGAATGTGACGAAATGCCATTAAAGTTGTGCATCTTGAGCTAATCTGACTCATTTGCTACACCTACACCATGGCTACATAGAAGGTGGTGTTAAACATATTCATTTCTAGATGACAAAACAATCTCAACAAAATGTAACACTGCAATGGCCTTGACCATTCGATGTTAGAAATGTGGCTTGGCCTCTAGAGAGTGCAGCAGGGATTGAGCCATACGGTTGAGTAGGCTCATCTTGACTTACAGTGCGGTGTACTTGTAAATTACAGCATGTGAAAGAGTTGTCAGACCAGCTGAAACCTGTTTGGGAGGTCTGGATGTGCTTATTAAACCAGAACTGCTTAGCTGTCCATGTAGTGATGTAGTGTCCTTGTCAAACGCTGGTGGCAGAGAAAGACTTCAAGAAAGAAATTGTTTATGCTCAACAACCTGTACAGCTGTGTCTTTGAGGGTAGAATGGATTGTGATATTGTGGCCATGAATCAGCTGCTTCAACATATACATATATATTACTTGCAGGGGCTGGAGCTGCACAATGTAGTCAAAAATCATTCTGCACATAATTTTGACAGATATTGCGACTACAATGTGATTAAAAGTGATACGACTGAAAGTTTTCACTGTTGTTTTCACAAAAACAAAACAAAGTCATGATTTACAATGATGAAAAAAGGCATGTTGTTTTCTCATCTGAAGAAAAAAATATCTTACTTGAATAATTACAGTACATTTTGATATTGCACATAGAGCTATTGAAAAAAAGTATAGGGATTTCATTTCAGCCTTTGAAATTTCACAATTCATAAACAATTAATTATTCACCCCAATATTTTGTTTGTATTTATTGCTATAATACCAATGATCATTTGGTTGTTGTATCTTTGAGCAGACAGAAATAATATGATATAAGTGAACTTACACTCATATTGTACTATAGGTTACAAATATCCATCCATTCTGGCAACATCCATGGCTCGAGGCATTGTGTTTTCTGGTTGTGTGTCAGTTCTTCATTACATCGGTGTACATGAAATGTTGTTGGAATGCCTTAAGGGGATTTCATTACATCTTGTGCAGATGTCCACTTAGGTTTGAGATTACATTTCCGTGTTAAAAACTCAAAGGTTAATGTCACTGTGACCTCCCAAGACATTCTGGCTATAAATAGTTAACATTAATGTATCTTTACTGGTCATATTGTTATGTAATGCAACCCAGTCATCAGGATCATCAGTGCTGCCGTTGTACATTTCTGCAAACCAGTGTCTGAACTGAATTTATCTGTATGTCTAAAGACCTGCATATCATGTAATAGTTTTTTTTTTTTAGTTCTTGTGGCAGCTGTGAAAGATACGATGGTAATATAGAATCATTCCATGTAGGTTTAGGCAGTAAAATGATCCAGTTTGGGCTGAAAAAAAGTATGGTTTCTTCTCAAATGGTCACAACATTGTCCAGAGCCAATATTTAAGTGTTTAGTCTCAAACTGGTCTCAACTCTTTTCTGTTGTGGACATGCATGTTGTGAATGTCTCACTATGTATGTATGTATGCATTTTTTTTTTACAAAACACACAAAATTGTATTTCTCCCAATGCAAATCAAATATGTGCTTCAGTCACTCCTTTATCTGGTTGAACTCTGTCTTTTCATTTCAAGTAACAATGTAGTTATCCGTCGATGTGTCATCAAAATCATTTTTGGAGACGCTATTTGAAGGTTACCCCCTACGTTGTGTCACTTTAAGTGAATAATATGCTGTTTCCTGTGAGTGCACGCTTACTTATTACCTACCTGTGTGATTGTAATGATGCTGTTGCAAAGACACACTGCAGTTCCACCTACTCTGTCTTCCTCTAACAAGGTTGGCTGCTAATTCATCATCACTGCTGCGTTTGGAAGAGCTTTTATTTAAATTAAAAGTAATTGGAGGTTGGGGGGGGGAGATATATGAGGGGGAAGAAAGTCAGTTTGTCTCCATATACAATGTAAAGCCTTGGCCAATTCATTTTTTCCTCTAAGTAAAATGAGATAAATGGAGTGACAGTCCATTACACTGCGTGTATATTTGTTTTCCTGAACTGCCTCTGTCTGTTTCAGCTCAAAATGTGAGAACAGTGCTATCTCAACACTTCAGGTGTCACGAGCTGCATCATTTCCAATTCAATAATTTAGAAAATAGGCTACATTATTCTTAGGAGCTGTTTATTTTAATAAGATAACGTTAACCTCATTGTAGTCTCCATGCAGCACGCTTGTGAAGTCAGCAGAGCGGCAGGTTAGCCATTATAAAACAGTATATCGGATCGTAACCATATTGGACAGTACGGGATATGCTTTTTATTTATGCCTTTAGCCTGTGAATTCATTTCTGTTTCCAACTCAGTTGGGTTGAGACTTTTGACCTTGTTACATTTCTGGCAAATGCATTCTTCATAATTCATACTTGAGCTGGCACCGGGTCCAGAGTAGAATACAGAGGGAAATTAAGCTAGCATCGATATGTCGATTCACTTCTACCTTTTAGCTGGCCTCAAAGGAGATAAGTGATACTCATAATCACAGTTCATGGACGTCCCTCATGAAAGTAAAAAAATAAAATAAAATGTTGCTTAAGTTACTTCCTGTGGCTGCATGGTATTGAATTTGCATTTAATTACTTGCTTGAGGTCACCGCACAGACCAATTCAGTGCGCACGCCTGCACTAAATAAAACACCCACATCTGCAAGTGATCAAATTGATATGAATGATTATATTTTTAGAGACATATAGAGGACTTGCCGTGAGCACAGGCGTGGGAGAAAAAGGTGGCAGTTAAGCAGTTGAAGACGGGAACACGGTGTTCACTCTGAAACTTTTGGCCTTAATTGCCCCTTAAAGTAGAAACAGATTCGAAGCCATATGATTCCACACACACCTCACAGCAGTGGAAGGTGGTGGCTGTTTGTCAAAGCAGTTTGATAGTGACATCAGCTAAGAGGAGTAATATAAGAAATGATGTAGGCTTTAGGGAAGGCTGCTTCGTTCTGAATATTGGTATATGAATGTGGATGATGTATGGTCATTGACCTCAATTTAATCAAACTATGCAAAAACTTGTGTGGGTACTATCCAGCAGCTCCTGATAATTCTTGATATATTCCAAAGCAATGCTTGAGATCAATATCAGGGTTGCTGTAAAAAAAAAAAAAAAATACTATATGTGAATCCAGTTCAAGAAAAAGTGACCAATTAACATACTTTATGATTAGGAATGAAGCTGATTTGAGCTATTTGAGTGTCCGATGTTTTACTTATCTGAAAATATTCTCGAGAGCAAGAACATTTTTCTCTGTAATGACATTTCTACTGTTCAGGGTGACACCTTCTGTCTCACATTCCATCATAATTATCTCAGGTGCCACATGTTCTAGTTAAAATATACTCAACAAAAATATAAATGCACAGACTTGAAATGGTGACCAAAAATAGAATGTAATGTTAGAATTTGCTTAGATTCTTGATGCATTTGTTTAAGGATTGATTTGTTTTGCTCAAACCCAGTAGTCCAGTGTCACTTGGCCACTCCTATTGACGACAATCTCAGATTGAGTATTTCAACTCACGAGAGTCATGGAGCATGGCAGAGTGGTGGTCAACATACGTGACCAGTACACAGACACTCCTTATGGTCTGGTCACGTTACGTTACTGGTTACGTTATTGAAGTTTGTGAACTTGGATCATCGACCTCCATTGTGTTCTTCCTGCCATTACTCCAGGGCTTTTGTTTTGAAATTGATCCTAATGCTTGCAAACTTTATTGATAAAGTTGTACGGTTACTCTGTTTTGTCAAATAACAATAACTATAAGTTTTTCTTTGTGCATTTATATTTTTGTTGAGTGTATGTATAAGTGAGACATTAAACAGTGGGAATGTTGATTTGCTCATCTGCATTAAAGATATGGAAGAAGATCAGATTGTAATTTTAGCGAATAGGTTGATGTAAAGTATCAAGCAGCATCTTCTCTTTGACCTGTTTGACATCCAAGATGTTCTGCAGAAGGATAATGATGTCAAAAGTTGATTTAAAGATTTGTACTGGAACAGAATGTTAATAAGTGTGTGTTGTAGAACATAATTATTATACAAAGATTGGATGTACTTTAACATTACATGGTTTGATTTTAATAAATGCTCCCTAGTAATAATGGGTAATACTGTCTAATCACTGGTACAGTACACTCTCTCAATCTGGCATCTGACCCCTTTATTGAATTACTGCTATTTATATGGTGAAGTGACTCATTTATTAAATCCCTTAAGCTGCACCAGACATACCATAATTACTGATTTCCCCAAGTGCAATTTTCATATTAGAAATAGTGTAGATAAAATGTTAAAATGTTGCTTTTCAGTAGAACTGCCTCGACATATGGTAAGCGGGTGTGAATATTCACCAACTCTCCGCACATTTTAAACAACAATCCAAATAGTTTGGAGGATGCGTTCATTATAATCTGTTTATTTTTACTCTGTTGTTTTCTTCGTGTTTTTGAGAGGCTCTTGTTGAGATAATTGATAGCAAGACATACTCCTTGTTGGCACATGAATAGAGAGAAATGTGAAACAGAAGGCTGATGTGTGTAAGATTCTTTAAAGTTTCTTTAAACCACCATCATGGGCGACGTTTTGTAATCACAGGCCCAGAACACTAATGGTTTGATTGCTGCTTTTTAGTAAAGTAGGACACACAGCCCACAGCCATTCTAAAAAATTTAACAACTCCAATCTGCATTTGCCTTTTGATGAACATAATTATATTGTGTTCTCCAAATGCCTTCAGGTCTGTGTGGAGCTGCTGGTGGGATATATCTTGTTTGCTCGCTGTCTGTTTGGAAATGTTGAATGTTTTCAGCTGATTGGATGAATGAAGTACACAAAGCTGAGCGGCATGTGTATGCAGATCAGATGAGGGCTAATGTTAGCAGCCATAGCTTAGGGCTCACACTTATGGAAATGCATAAAGTCACACGTAATTAGGTATTTATGGCATTATAGTACAACAGTGTGAGCTATTAGAGCAAGGCGGTTGATATAATATAGCCCTTAATGGCACTGTTGAGAGCCAGAGAGAAGCAAATGTCAGTTTCTACTCTCATTTGTTCAGATAAAAGATCTCCAACAGCCAATGGCATGTTATCACTTTTATACTGACACTAAATTGCATTGTGTTTTTGTAGTAGCTGATATGGTACTTCAGGAATTATTTTATATATGGGAAAAAAAAAACAATATATACATTTTTATGTTGTTTATTAACATCTTTACATCACAAATCTTAACAAAGGTTTAAGGTGCCCTTTTACTCTGTGACATTTCTATACACATTTAAATAAATAAAATGTGCTTATATATGTTTATGGTCTGTGTGCTTCAGTGCATTAAATAATTAATCATTTTCCCCTTAATTACCTTCTATGTCATAATTATATGTTCTACTCTGTGTATGTGTGTATGTGTGTATGTATGTATATACATGAGAACAAATTATGTGATGAAATGTTGTAGAAGGATGTCAAGAGGAAACTGTGTATATTAATTAGTTCATGTTTCATGGAGCAGGGTTGAGATAAAATAAGGTTTAAACTGCTTCACACTCCTTTTCCAACATGAGAAACCGATGAATGTGAATGATTTGATTTATGTGTCTGCTATATAAATAAATAAAATAAACTAAATGTTAACTACAACCTTAATACTGACAGGTTCAAATCTTCAAGGTTTACAGGAGAACAAAATAAATGCTTTGGTCAGTTGCAAACAAAAACATCTGACATTGTGTTTATCGTCTTCATGGTGTAATGTGCTTTTGACAGCGCAGTACACACCTCCACTCTTGTTCTCTGACTTTATACTGTATATCCAGTGTATCTCCACAACCAAATTCCTCTAAACCTTATTTTCAACATCGTCATCTTTAGAGCTTTGGACTGCGTCCAGTCTTCTTTGGTAACACTGTCGCTAGAAGTTTTTCGTAATTTTCTCCATTTTCCTGATTCGTTCAAAGCACTGTTCCTCTTTATCAACTATTATTCATTTTAAATTCCCAAATGATAAATTGTCCTAAAGGTATATAATTCGCTCTTGAGCTAATCATTTTTATGGATTAAGCAAGAGCACTTGGGTGCCTGGAATAGTTCAACACACAGCTGCAACAGACCAGAGCCCGCACAGTTACTCAATTCTTTAGAATTAAATAAAGGACAGTGCTATTTTGGAACCATATAAATAACAAGGAAGCTTATAGAAATAATTGTCAACTCAGAAGTAAGTAAAAATTTAACAAAGCTACAGGAATACATTACAATAGTGTAAAAGAAAAAAAAAAAGAAGGAAGTATTGAATAACATTTTCAATTGTGTTTGATATCAAATGTCACACCAATGAAACACGTTTGTTTGAAACTGAAAACTTGGAGAGACAGAGACCAAGATCGAGTGAAGGAGAGGATGAGGAAACAATTTTTGCTGTGCACAGCTCGACTGTGAGAGGAGATTGCGCCCATTTAAGAGGGAGAAAATCATTATGTGGTGGACAATAGTGTGCTGACACAAATGAATGAATGTATAGGGAACAATGGATATTCTATCCAGTGCCTCATGATTAACTGAACATCCATTGCTAGTGCCAATACAAGACACACATGTGATTGATAAATTCCAGGCAATAACTAATGTAAACAGGAATTCATTTAGTATTATTTGTCGTTCATATCAGAACATCTCCCAATACTGAAAATAATGCTTCAGTGTTTTATCTTTCCTAAATTGAACTGTGTATTATAGAAGTGGGAGTGGAAGACATGGCAGTGCCATTATGAGAAAGGTAGTGTATAAAATGTGGACTATAAAACTCCCACTGTGAAACAAACAATGCAAACCTCAGTCATGACTCTTGATTTTGATTAATTTGGACTTTAAGATGCCATTTGGTCTTTGATTTTTCTGTCTTTGATCTCAGTTATTGTATTGGTTATTTTAAACGTGCCTTGTTTTGTTATTTGCCATGGTTTTAAGCAGTTGTGGATTTATTACTGTTGACTGCTACATGAAAACAAATAGGTGATTGTTGCAGGGGTTTTCTGATAACTCCTCCAGATAAGTAAACAGAGATCACAGACTAAAAAAAAAGTCCAGCTTAACGTTGGTGAAAAAGTTCAAATAAGTCAACAACATATCCTGACTTGCCTCGCTAAAAAAGGAGGAGAATTCCTCTGTCTGTCACCTGAATCTTAACCTCTCTCTGTCCACTTTACCCACTATTGAGTCCTTTGGTAACCTTGGTTGCTATGGCTACTACTGATGAGAATGGAACAACTGTACACATCTTGGGCTCTCAATGAAGTTTGGACTGTTGTGGCATCTGGCTGACCCTGTTTGTATGGGCTTACTGAGTAAGAGGATATACTGACTGACTGACTGACATAATTCCCTAAAACAGCTTGTTAACATTCGGTCATTGCAGCTAATAAACACCATGTGAGGTTGTTGAGCGAGAGCAATTTTAATTGGCCTGTAGTGGAGAACAATCTCTCACTATTAAAAGAAGACATGCGGTAAGTGTTGATACTAGTCCATGGTTCATTTGATTTGATTTGGTTTGGTTTTACCAAAGCCGTGCCTGATGAATTCTGCACCTTTGTGTTCCATTGAACGAGTTCTTAACTCGTTGCACAGGATTTTTAAAATTAGATTATTTCAAATGCAATGAATGCCTGTCATTAATTGCATCTGACAAATAGCACATTTCACACATGCACCTGACAATCTGTCTTCATACTCCTAAAAATATATCTTTTCAAATAAAAAAAAAATGACAGATTAAGCATTTCATCTCCATTATGATTATGTTAAACAATATGCTGCAAATAAGAGACAAACACACCTTTTTTATATAATCAAACGCACTCCAACTCCATATTTTAGAGTGTATTTTAGGAGCTCTGGGCTTGAAGTGGAATAGCGTATATTGAGGTGTTGTGATCGTTACGTGACTGTCACTATGGCTGTGTGATCTTTTTGAATCTAAAATGATAGTATCAGAGACACTAAGTGAATGAATGGGCCTCCACGAGCATCTTTGATCAACAGCTTGATCTCAGACTCGATACTTTGTGTGTCAACTTTTTTGATGTATGTTACGCCAAAGCTTTCCATTCCATTGTCTCCTATTCATCACAGCACAGACTCTGACTGCTAATTTGTCTGGATCCAGAGCAGATCTTAACTATGACTTCACTTTGAAATGGGATTATTTTCTTTTGCTTCTCACTCTGCCTCTCTCTTCCACACACGCGCGCACATTCCCACATTGCCCAGGGGATGTTACACTACCGGGGGGAATCGTGTTCCACACTACCAAATGAGCGCTTAGAAGCAGAAACTGTGTCAGTTGTTGCTTAACTCTGGAGGCTGTGGGCCCTGTAGAGCTCAGATTCAATCAAAGCAGAGCTGAGATCAAAAATGCCTTTCATTTAGAGAAGGCATTCACATGGACCCATAGAGCTACAAATTTAGTGTGGCAGTATGGCCTGTAAAATTAGTTGAGGTTCTTCTTTTTTTTTAAACCTACTCAATAAAACTGATATTTTGTTCAATGATTTGAACAAAAACAAAAGCAAAAAAACTAATTTTGGCAAATGGCTGTACATATTTGGGACAACAGCAGGCGACAAGATATGTACAGCTGTAGTTTACAGGGTAACACAAAGCAGACTAGAGAGGCAACAAAACCAAGAACAAGCAAGTGTAAAGTCATTATAAAAGAGAGGAGGCAAGATGCCTATGAGGCTCTGCACCACAGGAAGATTTTGTAGAGATGAGGACCTTTCAGGGACCAAGAAATGTCACCTGCATTTTATTTAGTTCCCCTTTATTCAGCAGAAATATATGACAACATCATGGAAAATGTTATGTTGTGCATTACATATTTGCATATATGGGACACAGCATAATGTTTTATTATATTACAACGTATTGAAATATGCAATAAATTGCTGCTTTTCATATTTTTATAAAGTCAAAAATATATTATTACTTATTTAATTATATAATAAAGTAATATAGTAGTGGATATATTTTAATTATGCTGTTTAATATATGGTGTAATATATAAATATATAATATACTTTATTGATACTGATACTTTATTTTAATATATATCATTTTATTTCTGATTATATCACTTAGTTAACAGGAATATTAACTTCATTTAATATATATATATATATATCTCTATATATATATAGAGATATATATATAAATAGATATATATATCTATATATATAGATATCTATATATATCCATGTGTGTGTGTGTTTAAGTAAACTAACTCTATATTCAGGTTGAAAACAGATTGTTCTATGATTGAGGTCAAGTTTAAAATTACTATTAAATGTTTTGTAAACAAAACCTTGAGGGAGAAAACACTGCCGTCACATTAAATCCAGCTATCGTCACGCATTTATTCTAAAGCTTGTTGTCATGCATTTTTTTTCTTAATGAATGCTAACAAAACAAAGATAGATCCAAACGTGACCATGGCAGACAGAAAACAAGGGTAAAACTAACATAGATTAATCTTTTCTTTGACTTGTTTGACTGAAGATAAAGCCCGTGAGTATGAAGCACATTTTGTATTGTTTATATGGATTTGTAGATGACAAGGAAATCCACAAATGCAAAAGTGATCACACACACACACATAAAAAAGAAACACAACATGAACATAAAGACCACAAAACCAATAACCACACAAAATACAAACGCCCCAGCATAATTGCAAAAGCTGAGCGATTCACACGCTTCTAACTCATCTACCAAGGTAGAATAATTTGTTCTCTTAGGTGAAATAGATTGTTTCAACTTGAACGAAAGACATTGCACCTATAAGTAGTTATACTGTTAATTTTCATTGGTGTAATATACTGTATATATTTTTTCATAATGTACATTTTTTTAAGTGCAATATATTGTCATTTTTCATACTGTCAAATTTTTTATACTGTAGTTTTCTCATCAGTGCAATATCCATATCGTTATTTAATATCCTTATTTAATAGCTCAGCCTTGTTTCCTTACACTGTAAATACCATGTGCATACTGTGTATATTCTGCAGACCGGTTGTAATGTACATTCTACATTCTATTTTTAAACCTATTCTTATAGGCAGTGTTAATATCTTCATATATTGTACTTTATATATTCTATTTCTTTTTGGTAATGCATGTTTATTACTTATTATCCTTATCTTTATTGTCTTGCTGCTGTAACACTGGAAATTTCCCCACTGCGTGATGAATAAAGGACTATCTTATCTTATCTTATCTTATCTTATTATACTGCCAACAAAGACTCCTAACAACAAGTTTTCAAATTGTAGACACAACGTGAAACAATACACTTTGAAAACTACAACGGTTGTAATTAAATTATGCTTTTTTCCCCATTGTTAATTCATTTAGAAATACACTGTATAAATGTTACAAACAATCCACATTTTTAAAGTGGCACAATGGAGGTTTTTCAACCTTCAAATAATAAACTTATAACAGAGTGAAAGCCTGAGCGGATCTGCATCGTCTGCCTTGGCATTATGCAATTTCTGGTTTCAGTACTGCCACGCAAAACCTTACATATTATACCCCAATCGTTCAGCTTTAGTACCTCATATCAGATGAAGGGATTGAGTTATCTAATCACTGTCCCATGTGACACCTTGAACACGCATTGCTGCACACACAGTCGAACTTGTCAAAAATACAACACGCAAGGTGTGCGACACAGGTTTGAAAATGTCCCTCTGATGCTCTTCAGTTTGGGGATCCTGAAAATCTGAGACAAACTGAAAACATCTGAGAGGTAAAAAGTATGGTGGCCCTGAAGTGCAAACCACCAACACAAATAGGACAACACAACAAATTAGTTAATGTTGTTGTGTTTTAGCTAATGTTGCGTTTTAGTTGTCGTTGTGTTTCAATTAAGTTGTCATTTGTCAAGTTGTCTAGTTGTCATTGTGTTTTAGTTAATGTCGTGTTTCAGTTAATGTTGTTGTGTTTCAGTGAATGTCATTGTGCTTTAGTTTATTTCGTCGTGTTTAAGTTAATGTTGTTGTGGTTTCCTATTTGTGTTGGTGATTTGAACTTCAGGGCCACCATAATAAAAAGCCTTTAATATTACATATTGTATTTATAGCAACAGTAAAAAACATGCCAACATACTGTAGGCCATCAGTGCCTATATCAGGGCAAAAATGTTCCATCCCTGGACTGTTTTATACGCAGTCAACACATGAATCAAATGAACATTACTGATCATGTCCAACATAAAAAAAGAAATACATAAAATGAAACATGTTCAGTTTTTAGTAGAATACATTAAAAACATTATACAGATGCTAACAGAAAAGGAGTTAATCGAACTTGGATATTGTGTAGCTTGCCATTTGTAATTTAATTATTATTTTTTCTTTTGTTTCTACCTCTTCCGCTTATGAAGTCTTCTACAGACTATGCTGGACATTTTAAATGTGCTGCAGTTACCATTCTTATCATCTTTTGAATTGCGTACCATAGGGAAGTGGAGATTGCCAGTTCTTATTGTATGTTTATGTTCGGCCAAATTTAGCTTCAATGTACATTTAGTTCTGCCAACATAAAAGTCACTTGACTCTGTGAAGCACAAATGTTGTATTGGAATTTATAAATGACTCTTAACTGGGTTGCTTTTCAGTATCTGATGGAGTATGAAAACATTGGTCAGCTCACTGTGGATAGCATATTGGCTCTCCATCTGTCAAGAGTAGTTTTGGGAAATTGGAGATTGATGGAATAATTTGGTGCAAATGTTTAGTTGCTGGACTTTGTCAATCAATGATTTATCTCACAGCATAAGCTGGTGTGTATTACAATGAGTATTTGTTGTATATCTACACTAGAATCCTGGAAACTAGGCAGCCAACTGGATTACAAGAAGAGAAATAACAGAAACATTACTGATGTAAAATTAAGCATTAAATAGCAGAGGGTCGGCTTGGAGCCAAAATGAAATAGGAACTTTTTTAGTAATCCCTCTAGGCCTGACAATCTTCCCGTATTTGCTGATTCAATGGCTTTTCCTTCGTTTTTAAAAAAAAGGTAAATAAATGATCCGCATCCACGTGGAGCTTAAATAAATATAAGGATTCTGAAAATTCAGTACATACAATTCCTTTATGGACAACCATTGATTTATACAACGTTTTATTGACTAGTTGAAAAGTGAATTAGTCTTCGTGGGATCACGTTAAATGTGTCTTTTCTCATAATGGCTCAAACATTTCGTTCATCATCGTATATCCTTAAATTAAGAGTCAGGTCTTGTTAATGGCCCAAGCAGTGTGCATATATATATATGCATATAGTGGTACTGCTTGGTGAGGCGAATAAGGACATTTAATTCATTCTTTAAACTCTGAATGTTTTGAAGTGAAATACTAGATGGGATGATGTTTCTACTGTTGGAAGTTCAGTTTCTTGAAACTGATTATGACATAATCTTTACAATTTGTATATATACAAAATATATCATAAAAAATATAAAAAAATAAAATAAATAAAAAAATATATCATATATGAGACAAACACAGTGATATTTGAGAAGTGGAATAAAGTTTATATGATTTACAGAAAGTGTGCAAGAATTATTTAAACAAAATTAGGCATTTGCATAAATTTAGCACGTCTTGTTAAAATGCTACTCCACTTCACCAAAAACAATCCAACCACCATCACTTCCCAATGTGTCCAAATTTTTTCCCACTTAAATCATGTTTTGCAGCTATGGAATCTAAAAATATATGCCTTAAGACACCATGACTCCTTTATAAATGCAAAATCAATATTGTTCCAATAGAGGTGTTCCCAGGTGCTTCAACGTTTCTAAGGGAAATTCATTCCTCATGAATCTGATGCTCCTTTACCCGAGAATCAAAATAAATGATCCATACTTTCCAATCAGCCTTCAACACTGCGTGCATATTTACCCACATATCTGTGAGCTGGATTTTGTATTGTCAAACTGGTTTACAGTGCATTCAACACATTCACTACAGATACACACAGCACAACCAAACAGAAACCAACAAACACCGCTCATGTTGTATTTTCTGGGAATTGAACATTTCATTATGGCTAATGCTTTCTTTAGTTATGTTTGGAAGGCTCCTGATGGAAGGAAGTTTAACTTTGTCTTATTTTAGACATAACACCTTTCTGGAGCTTATTTACCAGCGGGTCTTTGTTCATTTTGCAATGAAGCAATGAGGTGCCTCACTCAATAGTTGTTGCTCTCTCAGATTATCTAAGTTAAGCTTTAAAAAAAAAAAAAAAAAAAAAAAACCTTTGGTGTCAGCTTTATGCCTTATGCAATTTTTTAGGAGGGCTTTTTTCCCCTTTGATATACAGAAGCCACACTGTTCACAGCTAGTCTCAGCTGGATTTAACCTTTACTGGGTGATCCTTGTCAGTGGAGTTAGGACACTTTAAAATTAGCAGCCATGGGTATTTTCAGATCAGGCCTTGTCAAACGTGAGAGAAGGTGGCATCTCATCAACTCTCATCAATAACTCAAAGTTGTGAATGTTCTCCTTCGGTTAAGCAAAGATGTTCAGGCCTTCAAATTCCACTTGGAGACAGCATATAAGCAGGTAATCCCTTCCTGCCCTGTTCTCCATATCAATGAGTATGGCTTTTTTTTAGATTCAGAGATATGCTCCTAGAGGATTACTCTCGCAGGTTTAAATAAGTCTTTTCTCGCTGATGTGCTGTGACAAAAAGGGTGCATACCATCATTTCTTTTTTCACTGTTGACACAGGCTTCAGAATTTTCATCAGCCTCCTTCAAGTATTTTGTCATCACCTCCATCATGACTTTTGCCAAGGGCATATTCTCTAACCAGCCATTGTGTTTTTTTATGTCGCAGCAGTTTAAGTTTTAACTTGCAGGTGGGAATATACCTAAGTTTGTTTATGCAGCAGACACAATGCCATAAAATTGCCGGTCATGGGTTTTTAGAGCTATTTATTTTTTTTCTGTGGTGAGTCCAACTATGGTTAAGTTTAGATTGTGTTTTGCTTGAAAAAGATTGCATATTATTATTCACAAAGGAAGGTATATAAGCCTTGGTGTCCTGCACATTATAACACAACAAGATATGTGTGGCAGTGTGTCCAAAGGTGCTGTCTTCCACCAGTTATTGCATACCATGTGAGACACTTCTGATCTGTCATAACAGTTAGCAGTAGTTATTCTAAGTCCACGTCCAGACGTAAACGGCACAAAACCTAAACTATCGTTTTCTTTCATTTCGTTTTTCAAAAAGTTCCCTGTAAAGACATTATTGTTTCAGGAAAAACTCCCTGAACTTACATACAATGCTGTAATTCATATGCCAGGACTGTACTTGTTACACCAAAAACCAGAGAAGACGACATTGTAAACCTTAGATAATAACAGAAACGGAGAAGGAATCAACCGAGCCAGAGGAAAGAAAAGTAAATAAGGTGTTTTTATTTAAGTGTATAGTTTGTCCATATTTAGCGACTTTACAGACCCCCAGTGACTTTTTTTTATTATTAAAAAAAAAAGTGACAAATCGACTTTCTGTCAAAAATCAAATTACTTAAAAAAAAAAATTAAATTCTGCCGCACGAGTGAGATCCATCCAACTGTATTTATTGCAGATGGAGACCCAGAAGAAGCACTGTGTGAGTGCAGAGCAGCGCACATGAACAGATGAGCTGTGAATGTTCAGTACAGTCAACTGTGTGTGGAACAATCACAGATTTCTTTTGTTTATTCAAGTAAAAATAGGTTTTGTTTACTCTTCTCTTTATTTAATGACTCAACACTTTTTTCACCCCCATGTGGGGAATCTCTAAACACAGGATGTGTTCTAGTGATATCTAGCATCTTTTCATGTTGACTCTACTTTTTTTTCATTGATAGTAGTTGGTAACTCTGTCAAACAATCTCCAAACATAAGACAATGAATGACAGCGCTAGAGAGAGCTGGGAATATGCTTAGATTCCTAAAGTATCGTATTTGCTGTGTACACAGAAACACGAAGCCGGCGTTTTGAGATCCGTTTCGGGCCCCCTCTGTGTGGACAGAACGCCTCTCTGGCAACAACAAAAAAATATGTGTATTCACCTAAACCTGTTAACGTGTGGACAGCCCCGAAATGGTTTAAGATCTCTTATAAGGGATCAATTCAATATAACATTTTACCACTGTCTTTGTAATTACTGTAAAAACTAAAAGAGGAAGAGGAGAGTGGAGGGAATGCAGAATGGGAAAAAAAAGAAAGAAAAATAAGTGGTGCTGAGGCGGAAGGTAGTAGCAGAGTAACAAACTGACAGATGTAAACACTCACAGCATATCTTTACATCGATGTATCGTGGGATTTGTCCTCATTAACGCTTGGTCATGATTCACTGTTATTGGTTTGTAGTTTGCATAATTGCGTTTAGTCAATTAGCCATGCAGTATATTCATCAATCTTAGTTTGCAGATTGCTTCGCTGTTGTGTTCATTTGTGTTAATAAGAAAGTGCATTTATTTATTAGGGAAGGCCATGAATATTTGATGATTACATTATTCATTTGATTAGAAAAAGTTGATCAGTTAATGTGACTATTTGTACTTATATTAAAAAAAAGATAGGACACTGACATGATGTTGTATTGGTTGCAGAAGTGATGAAATGTAAAAGGTTTCTAGAATCTAGCATCTTGATGCTGCTTCACTTAACTCAACACACTGTGAACCTACATTGGTTTTACTTGCTCTCATGCACTGGACTTTTAGAATCCCTATTCAATAACAGTGATGTACTACAGAGGGACACCGCTGATTTATCTACAGTTCTTCTTTCCTGCTGTGGTCCAGTGTTTTAGTAGAGGGTGCAGCAGTTGCACTCATTTCACTGTTGAAGCTCTAGTTTTCTTTGTTTTTTTAGTAGATTTCTATTCTACAGTCAAGCTTCATTAGCAGTTTTCTGTAGTCAACTCCAACACTTCTTGACATGTTTTACTACCCTGATTCTACCCTGTTTCTTTCACAGATGCTCCTGACAGAACAAAGGTGTAAATAGACTAAATAGTATACAAATATATTTAAAAGAGTACAGATGATTGTAATATTGTTGCCTCTACCACTAAGTCGGTGAATTTCCGTTGGGCCAAAAAGAGTGAATAAACAACCGAAGAAAGCCTTAAGAGAGTAAAAGTCTGCACCAGACAACAGGCCACTAAACCACTGATAAAGACAACTTGATTGAACTCCATCACTTCTGATCCTCTGCCTCTCTGGTGGGCACAAGAGGCTATGATTTGCTCAAAGCTTATTTGACCAGGCAGACCAACAGGCCTGCATGTTTCTAGGTTGGAGGGCCTCAAGTGGGACATGGTCCAGGCTATAATCTGTCTTTCTGGAGGAGAGTGACATAAAAAGGGATATGCCAAATGGTACAGAACAAAGCGTTAAAATAAAAAGCGATGGACTTGGCGGTCAGTAAAATGAGGGTATGATTTTCTTTTTGTTCCTCCATGTGCACATACTGGCTTTTCTATGTGTTGCTAAAGCGTGTCTCTTGAGTTCCCCTGAGGTGACGATGAGGGGTTTAAAGACAACAATATACTGAAGTGACACACCATGCTTTATAGTGTGATTTGGGGAGTAGAAGTATATTTTTAGCTTTTCCATCATGTCATAGTGTCCTGTCATTACAGATGGATGCTGTCAAGCTGCTTAATGGTGCCTGTTTTTCCTTGTGGCTGGTGACTCTAGCAGCAGCTTAAATGCAGAGCAGCTGTGAGACTTATGCACATGTCCACTGACTAAGCTTTATTTATACGTACATGCTAGGTAATTGTACAGTCACTCGCACACAATTGTAGCCCCTTATGATTACTTTACCATAAGACCTATTTTTTTTGTTTTCTGTCAGATGCAATAATATAGTCTATTCAGTAATATGAATTATACTGTAATGTGCAGAGCAAAGACAGGGAGTTGATTCTTGGTTCTGAATCTGTAGGTGTGGTAGAGGGGTCAACTCGCAGACCATGGGTCTCTCCAATCAATTTTATGCCACTTAGTAATCGCAAAAATTGGGCCACAACCCTATTATCCTTGTAAATGTAAAGTGTGTGTCTGAGAGAGAGTGCAGACAGGAGTGCATGTATTTTTCTGATTGGTTAGTTTACTTACCAGAGTGAGCCCATTAGACGTAGAGTAGGGTATAGGATGGGTCATGCTCTCTCTCCAAAACGAAAGTTTTCTTTAAACCCTAACCAGGCCAAAATACCAGCCTTTGTAAACACACTGCTGCTCACAATGCTGCGACTGCTTAACATGCAGCAAGTAACAGCAGCTGCAGCGTTGAATAAGCACAGAGAGACACAGGCTTCGATCCGTCTGAGCTGGTAGAGAAAAGAATACTCGTCCTGGTTATACAAGCTCTGAAATAGATGGGATTTAGTGTAAAAGCAAATCAAAATGTAGACCTAAATGCACTCTGTAACAATCACAGCACAGTAAAGCAAAGCAAAACTTTTTTTTTTCCGAGATCTCGAGTTTCTTTTGACTACCAGCCACTCAAACATTTTCAATTGCACCATGTTCAGGGCTTCTTTGGTTCAGCACCATGGACAGTGGTGAGAGTGTTTAACAGTTTAATAGGATACTTGTTACAACTTTACTAGTGTGTTTATCTGTTTGTGTGTTTACAGACACTTGTGTTGCAATAATACACAAACGTAATACATTTTCAACAAACGTAAAAGCCACTGCCTACTACAAACGAAACATGCTTTCAACTTTCAATATTGTAGTTGTGTGATAATGCAACGGTTGTTGTGGTTGTTGTTTGTTACACATACTAATACTGACCTTGGCTGTAAATCTAGCTGCTGGTTCTCCGCTCCGCTATCACAACGGAGGACCCCCGCAAACACGCAAGCAAGCAGCATTGTCATTCCTTTTCAGTTGACAATGCTGCTGGCGGCTGGTAGAGCGGCTGGCAGTCAAAAGAAACTCGAGATCTTTAGTTTCCAAAAAATTATGATTTTTTTTTTAATTGTATTTTTGTTTCATTTTTTTTGTTTCCAAAAAATTATGAAACAATATTTTTTTTTTTTTTTTTTTTTTTGGAAATTCTCGACTTTGAAACGTGAGATTTCAATTTTTTTTTTCTCTCACTTCGGGGGCTCGGTAGTTCTCCACACGTGACATTTCATCTTTTTGATTCTATTTCATTTTTGTCAGTTTTTGTTATAAGCCTATAGATTCAGTTTGCATCATTACTATATATTTTTATTGGGAATTATATATCTCTGCATATCATAATGAACTCTTTCATTTGAAATTTAGTTTGAAATGTCGTCCTGAATAGTCATAGGTTGTGTTAGTTTGAGACTCTACCTTAAGGTAGTATAGTATAGACTGGTCTAAAGTATACTTCCACACAGTCACTTGTTTTATTTTGATGCTATTATATATACTAAAATGGTGACTCAATGAATCCACCATCTATAAATCATGCTCTATTTTTAAATGAATGTACCTAATTGACTGCCTTTATTTAATGCATATATCAACGTATGTGTTTTGGTTTGGTCAGCAGAGCGTGAGGTTTCATCATTTATAATGGTGTCAGCTCATTTCCTCTCCTGTGGCTCTGTTTCCTGACATAGACTGTTTTCATGAATACTGTTCACGGTTCTGTGCCTTTATACATTATACTCACTTTACTCCATTACATTTTTTACTCGTTTGGTGGTTTTAAAAAAAGACATGAATGATGCCTCTGTTCTGTTTTAAATGTACCGGTAAACTGTAGCACATCACATTTTAAGCCAGGGATTATTAGTTATTAGTTCCACATGCCTTGTGTTTTACAAGTCAGAATGTTCTATTTAAATTCACAGCTCACACAGGTGATATAGCCACAGCTAATTAAAGAGAAATATGCTACACTTGTCTTCAGTGTCCATGGTCTGTGATTAGTATGTGGCAAAACCTTAATGAGTAGTCAGCATCAAGTGTGCATGTGTTATCCACTTAGTATCTGATTTTTGATAAGGTTGAGGTGCTTGGGTTGGAAAATATTGGTTTTTAATCTCAGAAGAAAGGAAACTCACTATTTAACTTTGGGACACAGACTGCAGGGCAGTAATAAGACCTCTGAGTGGAGTGGAAAATTATAACCTCAACCCTGATGAAGTCAGCGAAAGTGCAAAGGCTGCAACAACTTCAGAATGAAAGAAATGAAGGGACACTGCGTCAGCAATAAAACACAGGTAGCATGTTTGTTCCAGCGACTTGATTTAGAACTAAGGCTGGTCCGACTGTGATGGAGAGAGTCAAGAAAGTTGAGATCAGTATTTATTCGACCCAGGTAGTTCATGATAGGTCATGATACAATTGTGTGCTAAGTAATAATACATAATCAAATGTGATCTTCATTTACACAGTACTACACTTACAATCCTAAAGTGGTGTCTGACTGAAAACTGACAAGAAGAAAAAAGATAATCATAAATGTGACCAAAAGAGGAAATGTTAACTGACATGCGTCAGGTATTTGTCTGATAATGTATTAGCAAATACAACTGAGGATATGAGTGAAAGGGGAGGATTCTGGGAAATGCATTATTCATAACCATCTATGTAATGGTTGGTTCAAAATGTCACAGTATTGTCCTAAAGTAGGTGAAATGTAACACAGTATGGCCTAATGCTAAAGAGGCTACTGTTCTTGTGCCACTTTTCCATGCCACGGCTTGGCATAGCTCAGCTCTATACAGTTTGGTTGGTTTTGCAGTATGTGGGCGGAGTAATCACAGCACGACTGCATGAAACTGCTGTGGTTTTGTTTTATAATGCGACACACAAACGAGTGACTTGTAAAGCATTTATTTACGGTGTACTGAATCATTAGAATCAGTTAATTAAAAAGATTTGTTCAGTACAAACAGTCCATCTGACACAGTCACTGAACTGAAACACAGCAGCAGGGTTTGTGATTTGGCTCGCTGTCGCAGGCTTTCACCGGGACTGTCCTTAAATACACCAGACTCCTCTGTTAATATTGAGATTTAAGACATGCGTGCTAAGTGTTGGAGATTGACGTAAATTCTCAGGATGTTGACGTTTTTTTTAAAACTGATCTGCAGTTCGGCATTGTTCCGCTTGATTCTTGTGTTGGACCTTTGGTCACGCCATTTCCAGTAACGGCACTCTGTCCAATCAGCGGACGGCTGTCTGATGACGACGCCATGCAAAGTATCATCTCAGCTTCCTTTGGAATCTCACCAGAGCAGGTGCTAAAAAAGTACCAGGTACTATCGGAAATAGAAAACCTAAATAAAAGTGCAGCGCATCAAGATAACACTTGATTATGTGCTATGACTTATGTGAGCATTCATGAGCTCAATTCATACAATTTCGGGTCAACTACCTGAATCGAATAGGTACTGAGCTTCTTGACAAGAACAATTAGATTAAGAACCCTTTAAGTCCCGCAAGGGGAAATTTAATTCTGCAGTGAGTTAGTGAACACACACAGGTTAGGTGCCTTGCTCAACGGCACTTCAGCTGCGGACTGGTCGGGGATTGAACGGGCTATCTTCCGGTCTCGAGCTCGAAGCCCTAACCACTAGGCCACAGCTGCCCATGATATATATATCGTGTGGCCTACTTAAAACACTTTGAATTGTCACTGTTAGTTAAGGGTTATTTGCCCCATGGTTAAACATAAACATTCACCAATTAAACCCTCTAATTAAAAGACTCAACATGTTTTTGTTTTGTCTTACCAATCACAAAGAATATCAAAAACACTAAATGGTTCCCACTCCATCAACTTTAATTGTGGCTTTCTTCCATGGAGGTGCACTTAACTAGATCTTCTTAAAAACAACACCTACATGAGATTCAATCGTCACACAAAATACTACTTTGGACTTCAGTTGCTGTGAATTTTGTAATGGTCTGTACACACCACTGATTCAAACCCTCATTATGATAATTTTATTGAAAACCCTTCCCAACAGCCATGGAGCTGTAATTCTGAGAGGATGTGGGGTTGTTCTGACAGATAACTCACACTTAATAATAATTGCATACAGTATGTGTCAACAAACCACAGGAAGCAGAGCTGCAAAGCCACCAATGTTTGTTAATGCTGAGAAAAACTACAGAGAATCAGACAATAGAGTAGCTACTTTACAATGCTGCTTTTGTTTGAAGCACTTTATAGTTTGCTTCTGATTCACATCATCTACATAATGTGTTCATCTGATCACAGAGGTGAGAATGTAACTTTTTTTTTTTCTTTTTAACTCTACTTTAACTCAAGGCATTCAGTTCATGGACAATTAAATTAAAAACAACGAAAAAAACACCTCTTACCTTCCTTCAGAACCCTAACAGCAGTGCTCCTTTTGATAAATTAAGAAAGCAGTGAAGTTACCTGTCAGTTCCTCGTCCCCCCCCCCCCCCCCCCCCCACACTTGTCTCTGTAAGGACAGCTCGATTTGGTCGAGGGTTTAGTGTGGAAAAATCAAGCCAGCCATTACTTTTCTTTTGTGCCAGCACAAACACAAACAACTCATTCAACATTTCATCTAGTGAGCCATTTATCACAGTTAGTTGGAAGTTTTTCATTTGTCTTTGCCAGGCGCTGCTCCATAGGAGTCCTTCACCTTAAACAAACTGAGTGAGGGCAAAGTTTTTGTCAATGTGTGTGTGTGTGTATTAGGGATGCAACGGTACAGTTTCTATACAGTTCGGTATGTATCACGGTTTTTGGGCCACGGTATCGGTACGGTTTCGATATCTTAATATAAAACTGCTCAGACTAGCAAATTGCCAATATTACATTGTAAAAATAATTGTATATGTATAAATGTATACATATACATATAAATAAATACCAGCCAAGATTAATGCAATACAATAATCCAACGCAGCTAACTCAAGTTTGTTTGTTTACTTCTGGTGTGCTCTGAC
The DNA here is from genome assembly GCF_963457635.1 of Microchirus variegatus. Lineage (NCBI taxonomy): Eukaryota > Metazoa > Chordata > Actinopteri > Pleuronectiformes > Soleidae > Microchirus > Microchirus variegatus. The sequence goes on along the minus strand of NC_139804.1, from coordinate 22,022,155 downwards.
CTCTGACACGAAAGCCGGGAGTTATCCATGCAAAACTTGCCTGCAGTCAGTCAGGGTTTCATTTTAAGAAGCTGAGCAATGGAAATTACATCGGTGTTGTGTCACAATTTATTGACAATGACTGGAAGTTGCGATTCTTTGCCTTGACTGTCAAAAAACCGATGCGCGTCTAATTGCTGAGACCTGCCCAGAGGAATTCCTCAACTGCCGAGAGTGGAGCGTAAGTGGCAAGCTAACCACTCTAGGCACAGATAGTGTCCGCAAAAGCTGGCAGCTGCCCAGAATCTTTCACTTGGACATCTACCCTGCGTTGCTGACAGTGCTTTTGTTTTCTCTCTCTCTCTCTTGACAAACGTGAATGTCTGAGTTTCTAAGGACATTCTCAGGTGGATTTTTTGTTGTGATGTGTGAACACATGCTCTTGTTGCATACAGGATGGCAGTCATCCATGTTGAGCCTTTATTTTTAGATTACCTGGTTGGCACTTTATTGACCTGAGTCTCTTTGGAATCACACAGTTCTGTGTAGTTCTGTGTTTAAAAATAAATATTTAAACAATGGTGTCTGAAATGCACACTGTCTGATTAATCATTGATTTAGTCATTAGTATACGAAAGCACATTTTTAATCGCAAATTGCAAAATGTGAGATTCTTTTTTTTTTTTTTTTTTTTTCAGCCCTGATATATACTGGCACTATAAACTCACGGTTGTCTTTTACACCATTTGGTAATGTAATCAATACCGATTTAATGTGCAATGCTAGTTTTCCAGACTTGTTGATCATCGACCTACTGATGGAAATAACCGCAGAAATATTGGTGTTTATATGAAGGTGCCGCTGCCAGATGTAGTTGAATTTAATTGGCAGTTTTGTAGTTAATGAAAATAAATTTACTCAGTTAATCTGAGAAGGAAATCTAGATTAATTGAGTGGGTAAATGTTCGCCAGCAGCACATGCATGTTCTTGTGATTGTAATTTTGCACAACAACACACCATACAACACAGCTCTGTATGGTCTATAATTACCATATACAGTACATGTGATGGTGAATATTTTTGCTTTAGGCCATCTTTGAAAAATGGATGTCTGTCCTTCATTTCCATGGTGATATGATGAGGAAGGGAAGTGGAGATTGAGGTTTGTTTTCTTTTTCTAGATTCTGAAGGAATGTGAGGCATGTGGCTGGATTTTCCAATGAGTTGCATACTGTTTTAGTCATGCCAGGGATTTTTTTTCTCCAACACTGGTGGACATTAGAGTGCAAAGTGTGGTCACCATCGCAAAGACCTTCTTTTTTTTTAATCTTTTGTAAACGTAAGAAATCAGCTAATTAACTGTGTGCTAGCTGTCTGTGCTAACCCACCTGTCCGTCTGTCTGTCCTGTTCCTTTCTCTCTTCCTCTCTTTGTTACACATGTGTGAAGAGCTCCATCGTGACCTTGGGTGTGTTTCCATGGTAGAGGGAGGCAGGAGATTGTTTCTTATTCAGAGGAGTGTGCCGCAGTAATGTCTGTCACAGCCCATTTCCCTCTCGAATAGAAAATTCTGGCTGACACATAGCTCATATTAGCCGTGTGTGGATATCACTTTGTATGTTTACTGTGTTGTTGTCTCTCACCTACTTAACAACCCTCCCTCCCAGCTGATGCTGTGTCCTTTGCATGTATTCATATACGAAAAAGCAAATTACATTTCAAATGTCCTCAAAATAGGTGTGGTTGTGTTTTTCCATTACATACAATTTTGTAATATTCAATACGCAGTGCAATAGGTATTTAGTTTAAGAATTACTAAACCCCTAAACCAATGCATATAGTGCTGTTTGTTGATCCAGGTGCAAATCTTAACAGTGTTGAAATGACATGTTCTGATAAAAATCAGTGTATCGAATGCTTCTCCGGTCAATCACCACTTACTGTTTTCTGTTGAGTTGACTAATGAATTTACAACCAACCATTAATTAATTTCGATGAATTAGTTTAAATGTGTTCTTAATAATGATTTGTGATGACATTTTTGTGATTTCAGATTCGACAAAGTGCATATGTTTTGGTTTATTTACTCCTCTGTGACAAAAAATATATATGTTTCCCTCACTATGTAAAATATCTGTCCATCAGTCTCCCTGACCTCTCTGATCTGTAGCTCATATCCAGTGGTAGTAGTAGGGCACTCATGTTTTATTTCACAGAGTTTAGTATTGTGGTTAAGCTGGCAGCTGTTTTCTAGAAATCATATTCAGATTTGAGTTCAGATGCACTTTTTTGGACTCAGTCAGGTCTGGATCCTGTTTGATAAGCATAGTTCATACCAGGGGTTCAACTAAAGATTATTTTAACAATTAATCTGTAGCTTATTTTCTTGATAAATTGAGTATTCGTTTGGTCCATAAAATGTAAAATGAAAATGTTGATCACTGTTTACTCAAACCTGGAAATGACAATGTTCTCACAATATTCAGTTTTGATGATTTCTTTGTTATATGGAGCAAATAAAGCCCTGGATTATTTGGTTTTGAAACTCGCTAACAATCGCCTCTAAATCAGAACAATGATTGGCAGTCTGTAGTGGATAATTGTGAAGTATTCAAACACACGGCCCACTGAGACACACTGGTGCCTCCACAACACAATCGCAAAACCTGATCTAATTTCCTGGGTGCTGCAAAAGTGATCAGAGTCTGCACTGGCTCAAGCTACAACAACCAATCAGAGACTCGAGGACAGGGTGACAGTGGGTGACCAGTCTATTACAGAGAAGAAGAGAAAGAGAAGAAAAGAGCTTTAACCTCTCAGTAACGGGAAACACTTGATGACATGTTGAGTAGTGTGGGATCCACAGCGATACCTTGACTCTCAAATTTGCAATGTGTCTTCTAAATATAAACAAATGCTTAATACATTCTAACCATTGTCGAATAAGTTTTCAGTTTCAGTTCCACACGACTCTCTCCGTGTTTCTCAGTATAGTAGCGTGGAGGTTTTGTGTCACCTGGCAACACTCCTGCCTTGCACATAGAGCGATGTGTTTTGATGGAGGAAAGGCCGAAGCATAACGGGTTTGCGAGTCGAGCGAGACAGCAAGATGTCACCGGATAGTTAGAATAGGGACCTAGAAAAATCTGCAAGCTCATCTGAGGAGTGGGTTAAGACTGATGCCACTGCCTGCCAAGAAGGGACCAAAGAAAAAAAGTTTCTTCTTAGTCGTCATAGTCCTAACTGGCAATAGCAGTGTGTCACACTGGTGACACTGGCACTAATAGAGTCAGCTTCACAACTGCTCCTGGTTCTGTTTCACAGTATGTGGCCTCATACATTCATGAACTTTTTACGTTCATATATTATGTCAACTGCAGATTCAGTGTCTTGGATCTAGGTATACATGGTCCTTCCTCTTCATTCTAATTAACATGTGTTTAAGCTGACCCATCTAAATGGTACTTTACAGGGCCAGTGGGCTGTATTAGGCTGATACATTCTCTCTATTAGGAAGAATATGTGCAAGAGGACTGGATATGAAATCTCCCTAAAGCTCCGTATCTGACACCTTGAATGTCATTTTAATCAGTCAGTCACAGTCTGAGCCTCCCCTCTTTAACCTCTCTTCGCCTCCTTTTCTCTTCTACTTTATCAATGTGTCTTTTGCTTAAAATGCAAAACCCATTTAGAGATATATTGCTCAGCCACACACCATATTAAAGTGTCTTTTCTTTGAACACTTCTGGCCTGAAGTAATTTTCTTAGACTTGCTTAGTTAGTTTGTATGGGAAATGTAAGGCTATATAGGACTCTTATCAGAAGAAATGGACATGTACAATACATTGTGAACACCATATATCATGCTATATGGATCAGAAAAACATGATCACTGTGTGATATTTGTGCTAATCTGAGAAACAAAGATGTTCTCCTCAGTCTGTCGAATAAGATGTGTATAGATCGAGACAATAATTATCTAAAATTATATTTTCGCACATTTTGGCTTTTGAAAATTGCAGGAAGTTGTATTGCAATTTCGATTAAATTTCGATTAATTGTTCAGCCCTAATGTGGATGCACATCATCCCTCACTATCAGAATCTCCATACATTTTTATTTTTGATTAACCCACTGAGGGAATAATTCAAATTGGTTGCATTTACTGTCTCTGTTATGGATTAGTTACACACTTGTAATGTTTTGCTTTAATGAAATTTAAGCAAACGACATGGGGATATCACCTGACATGAGGTTAGGTTCACTGGAGGATTGAACTGGCCGTGCTTGAAAATGTAAATTGTTGTGTTTGTTCATTAATAACCCAAACCATTGGTTCCATTTCCAACAGACCTCTGTGGCAGATGCAAATAACTCAAAAAGGAAAAGAGAAGAAAATCAACAAAGATGTTTATGTAATTTAGTTTTTGAAGTCAAAGCAGTGTAGATAGTGTCATTGTCGCTGTGCTTTTTATGCTCCACCTAGAAACAGGAACAGATCAATACCACCTTTTTGTCTCCGATATCAATATCACCACTTTGATACTGATATCAATCAAATGCAAACGTTTTTACGCTTGCTTTAAAATACCAAGCTGGGAACATATCATTTAATGCTGGAACAATTTCTCGAGTAATCGATCACTAAATGAATCGTCAACTATTTTGACAATCAGTGAATCTGTTTGAGTCTTTATTTCACTAATTAAAATAAGCTTTCTGATTTACCAGCTTCTTAAATGTGAATATTTTATGGTTTCCTTGGTAAATATAACAAAGAAATCATTAAAACTGAATCATTTGAGAACATCATCATTTCCAGGTTTGATCAACATTTTCTGACTGATTGGATTTTTCGATTCTAAAAACTATCTTTAATTGCCGCCCTAATATCATTTGTTTTTGTATGATGTTTTTGAATTTCTATTTGAATAATTTTGACCGATATCAGATTTTTACTGATACTGTGTATACCTCAGTCCTAAGTGGAATTACTCTTAACTTAGGAAAAAAAAATAGTTAATAACTTAATATACACTGAAACAAATCGCTGCAGTTTAAAAGTTCCTCTGTTTTTCCATGTGTTTATGTTATCAGAAACAGGACTCAGAGCAGTAGTGTACATCAAACTGCACACTACTACGGAAGTAAGTTTGGTCTACTGAATCGAGAACCTAGCCAGCCATGAACTAACAGGCTCTCTCATTCAGCAGAGCCAAACCCAGCAGGCCCTGTTGATTCCTGCTGTGGTTCAAAACCCCAGAGAGACCACAGACAGGCAGCAGAATGAACTTGTCTCTAAAATACATTCTGCACAACACAATGGCCGATATAGTTGCTCAATGAATTGATTTAGTATTTAAAGCAGCAGGCATGCTGGTGTGTGTATGTAGAATTTGAAGCTCAGTTATTTAAAACAAATATTCAAAGAAATATGTGGTGGATAGGATTTCAAAGACTAAAGTAAAGCACAACAGCTTCTGCTGGATCCAGGAGGGTCCTTTCATGTCTTTATTAATTAAATGGGTTTTAACTGTTCATTCATTTTAAATAAAGCATGCTTGATGTGATTTGAAGCCCTGGACACAGCTGCACAGCTGTCCAAGTCCAAGGTAATGTTTGCCTCAGAAACAATGCATCCATTCTTTAGTAAACATGAGGACACTTAATGATCTGGAGAGTGCATCTGACCTCCAGCAGATTGTTATGTATAATGTATGAACAATGGAAATCAACACACAGCTTTTGCCAAGTGATCCCACCTATAGAGGGAAAGATGGCTAGGTCTTTCAAAAAGCAATGCATTTTTAAGAAGCGCACTTACTGTTCAATCACTTTATTCACTGTGCACTGACCTTTTGGAGGAAAAACACCACAAACAGACTCTGTGCCTCCTCTGTGTATAATATTTATATTTCTTTTTTTTTTTTAATAAGGCTTTGGAAATAGAATTGAATACACAAAGTATTGTTTCGTAGCTATGTGTTAATTTGAAATGTGTGGTTATATGCATCTGTCTAGCCTATTGGTAATTATTGTAATTCATCTGTGTGTAGTGAGGACATATTTAGGATAAAACATTGAATAGGTCAACACTTAATATGCTCTAACTTTAAATTCTGTCCAAATTAATGTTTTATGTGACTAAAAATGCACTTGAATCTTTTAATTAACCGCCACTGGGATGTGTCTTATCATTACATTACAAAGTCATTTGAAGTAAAGTCAAAGCCAAACTCATAAGCATAGAACCTTACACTTAATCAAACACCATCTAGAAAATGAGGGTGAAGAGAAAAGTCTTGGTCCATCAGTTCACAGTGTTACTTTCAGAGATGATGAAGTGTAATGGCCCTGATCGCTGCCAGGAGGAAGCCACAGCCAGCATGGGAATTCAGCTCATCTCTGTTGAGTGAGTCATCCCTGCTGATGTGAGGAGATGATTCAGCAGAGTTAATGGATAGTGGATTTTGGCCTCACAGCCAAAATGCGCTACAAGTACACTATTTGTTATGAGCATTTACAAGGCATAGGTGAAAACACAATGGGCTCAGTGCAAACTCTTCAGTAGACAGTCTCACTGTAGTTCCAGTTTAAATAGGCTTTGCTTTGTTTACCGGAGTTACTGGATAAATCCCTCCAGATGTTCATCATTCATACCTGTAGGTGGTTTCATTCAAACGCGATCATTGTGAATGCATTTTTTTAAATTATTTCACGGAGGAGTTCATTATGCAGGTGTGCCATTCATTAAATTTCATCACTGTGGCTTTGCAGCAAATGTAACATCTCGAAATAGAGGCATTCATGTCATTAACCTGCATCTATGGGGAGTGTGCCGACTCTTGAACCCGTTTACAGACCAATTAGAAATGAGTGCAGAATTGAATTGCATCCTTGCAGCACTTCTCCAAAATCATAATCAGTCATTGGATGAGAATTATAAACAAAACAGCCTAGAAACACCAAAGATGATTTAGGAGGAAAGAAAATCCCACTTGTGACTATTTTAAGTCAACGTTAATCAAAAGCAGTGCATACTTTATTCCACTGGGAATTCTCTTATGTGTATGTGTGTCTCTTTTCTTTTCTTTTGTTTTCTTCTGCCTATTTGTCAGCCATTTGCTTACATATCAGAATAAACTAAACCAATTGCAATTTACTTCAATCCGGCTGGAGGTAGGTGATCCATCTCAGTCAGTATTTTCCCACATTTGCATACATTTTGTTGCTCCTGTTGCATTTATTTTGTCGTTTGTCAGTGTTACAATGCAGGCAGATACTGATCCAGTTATTGTTGATGCGATAGCACCAACGTGGCAATTCATTTTTACAATAATACTGCACTACAGGTGAGAGCAGGTTTTAAGTTATAATCTGACCTTTTGTGGGGGTCTGTGACAGCTGACGTCAAACTAAGTTTGAGATAACAATTATTTACAACAATTATTTAATTGAAATATGAAATGATACGTTACGATGGCGCACATAGACCGAATAATAGATTATAGAGAGATATTATACTGTTAATTATGTATTCCAACACTTAAACACACACTGCGGCCCACAAATAATTGGGTAAATTGCATGACGGCACACACCACATGTAAAAGCCACCTTCTTTCCTTTTCAGCAGGCTAGACATAATGCCCGGCAGCAGTGAAGTCATTCACAGGCAACATTGTGTGTAGTACTGTTGTGAATGAAAATTACGTATATTTTATTACATTTCCATTAAAAACTGTGTTATTTGTGATTAAAATAATACAATCATGTGTTTTGTTATATTGTAGCGACCCTCCTCAGATGTACAGTTGTACTCCCTTCATGGGAGTTCAAACCCCTCTTTATGGTACCTCAGCTCTCATTGGTGCCCGCGTAAAAAATTTGCAGTGAGGTAAAGCAGTGGAATATGTTTCATGCACTGTGGCCACCCGCAGCACATCTTTAGACAAAACTCAGCAAAATGCACAAAGCACTTAAAAAAAGGGCTTGAATGTGTGAAATGTGTCTGAGTACAGAGGTCTTTCTGGGAAAAATACAACAACACACAACCGCAAGTGCTGTTTGTACAGCATCATTATAGGGTGGCACAGCTGACTGTCTAACCCTGGATATTTAGACTCCACCTGCAAGATCTTCTTAAAGGGATATTTATCTCAAACAGGGTTTTTTTTTTGCATCTTGGCATCAATGTCCTGCCTCTGCCACTTCTTTCCAGACATACAGTATTAGTCTGGGGTTAACTGATAAGCTGAGGTAAAACAATCTGCATTCTTCTTCAACTTCCTCAAATGTGGGCACACAGAGGTGTGGTCCTGTTTTTGTTTTGTGTGCCATCATTTTTCACTGAAGCTCACGAAACAATCTGCACTTGAATACATTTATCTGTGTCCTCCATCCACTCTCTCTCTCCACAGTAGATTTCGATTGGCACTGATGTGTTTGATGGAGGAAACTTGGTTGAAATGTATTTCTCTGGCAGCAGTGACATAAAACATATTTGGTTTTGATGCGGGACATATCACACAACATATACCAGGGCTGCCCTTGCCAAATGGGGCCATTAGCATAATTTTTCATTTTTAGACCATCTCAGACCAGTCATCATGTCACATGGCCACATAATTATAACATACATAACTGATCGAGAACCAGATACTGAAGTAACAGAAATATGATTGAAAAAATAGGAATTTACAATTTAATTTCTGGGTCCTCACAGCCCTGACAAAGTCTAATATGAGTAACATCAAATGCATGAAAATTGGACATGAGCCTGGTAGTTTAAACTCAGCCAATTTTATTCGGTTCCCTTTTATTATACAGGTCAATTGTGGAATGATTCTGTGCCTCTATTGGGTGCTACTGCTGATATGCAAAAACAGACAAAGTGGGTTTTAAGTCTATAAAGCAATTGAATGGATGTTCGGACCAAATTGCTAATTTGTGTAATCAGTGTGAAAACTCGTTCTGATCCTCTTTCTGATGCGTTGCTTTGCTTTGTGGGCTCCACCGCCCTGCTTGTTAATCAGTGTCACTGCTGGCACTCACTCCAACACTGACTTAGGTTTCGAGTGGCTCTGTGGTTTGAAGTCACAATTATGTTACTACTGGGGTATATTTAGACAGCGGACATTCTGTCACAGCTACTGGGAGGCTGCTTACACACCTCAGAAGTGTGAGGCACGGTCAGTGTGTGAGTTTTTTTGACTTGAAGACTATTTAGCTTATCACACCGCATACCCCCTTTATCCTCAGTGGGTGTAATTAATCTGAACTGCGCATACTGATCAATTCATATAATATCAGTAATTATGCAACAGTCATTATTAAACAGCAAACTTCAACTGAGGTCGGACAGTAACTGCTCTGTACTAATGCTGCCGTTCATTTAGACAGTTGTTCCTCTAGTGAATGGGGAAGATGAAAGGATTACCTTTCAGTCCATGGTCACCCATTGCTCACCCAAATGTTTGACTACATCAGTCTGGTCTAGGCCAAAAGAGAAACATATATATATATACATATATATATATATGTAATGGATCTAAAAAACAAAAAAACAGCTATAATGCAACTCTGACCTACCATGTACAACACAAGTTGTGGTCACAGCTTTGCAAGACAGTAAAACATATTATTTTGTTTTAGTGCCTTTAGTCGTGTTCATGGTTTAAAAACTTCAACATGTGTTTTGATATATTTATATTTTCTACAGCCATTACTGCCCTACAGTATACATAATTATGTGCACGTTTCCTGCCATTCAGGTCATTTTATCGAGTATACATATAGGCAATAGCTTGAGTCTGATTGAAGATGTTTCACCTCTCATCCTCCATTGCCTCTTCTGTTCTCAGAACTGAAAAAAGCCTATTTTACCTCCTTTTAAAAATTCACCAGGTTGAGGTTAAAATCACAAAATGTCACTGTCAGAGACTGGCAGACATGGCGTCCTTGCAGGGCTGATGAAACAGATTTTGTTCCCAAAAAATGTGGCAACCTCCAAATCCAAGGTTTCCAGCTCACTCTTTATGAAATGGCACAGCTGTGAATGTGACAAGGTGGGGATCAGGTGTGGCGGCATAATTTGAATGAGCAGAGGAACAGAATGTCAGTGTGACTTTTTATGCAGTTCAACAGGTAAGTGCTAAATTAGCTGTACCAAAAAAGTCACCAAAAGATTTGCTGAAAGTAACACAATGTATGATCACATGGATGAGATAAACATCACTTAATTGCCTATTTCAACATCCTTCAGTGGTGGATAAAATGGTGTAATGATGGGTGCCTTAAATAGAGTGCACTAAAAACATGTATGTCCTATTTTCTAGATCATTTTTATTTTCCCTCTGTTAGACACGGAACATACCCCCATTGGGTACTTAGACTTTGAGCAGAGGCAACAAAAGCTGCCACTCCAAAGGGTGCATTCATTTTGATATAGGTTCCAGGCTAAGGCTTTCTCACTCACTTTACATAGGAAACACAGATCTGTAAGTCTGTGGTCTGGCATATTTATCAGGTAGCTTTGCAGTGGAATTATTTCTTCTCTAAAGCGAATCTCCACAGGATCAGTCTTTATCCTTTAGAGTGCAGGGTCTTAAAATAAATCTTTCCCCCCTAAAAAAAGTGAATTACTTCAATCGAACCAGCCTTCAGATCCTCATTGTGACTCAGAGCTGCAGCCTCACTCCACTAGACCCTGTATGTGAAGGTTAACAGGAGAACAATTTAACAAATTCACACAAAAGCTGTGTGTGTGGGACCAGATGCTGTTTTAATAACAAGTGGATGCTGAAACTGTATTATTGCTCCCTGATTAAAATCCGGACAAAGAATGTGCCACACTGGTGCTGTGGTAATCCTGTAGGACAACATTAAGCTGTGATTTAGCAGCCCTGTGTCAGTGGGAACCATTTGTAAGATTGGGTGAGTGCAAAGTGTTGCACAATGCTTGTGAAACACAGAACTGCGCTGTTGAGGCAGATGCTGACTACCACATATAGTCAACCTTTCTGTTGTCTCTTTATCTTCCTACATATCTGTTTATGTCATTATGCAGTTTCTATTGATTCACACTGTGTTAGAGAAATATTTTGAATTCCTCAGCTTGCGGTTTTAAATATTGACAGTGATCACATTTGAAAGTATCACTATGTTACCTCCTCCAGAACCTAGATGAGGATTTGGGAACAGCATTTTATAAATGGAAAGCTGGGAGCAAAGAACTGAGTGGAAAAAGTCAGATTTACATATAGAATTAAAACAGTGATTTTCAGCAGTTAGTATTTTTTTTGCGGTGTGTCACATTATGATGTGTATGCTGTTACATTTGGAGATCTTCAATGTTCTGATACCTTATCCACTGAGTGCCTGAAGCACGCTTTCCTTGAATCAAAACGTGAAATGGATAAGCTGTGGGCGTAGACCGGCTGAAACTCTTGGGAATGTGCCCAGGCTCAGGGGGTTCAGCATGGAAGAGCGGAGAAGTTTGATACGCTCTATTGACTCCACTCTGGCTAAATGGAAGAAATTGATCTCCAAGGTGTCTTCCAGAGATTGTGTGTCAACAGCCCGATAGCACTGTCACTGTGGAACCATCTGGCCTTTGAGAGCCCAGCAGGTTGCTACTCGCAGAGTGTACAGCAAAGCCGCTCAGACTTAAAATGTGAAAATCCTTCTGAAGAAGTGTGGAAGCTTAAATGTCATAGCATTACAGTGCCTTGACAGGCTACTCAGATTCTCTTTCTAGCAGTACCACAGTGTTGAAAAGGTTCAGTCACAAACTATGCTTTATGTGTATATATACATGTATATACACATATCAACAAAGTACCCAAAGAAACAAGACCCAAAGTCAATTGCAATTTGCAAACCTTAAGTTATAGAGTATATAGCATTTATTGTTTTTTGTCATTAGTATTTGTGAAGTCAGCATATCCAAATGTCCTGTAAGGACACTACAGTGTCGATTCTCTGCTGCCCATAGACAAAACAGTCCAAAATTATATATTTCTCTCTGCCTCTCCATTAGTCACCATTGCTTCTCATTTGATGAAATGGGGCCTTTCAGACACCTTTTCCACACCTCCCTGGTGACTGCTGTGTTGTGTGGGCAATCTCCTCTATATTACTAACTCACTCAGGGAACATAGCTCCAACATCTCAGGCAATATAATTTACATTTTCACTCAGAGAACAACAGTAGTTTCAGATGAAGTTGTGGAAATGGTTAGCACTCAAAGTGTAATTGGTGCTTTCAAAAAAGTGATTGCCCCTCTGAATCTATCTATCTATCTATCTATCTATCTATCTATCTATCTATCTATCTATCTATCTATCTATCTATCTGTCTGTCTGTCTGTCTGTCTGTCTGTCTGTCTGTCTGTCTGTCTGTCTGTCTGTCTGTCTGTCTGTCTGTCTGTCTGTCTGTCTGTCTGTCTATCTATCTATCTATCTATCTATCTATCTATCTATCTATCTATCTATCTATCTATCTATCTATCTATCTCTTGTACAGATCGGAAGAGCATATTTTGGTTTAAACATAGTTTACCGTAGCAGGGTCTGCAAATTAATTAAGATAAATAAAGCAGGTAAATGTTGGTATTAAATCGTAATTATTACAGGTTCAAGGCTTCAAGATTTGGTTAGAACTGCGAGGCTGTGCCAGATGGATACAGCAGTGTTGTATACATACACAGTATACATGTAAAATACATTATTAGATCAGTTCTAAATTAACCCTGTAAGTTAATAAATTTAAATATATATATATATATATATATATATATTATTTGACCTTTCAGATGTTGTTGTAGGAGGTCTTTGATGCAGAAAAAAGTTTTTTTGACAAAAAAAAAATGTTTACGTACGTTTTTTGAACTAAGGGTTCATTTGCAGGGTTTGCAGGTCAGATTGCTTACTTAGCCCCATAAACATATAACATTAAAAATAATCAGACATTAGTCATATTTTTATGAAATCATTTATTAAAAATAAATAAATAAATGAATAAATAAACAGGATACATGATCATGACTAAAAACTCTGAAAAGCAAACATCACACTTGCTGCATTGTGTGTTGGTTGAGGGGGCAAGTTTAATATAAAAGATATTTTCTTACTTGAATCTGATGATTCCAGTCCAATGAAACAAGCATCCACTAGCATTGTGAGACTGAACAATAAGACCCAATGACTATGTAAATGTGGTAAAAAAATTAAAAAATTATAACAGATTGTGTTTTGGATTGTCTAAAGGTAACGTTGTAATTTTACAGTGGGTCTTACAGGGTTAAGGTAAATATTAGGAACTATTTTTTTTATCTGGTCTTTTTCTTTGAAGAGCTCAAATTAGGTTCAATTGCTGGCAAACACAAAATGCAACTTGACCATTCCAACATCTGACACGCTTTGCATAACTGAGAAAAATATCTATGGCCAGGCAGTTGTAACGATGGGCCATCCATCCATCTTATACCGCTTTATCCTCCACATGAGGGTTGCTGGGGGTACTGTGCCAATCTCAGCTGACATAGTAAATCCTGGACAGGTCACCAGTCCATCACAGGACCACATAGAGACAAACAACCATTTGTTGAAACATTGTTGTTTGAAACCAATAATTCATGTGTTTGGACTGTGGGAGGAAACCGAAAGAACCCGGAGAAAACCCACATGCACACATTGAGAGAACATGCAAACTGCAGAAATAAAGGCCCTTATTTTATCAGCTGCTTAAATCCATTATTTTCGACCATATAACAGTTTTATGTCTTTCTTTCATTTTAATGGGCTGTTCTGTAAAAATGTGGATGAAATTAGTTCTGTTAAAGTTACATCGAGTGTTTTTATTGTTCATATATTGAGGAAAAGTTCTGTCCCACAGTATTGAATCTTAATAAATCAAATCAGTTTTGTAGGCTCATGAGTCTCTGTGTGTGTGTCATCATAGAAATATGTGCTATAGGATACATTTCATGTAACAGGAACTATCACAGAGGTAGCTGTAATTATTACTCTGACAATACCATAGTCGAATGGACTGCATTTATGGAGCAATTTTATAGCCGTAGGTGGTTTACAAGTAAAAGTCACGCACCCAGTGACGCATGCACAGTCAAATGGTGAGTCTATGTGCAGCCCTTTTTTCATCACTCAGCATTGATTCTCCGCCAGCACAGGCACCTGTGGCTGAGTCTGTCCCTCTGTCCTCTCTGTTTGTATGTGGACATGTAACGCTCGTGTCACAGCTTCACAGTGAGTTATCTAATGCACACTTACTACTGAATACTTATGAATCAGGATCTCTATTAAATGTCTTGAGATGTTTAGCTGCCACAGCTAATCTACACTGCAGTTCACAGTGTGTCTCACAACATTAAAATCACAGTTTCACAGCTTGTATCTACTTAGGTATTCTAATTATTTTAATGTTGGACGATAAATCTCTTGGTTGAGAGGGAGTTGGAGAGATGAAGTGTGTGCTGAATTGATAGGCTTCTTTGAACTCCACAAGAAATGATGTCCCTTGCCCTTACATCTTGTCCTGTATTGTTTTGTTCTTTGTGTGACACGATGTTCTCTTGTAACCATCACATGACAGGTAGTTATACTGAAGGCAAATGACACGTTTATTATGATTTGATGTAGCGTGAAAATCATCAGTGTAAATATCAGAGCAATGTCATTGACGGTCAAAGCAGCTATTTACTTACATGATGCACCTCTATTAATTCCAGTGAGGTTGTTTCACAGCAATGAAAAGTCACTGCGTCACATAATGAATGGAGCAATCTTGAGATATTAGCTGGATGACGGCTTGATGGTCTCTGTAGTCTTTTCTTGAATGGGACTTCATATGGGGATATTAATATACTCCCATAATAATACACCTATCCTCATGTATTTATTTTAACCTCAGACCTGTCAACAGTGCACTAATTACCAGGATAATATCTGGAAATGATCTCAAATAAAGTATTTCACACTTCTAGGCACATAGCTTTTTTTTTTATGATTTTTATTTTACCCAACTTTCTCATTAAAACTCCAGTTAAACATAAAATTAGATTAAATTTGAGACTAAGACATGTGAAAGACTTACATGCAAACACATCTAAGAAAGAGTCATGCACGGACAAATCAAATGTACATATTTGATATAACACCTCGCTCACTTGGGCTTCAGCTGATGGAATATGGCAACACAAATAGCAATTAGTATCTTTGGTGTCCAACATCGCTGTATCCAGCTGGCACAGCCTCGTAGTGCTAAACAAATCTTGATTAATGTGTCCCATCCATTAGCATTAGCACAGCTGACCACTTTGAACACAACATGATCCATCGTGGCTCTGTTTTCTTTTCCTATCTTAATCAATTTGGTTAAGTTATTTGCACAAAATTGTGCAGGAATGGCACAAGTGATTAGGCACAGCTTGCTAAAATATTTACTAACTACTCCAACCTGAATATAATTATGCCAGAATGCCTGCAACCCTATATATAGATATATATATAGATATATATATCTATATATATATATATAAATATGAACTTACATATGCAATATGCATATTGTTACATAATCTTATAAACATATGCTGCCTATTTTCCTATACCTCAATATTGTTGTTCTTACACTTGCCCTAAAACAGATTGGACAGATTTGGGAGCTACTCCAAAAATGATTTATTGTCATGATTCTAAATGTGAATATTGTCACCCTCATTATAACATTGCGTACTACCATTTTGTTTTTAATTTTTGTATTGAATGCCATTGCTGTTACATTTTAACAGATGGTAAAACTGACACGTTGAGTGGATGGAAAAAGCCTCGTGAGGTTCAGTTCACCTCCTCTGCCTACACACGGCAAACTTAATGGAGGGAAACAGCTGGTGAAAGTTTGCCAAAGCAAAAAGCTGTTTTTCTCTGTGAATATCATGTGGCATTGACTGTAGACTATGTTCAGAGTTAATGTGTTTCAATGCACCTTTAGTTTTTTTCATTTGCCTAATTTATTCTAGTAGGTGGGAAAATGCTGTTCAAACCACAGTGAAGAACATTGTGTCTCAGATTTCATTGTTATGCCACTATTCCACTGATATGGAACATTAGGTTTTGTTTTTTTGTTTTTTGGGATGGTGTGTTTTCATGAATATGATAACTCGCAAATATACCTAGCATATTTCTCTATTTTTCAAATGCTTTTTTTTAAATCAAGGATGAACTTACTGTATATCTATAGTGTGAGCCAGGCTTTATTCGCCAGCCAAACACCTAATTATGAATTCCAGTTCAGTCTCATCATAGAAACCTATTACTTTCTAATTTACTGCTTTTTTTGGCCCAGAAGTAAACATGGATACACTTCTATTTTATTGGTGCAAGACTAGTTCTAACAGGTTTCCAACAAACATAGTTATTACTCTACTAACACAGTGATTATTGTGTCAGATAATTTGTCCCTGACTGCATTCATTTTTGTCCTGCCATTTAGATTGGAAGCAATTCCCGTGAAATTAATTTATATTTTTGATGATGCAGCTTGTATTCCAATTTCAGAAAAAGAGGGTTAGGTGATAAATTAACTATATGGAGCTTATACTGTAGACCAGTGGTTCCCAACCGGGGGGGCCCGACCCCCTGAGGGGGGCGCCAAAGATCCGGGGGGGTCGCGAAGCCCTCTTGATTTTAAGGGGTTTAATAATTTTAATGTAATTAAAATGTTAAATAAATGAGTAAGTGTTTAATTCATATATATGTGACAAAATCAACTAAATTCAAGGGCCACATTAAACATTTATTCGTGTATTTAAATAGGTAAACAAATAAGTTATAGGCCGATATCACGAGGAACAGAGCATTCCTGTGTGACGTGTACGCCTCTCGTGCAGCAGCCATTGCCTAGCAACATAAACAAAGCTCAGGCAGAGATGGCGAAGCGTCAGGTAGAGGAGACTGTGGAAAATGTCAAAAAGAAAAAGAGGGGCTTCCAAGAAAGTTATATTGAGTTTGGCTTCATAGAAGCAATGGATAAAATTAGAGCTGAATGTATATTTTGCCACGAGAAACTGGCAAATGAAAGTTTGAAGCCCTGCAAGCTGAGGCGACACCAGACAACTAAACATCCCGAGACGGTGGGTAAACCCAAAGAGTTTTTCATCCGAAAAAGAGAGCTTGTTGTCACTAGCAGGCCCCAAAACATAAAGGAGAGTTTCTTCAGGGCAGGAAGCGACCAGAGGCAGGCAACGGTTGCATCCCTTGAGTGCTCTCTCCTAATTGCCCAAGCCAAAAAGCCACACAACATCGGCGAAACACTGATTAAACCTGCGTGCATTAAAATGGCTGAGATACTGTGTGGACCGCAGGTGGCTAACAAATTTAAGACTGTACCACTATCCAACAACACAGTGAAAGACAGGATCGACAGAATGGCAGGGAACGTTGAGAAGACACTCGTTGAAAAAATCAGGACACGCCCGTTTTCAATCCAGCTGGATGAAACTACCACTGTGGCAGAGGAAGCAATTCTCATTGTGTATGTACAGTACATTGAGGAAACTGAGCTTAAACAAGACATTCTTATGTCTGTTAATCTCACAGCCACCACAAGAGGAGAGGATATTTTCGGTGTAGTCGACACGTACTTCACAAGGCACAATATTCCCTATGAAAATATAGTTGCATGCTGCACAGATGGAGCCGCCGCAATGATGGGGAAAAATAAGGGCTTCAACAGCCGTTTGAAGGAGAAGGCTCCGCACTGTTTAGTGTTTCACTGCATGATACACAGACACGCACTGGCTGCCAAACACCTCTGTGAAGACCTGGACGTAACCTTAAAGACTGTGGTCAAAATAGTCAACTTTATTAAAGCTCGCCCGGTCAACAAAAGGATCTTTGCACAGCTGTGTGAGGATGAGGCGCACCAGACACTTCTCCTCCACACCGAAGTGCGCTGGCTTTCCCGCGGCAGAGTGTTGGTGCGTTTCATGGAACTTAAAAACCAAATAAGTGAATTCTTAGCCGTTCATAACCAGAAACTATCCGACGAAATGACCGACGAGTTTCTCATTAAGACTTCATATCTTGCGGAGATATTCAGTCTGTACAACGAGGCAAACAAACGCATGCAGGGCGCGGATGCCAACGTAATGGAGTGCAAAGAGGCAGTGGATGCGTTTGTGCGTAAAGTGGAGTACAGGAAGAATAAACTGGGAAAGGGGGACCTGCAACAGTTTCCCTTGCTACAACAACAGTCAGGGGGGAAGTTATCTGATGCTTTGGCCAGACAATTCACCCGCCACATGGAGCAGCTTCAAGAGGATATGCACTCGCGTTTTTCGGATATTAATGAACATGTCTCAAAAGACGCATGGGTGATGGACCCATTTCTCGCTAAAGAAGAAGATGTGGAGCACCTCCAGGCTGAGGATGAGCTCATGGATATAAAGTCCAACTCTCTCTGCAAGCGATTCTATGATGAGCATGGATACAAGCGGTTTTGGCTTGTGAAAGGGCCAGGAGTCGCTCCTAGGCTTGCTCATCATGCAACCACCAGATTCATCTTGCCATTTGCCACAACATACCTGTCAGAGACTGCTTTCAGCGCTCTGGTCACCATAAAAACAAAGGCACGCAACAGACTTGATGTGCACAGTGACTTTCGTTTGGCTGTTACCAAAGTCACACCAGACATCCCATCACTGGCTCAAGAAATACAGTGTCAGAGCTCTCATTAAAAGCTAGGCTGCCTGGTATGTATGAAAGTGAAATGAAAAGATGATCATAATACAACGAAAAATGTGTTCCTAGTACAAGTTCTGAAGTTTATGTGGTCATTTTACACATGTTTTTCCTCATTGCTCCATGCTGTTGCTGTTTTTTTATTCAAGCAGGTAATAATTGAAACATAGGGCCTAATAAAGGAAATTGTGTTTTTAAAATTAGGCCTAGGTTCTGAAGAAGTATAGACAGGTTATCCTCATTGTTTCATGCTGTTGCTGTTTTTTTAGTCAAGCAGGTAATAATTGAAATATAGGGCCTAATAAAGAAAATTGTGTTTTTAAAAATAGGCCTAAGTTCTGAAGAAGTATAGACAGGTTATCCTCATTGTTTCATGCTGTTATGAAATTACTGAAATATAATAAAGTATTTAATGTAAAAGAAGTTATGATGTTCCTTATTTTATTTTTCATGGGGGGGGGGGGGGTCACCAAAATTTACAATGGTAAAAATATGGGTCCCTTAAGAAAAAGGTTGGGAACCACTGCTGTAGACCATCATTCCAACTGAACCGGAGCCTTGCCCTTTATTTGTTCTCAGACTTAACAATTTGCCTCTACAAACCAAACCAAACCAAACACAGAAGGACGTGACAAATGTGAATTTCAAGGCGACTAAATAAAATGATGACGCCATGATGCATGTATCTGCCAACACTCACTGAGACATACACATAGACAAAGAGAGAGGGAACAATGGAGTTTAAAAAACAAGAATCAAACAAATAAGTTCACAAATTCAGGCAAATGTACCCTTTTATTTATTTATCAAGCACATAATTGACCAAACAGAGTGGACTCTGATATTGAGATGTGTAATTATAAGCATAATTCCGCTCACATAAACTCATGAAACTCACTTTCCCTTCTCTTCTTTGTTACCCATTTGTCATTATATAATAACAATAATACTCAGCCTCCTTAATGTAGTCACTTCCAATGCAGTAAACCCTCTGGTCAGTCCTCTCTGGATAGAGATCATCACTATGATGATATCCAGTATTTTGTATGTGTGTGAGAGAGGGAGTTGACTAAGGTAATCTCAGAACTGCTGCCATAGCAGGTTGTGAAACATTGACTCTGCATACTTAGACCTATAGTGTCCTCTATATGTTTGCACCTGTGTGATACCTCTGCGGGGGCTCAGCTCATTAGTTTCCACTATGTGTTTTCAGATTAAATAGGTTATGGATCCCAGAGTCACTGACACACTGCATGCCAAGAGCAGCTTTATGGTTCTTATGTGTCTCTTGTTTGATAAGAATCTGGTGTATGTGAAACAGATTGCAGCCTCTTCACCAGGCCCATATTAATCACCAGGGGCATGTGAGTGATGGACTAAAGCAGGGCTGTCCCTCTCTTAACACATAATAATACAGTTATGATTAGATGTGCGGCAGAATTGCAGAGTACAGCAGACTAAATCACAGTCGTTGCTGCCGTGGCAGATCCAGTAAATAGATGATAGTAATAACAATCGATATAAAACAATAATTCTACTGGGGTCACATGTCAGAACAGCAAATATGCTTCCACTGCATGATGTAAGTTGATTTATACTTACATTAGCAGATATTGGCGCATTCACCAGTTGACTGGCTTTCATCTAAATAATGTCCAATAATTCTTCTTCCACCACAACACCCCACTGCATGCACAGTATATTTTTGTAAGGCCAATTAATATAAGATTAGACACTGTTTGTATTTATTTGTTTTATCAAAATCACTGACCTTTCGAGTCCCTCGAATGAAACAGCACTCAGTAAAGTAGATTGGTTTCAGAAAGCTGGTTGTGTCATTTCAATTGAAACAAGGCAGTGACAAACCATTTGCTGCTTTGTTCACATATGGTCAATTTAGAATGTGCAATTTGCCTAATCCCCAAATCTGCATGTTTTTGGACTGTGGCCCTGTGATGTACTGAGGACCTGGCCAGGGTGTACCCTGCCTTTCGCCCTATGTTCCCACGACCCTCGTGTGGAGGACAAAGCAAAAGAAGATGAAATGACTTCAAATGTGTTGATGCATTGTATGGCATTTTATGTTATGGAAACATTAGAAAGTGGTAACTGTTGACAACATATACAATTCCACACTGCTGAAAAAAAAAAAAAAAAGTCCGGCCCTATAAATACGACTAACTGTAGTGTGTTGATTTTACTCAGGTATCCTTACACCTTATCAATATGCAACACTGAACAATTACATTACAGACTACTTTAATTTGATTAACTATATAAACTAAAATAAACTAGTGCACAGCCAGCCTTTACCTCATTGCAGATGCATTAAATTTTGCAAGTGGCATCGATTGAATGCACTGTAATGTAAATGGAAGCAGTAACACATTTTGATAGTTATATTGTTTTTATCCTACTGCCAGTATTGCTCTGTTACAGGTCTTCATATAGGCATAGAAAATTACCCCAAACATGTAGCTCACAATAACAATATTTTATACGGGTTCAGTGTTGCATTTTTTTCTCAGTTGAACAAGGTGTTTTGTAAATTATATGTTGTTATAACATGTGCTATCAGACTCTCACTGCAGTGTTGCTCTGCTAGCAAGTGTCCTGTGGGCCATCGCTGCCGCTGCTAATATTGTTATGACAACACATCAGTGTTGTAAACAAAAGCCATAAATACTGCTCAGAAACTCCATCCAGTTGTGATGACCTTGTAATTCCTCCTGTCATAATGTCTTTAAAAATGAGGATGTGTAGAAAGGAGGGACACAGCCTGATCATGTGAAATCGCTAATTAAAGTTTATATAAAAACAGCTTCAGGTGTTTTGTAATATTAAAATGACTGGCTCCTGCATTCGAGCCTCATAAATGATGCAAAGTGCTTCAGTGAATGTACCTCTTCCTGTCTGTCTCCATGTGAAAGCCTCTACAGTCAGTTTGTTCAGTACAGGCTGTGCTGTGCTCAGCTGGCCTTATACCTAGCCTCACTGATGTGGAACTGGCATTTACAAATAGAGAGGAAGCCCTGCTTATTGATTCTGCTGCTTTGTCATTGAGTCTGCAGGACGGGAGTGGATGAGATTGAATAACCGTTATGTATGTGCTCTTCATATTTCTGCTGCCTATCATTGGTGATTAATAGGAGGTTGAGAAGGACTGACACAGAAGTGGAATGAATATATTAAACTTTGGTTACACACAATCCGGTTCTTTCTCATAGCAGTTCAACAAAAACAAATGCAAGCAACGTTTTCAGCAGGGTGAAACAAGCCATGTCTGACGTTCACAGAAACATCCTCTTATAAAATAGATGGAAAATGCTTGAGTGGCTCTTCCTGCCCAAGATCAATGTCTCGCCCCTGAAGGGTCAAATTCAGAATTGATTTTCCTCAGTCCATTTTCCCACAGTGAGAACTCTCTGAAGCAGGTAAAACATTTCCTTTAGTACATTGGACAGATCAAGCACCCCCTGCTGGTGCACTTTGCTGCCTTCCATGTCATTTCCCATAAAAAGGAGTGATCACGGATTATTAATGTTATCGTTTTAATTTTTAAGCCACGACATGGTTGCATACTGTACCTCTGCATTCGTGTTAGTGTTTACTTCTTAGAATGAAGATGTTCTAAGTTCTCAGATTGTTCAATCTTCAAGGTTATTTAATTTCAAGTGAAATATTTGCCTGATGTGTTTCTAAAGCAATGTTGCACACGGGAAAGAAATGGTGGATTTTGAAGATTGAGATACATACAGTTGTGCAAACATTTTGTGCAAACGTTGCATTGCATTTGGTCTGAATGGATATTTTAGTTTGTGTGTGTGTGTGTGTGTGTGTGTGTGCAACCATTTGTGGCTGATTGTGTTGATTGTATTTGAATAACCTCTTTGTCCATCTAAATGTGATCTTCAAGTGAGATTTGCAGTTTTCTGGCACACGCACACATACGCATACGCACACACACACACACACACACACACACACACACACACACACACACACACACACACACACACACACACACACACACACACACACACACACACACACATGCACACACACACACACCAAGCTATTAAAGCTGGATTCTCCCCGTACATCATTCTTCCATCCTGATGATGGCTCTTTGATTTATTCCTTCTTCAGTTTGTGTCATTTCAGGCTTTTTGATTCCAATGTCTGATTCAATCTGAAGGACATGAGGTACATCAAAGCTTCTAGTATTTATTCATTTATTTTACAAGAAAGATTGTTCAGGAATGGCACCTGTGCAGTGTTATACTGGTTCATACAACAAACCTTAAATAACCACCTTTTATTACAAGAACACATACTGTTTGTATTGAGAATTTAGAACTTTGACAGGACTAGCTGATGATTATGGATCATACCAGCATAAAATATTGTAACATTGCACATTGTGTTTTCTATGAAGGAGTGTCTCAGTTTGGGTTTTGGCAGAGGTTAGTAAATCTGGACAGTTCACCCTTTGGCAGGAGCACTTGGTCGGTGGTAAGACAAAATAGAATTGGGTCATGCGCATTTAGCAGTATGAATAAAAAAAAAATATTTATAGAAAAAATGTGTTATAAAAAGTGTTAAACATCTCTTTTGACTTTGTCACCGCACAGGTAAATGTGTTACAAACCACTTTGCCAAATGTGAGTGATTAAAAAAGAAGCTGTTGGGTGTTTTAAAATGAGGTTTCAAATCATGTAAATTTCAGCCACATCATCTGCTCTGAGAGGAGAAACTGAACAGTCACAAACATACACACTGACCTACATGCTTTAGTGGGGACCAAAACCTGTGCTCGCCGCTGTTCATCAGTGTTGTACTCAGAATATAAATAGGTGAATTTTGCCGTATCAAACCACTTGTTTGACAAACATTAAAAGACACACAATTTGTGTCACAGTTCAACAAATACATCTCATCGAGCCTGCAAACCAAAGAGAGTAGTGTGGGAGCAGGTGCAGATACTCACAGGTGAATGGGTAATCTGCTCAATGTTTTTACATCATTACAGCATTTGGGGAGGAGTTATGCAAACTATGGCTCAGGTGCGTCATCCGAGCCAGGTTTTTTAGATACGCCTAAAAAATTCTGAACAGATCATTGGAGACACACTGTTTGCTCCACAGTACTTTTTCCACATGTTCTCAGTCATTGTCTTACATATATAATGTGTGATAACTCTGCATTTGGTTTGCAGGATCTTTAAGAGTAGTCTTGAGCTCCAGTGGTTCATAGTACGCTATGTTCCAGGCTTTGTCTTGGTAATGACAGATATCTACTGCAGTGATCAGCTTCACTGAAGGAGGAGTCTCTGAGGTCCTTTGTACTGGGACTGTGAAACACACTGTGAAACTGTTAGTATATCCATCTGTCACTTTGTTCCTCATTTCCACCTGTCCGTTTCTATCTACCATGATCCAGCTCAGCCTCTTTTGTCATTTAATGTCTTTACTTTTTCCAAGACAGTATATTTCTCTTGTTGTTTCTGAGCGAACTCCACAAGCTAAATTGCCCATCATTTATGTGTTCACAGGCACATGTCTCTCCTACAGAGATAGTTCTCCCGAGTTTTGATGTTAAATCTCTCTTTCTTTTCTTTTTGACATTATATTCTGCAGCAGTGGGAGAATCTGTGGTTAAGGACAAATCCGGTTTATTGTTCTTGTACTTTAAATATTCAGTGCAATGACAATTTTGCAGTGATTATGTGATCTAAGAAGAGACCATGTCCATGGCAATTTTTTATTCTCCCATCAAAATTTACACACGAGCATATGGAGTCTAGTGGCAGGCATTGAGTCTAAGAAAAAATCCTATCTTTATATTTGACTTTGGTCATTAGTGTCCAGAGTTAATTAGGTGAAAATTACTGATTAGATTTTTAGTTGGGTGCAGATATGTCGCTCTCTAGTAGTGTGTCACCTTCAGAGTCAAACCGTGGATTAAATATCTGTGGATTGTGTCGGTCAAGCTTTAAAGATTAATTTGAAATAATTACTTTTTCATTGGGTCAGTTTTTACCATTGTTGATATACATGGATTGCATTATTGTTTGCAAATTGACTTTAAATTAAACTTTTGTGTGAATCTGCACCTGATTAAATTCATGTCAGTTTTTCCGATTTTAAGAAGGCACTTAGTGAATTGCCTCTCAGTAAGCGATAATAAAATTACATGAGGTCGATGTCCACTCGCAGGAGCAGAATTATTTGACTTACTTTACATGTATATTCATGAGGAGTGCAAGATTTATGCTAATGAAAGACATCTCTTCTAAATCAGTTATATTGTTTTAAATAAATTCAATCATGTAAGTTTAAAATGGGCACAGTCTTTGGACTTATGTTGAATAACCAAATGGTATTTATGTATGAATTCCCACGACACACTCACAGACCTCTTCCTACGTACAAATTGGTTGTTAAATCTTGAATTTTAAAAAATTGGTTATAAAGTAAATAAGCAGATACATAGGAAATAAATCATATGCAATAGTTTGTGAAAAATCATTTGCAGGCATCACTAATATTATTATTATTATTATTATGAACATGTGCAACAGTAAAACGTCTCAGTAAATGTATTCTTTAACAACAGGTGTGAGTGCAGAGATCTACAGAAGCATTCTGTGCTCAGATTTTGTCAAATTCCTCAAACTGCACATGACAATATTCAGCTCAACAACAATCCGACATGTGCCCAATGTTGGTTTAGAAGAGGCTAAAGGCAGAGAGAGCACACAACAAAGTGAATGCAGTGAAGCTTTGGGAAGATTTCAAAAGAAATACCAATACCTGTGGGTAGGAGTTGATTCCAAAAGGGTAATGTGCAAAATATCAATATAATGTTATGTTTGTGTATCTCTCCACATTACTTTTGAACTTTTGGCACAATGTGTGAATATACTACAAAGGTATTGCTCTATGGGCCTATGTTAAACCAGGAATTTATAGAAGTTTAATTTTATCACCATCATTTAATTGGCTCAAAATAGAACCTGAAGACCTGTGTAACTGTCAGAATATGTATGCCCTGGAGTGTATTTCAAATAAGTAGTTGCTTGGAATGACAAACCAAACAATGCCAAATAAAACAATCCATTTGTCAGTGTGAGTAAAATGCCAGCAGCCGGCAGCCTTGTGTGAGACTCTTAAACCCTAAGTTATAACCAGATAATCCCACAGATCATTTTTCTCTTTAATTGCCTTCACAGTATTTCATTGCAGTAAAAATAGCCCATGTTACTGCAGTGTTGCATGATCAAACATGAAAAATCATGCAGCCTCGATTTAGTTTGCAAAAGCAAAACGTCGTCCATTGTCTGTAATCTTAAAGGGCAGTCTGGGTTGTTATCTGATCCTTTTAGCACTCAGCTCTCATCTATTTTCTCCATTTCTCTTCCACCGGACATTGTTGCCTCTCTCAGCTGGTGTATGCTTTAGTATCGAGATGATGTGGCACCAAAATAAGCTCACATCTCACAGTGAAAACAGACTTTTTATTTTAGAATACTATACATAAAATGGA
Source organism: Microchirus variegatus (assembly GCF_963457635.1). Lineage (NCBI taxonomy): Eukaryota > Metazoa > Chordata > Actinopteri > Pleuronectiformes > Soleidae > Microchirus > Microchirus variegatus. The sequence continues at coordinate 21,995,866 of NC_139804.1, read as the reverse complement.
AGAAGAAAGGAATGGAATGAAAAAAAGACTGAAGGGAGGACACAATAGGATCGGACCAACACACAAACTTTCATACAAACACATTTCAGAAAGACACACGGGAACACTGGCGCCAAAATGTTGACAGTTTCACAGGCTTAAAACTGAGCGCAGACAACAGCCTTAAAGAATACATGAGTTACTGCATCTATAATGGTATTTGCTTTCAGAAGTTATTTCAGAGAAAAATGCGCTCTGTTGTATCAAGGGAATTTTGAAATACTCCAATGGCTCCTCTTCACTGGCTATCAGCTCCATGCTGTAAGCTGTTTATGACCCTAAATACTGAGTTTCTGCCAAAGTATTCAGTCTGAAATGAATGAGCTGTGATTCACCACTTCAACAGTGGTGCTGTCCAGGTTTTAAAAAATACAATATTTTTATTGGAGTACCACTAGTTGTGTCATTTGTATTGTCTTATTCTTGCACCTGTGTACTTTTACTTGTTACTTAAGAGATACATGTCTTGAAAAGAATACAATGTTGCTCACAGAGAGAGGTCTTGATGTTCCTGGATAAACAATACTGTCACCTGTTGTATAAAAACCCTCCTCAAAAAATGAACAAAAGTGTCACTGTCAAAATTAAAAATGTCTTACCATGGAGTCAAAGGCCAAATGTCAGACCATTCCCATGTGCTAACAGTGTGTGTGTTGGTTTTGATGGGGTGGATTGCTGCAAATGTAGGTCCCATTAAACGGTTGTTACTGTTAAGTTAGTTATTTTCATTTCATTGTTACACATGCACGTTAGTGTTGCTGTTCTCACTGAATGTGAGGCACAATCAGGCAAGGGTGGCACATTTGTAAAGTAAAGAAGTGACTGGCAATTATTCACTGACAAACATCCTAACCTCATTGGCAGAGAGGACGGCCTTGGTTTGGAGTTCTGGCTCCTGATTGGATAAAGTGGATACTGGAGGAAGTTAACACATGTCACTGAGCAGACCCTCTAAATCAGTGATCGCTGTCAGAATATAGAGATATTTACCACACATTACGTTAGAGAACATATACTCTAGAAATGCATTTTTGACACACTAGCACTTAACAGATGCCAAGTCCTTGGACAGAACAGACATCCATCTCTTCATTGGGGCTCGTGTGATGGGTGCAGGCGCTTGTGAAAACGCAAAGCGGCTCATGGGGGTGATTGTGTCAGACTTATAAATGCATTAGATCATTATACCAACAGTCCATTTGTAGTGTGCTACATTTGGCAAAGTCCCCACTGCCCATGAGATCATTAGCCTTTACATCTGAGCAGTGAGATCCTCTGCACCTTTGTTTCCTTTGTTGAAATATCTCTTCCAGCACAAACAGATAATGTGATTCTTATTCAGAGCAGCTGAATTGATAATCCCATTACAATATAAGAGGGCAAAGCTGTGCATCTTCAGCGGGGTGTCATTTCCAGCTAGCTGCAGGGTTTTCTCTATCTCTGCAGTTGTCCGCTGAGCCGGAGCTGTATAGCTCTTCACTTCATATTTAATACTGGGATTTGAGCACCACTCTTTTCCAATCTTTCTCACGACTGGTAAATCATTCTCGGAAGTACCTTTGTGATGCTCGCAGTGCAAGTGGGGCCTAAGCATGGTGATAACTGTCAGCTGATTCATCCGTCCCACACTTTGATCCAGAAAATGATAAAGAAAGAAAATATCCCTTTCATCTATAAGTGAGTATATCTCAAAGACTAATGGGGGAATCTCAAAGTAATGCTGTGGATATTAATGGTCCCCATAGATGTGGGGAATGGGGTGAACCTCTGACCTTATCTTCTACTCAAGAATTGACAGATAAGTGGGAAGATTGTATTCATGTAGGATCAAGTCTCATGGTACACAGAGAAAAACAGAGGACAGATTTTATATTGAACCTTTCTTTTTGGAAGCTAAGTTAAGTACACCGTATCTTAAAATTTACTTCATATGATGTTACGGACGTTCTTTTCTTGTAGATTAAAAACTTTTGCCTATGTGTTGACATTGATGAGAAATGTCTTTCTTTCTTTCTTTGATTGCTTCATGCCTTCTGCCCTTTCCATCTCATCTCTCATGTCCACCCTCCATTCTGTCAGCTCTCTCCTCGCCCTCCTGCTCCACCCCACTACTTCTCTTAATCAACACTCCAGTAATCATATGCCTCCTTTGTGCTCTTTTTGTTCTTTTTGTCCACAAATCACCTTGAGTGTGTGTGTGTTGGTGAGAGATGTGTTTAGGCGAGCTGGAGCTTGAAGCCGCTGAGTGATAATGATCCACTCCACTGGACTCTAGGAAGCGATTGTGAACTCAATAGTGATCTTGACGCAAACTTGCCCTTCAGCCCCTTCAGATCTCATCAAGTCTACTTTGAATCTGTCAGGAGTGAAGTAAAGACATTTTAGTCATGGGAATGCAGCAGCGTGCTAACTTACAGGAAAGAGTGGGCTGATGTATATCTGCATTTCCACCGAGCAGTAGAACTGAACGAAATTGCCAATTTTCTGCAATTTATTGCAATTGCTTTACTTTTTTAAGTCAAGCTTCAGTCAGTGCAGTATGTGCTGTGGTATTGACAGAAAACAAAATGGAGCATTGCCACTTGAGATAACATCAAGATATGCTTTACTCATTGAGGGAGGGGAGAGAATATTAAGATAACAATAATATTTCTAACAATTATGTGTTGCATGTTTTGAATTGACACAGAAAATGGAACAATATACAATCATGTTTTCACCTTTGCAATTTGCTAATTCTGTTGTGTAACCAATAATCATTTTGCCTTATCAAAGCTAACAAACACAGGTACTATTTACTGGTTCCTCATTATCTGTCTAATAAGATAACGTTATCAGTTATGGCAGTTTCAGATCAGTCTGGAGAGGGTTCTATGCACAGAGAGCGGCAAAGCAGAATGCTCTTTTCCCTATTTATGTTCTAACGTGGAACAGATAGGAGGGAATAATCCAAGAAGAGCCTTATAGATTAATTACAGCCAGTGTGTATGTCTGCGTACACTCAGAAAAGGCCATTCAGATTTAATATAAGGTTCATAGTGATGGATGAGTTGACAACAACCAGTAACAAATCTGAGGACACAATGATAAACAGTGTTCAAAGACTCTAAGCATTTGGTCAAAGCACCAATATACATTTGCAGACACTAAAAGGTTACTTGCTTTGAGCGACCGCAGGATTTATTTCTGTAGTAGAAACCAAGCTTTACCCTAAGCTTAGTTACCAATTTGGCAATATGTTCTTTAAAGGAGAGCTTACACTCAGTAAAGTACTTATAGTTTGAACCTTAGGAAGTCAAAATTGATGGATAGTTCTCTAGTAATTCACTCAAGTTAGAGAATACATCAGTTTGGTTGTATCTGCATTTAAAACCAACAGCAATACATAATGGTATCGTTTGCATGAACATGATAAAAGGCAACTGACAAGTTGTCACACAGGTTGTTGATATAGATAGCAATGATTGATCGATTATTAATCAATTAACTCAATCATATATTTTGTATGTTCTGCTTTCTTTGGTCCATAACAAAAATAAATCATTAAAACTGAATAATAATCATCCTTTCCAGGATTTGTAAACAGTGATCAAAATTTTTCAACACTTTAAGGACCAAAAAAGGACTCAATTAATCAAGAAAATCAATAGATCATTATATTGTTATTAGTATAGATTGCTTATGCTCGTAGTTGCAGCTCTTTTCCATAGGAATCATATTTTCCTGGCATAACTGACTGAACCTTACTGTACCACACTGGGCTGAAGGCATCAGGGTTACCTTTTTTCCATGGGTCTGTGTCAGGCCTGACATATTAATCATTGTCTTGCCTCGTGGCATATTTGTTTTGCTCTCTTCATCGATGTTTATATGCTCAGAAAATCTGGCGTCAGGGGCAGTGGATTTACTGCTCAAATCTCCCCGGCTAAGACTGAGGACTTACAGCTCATCGTGAATTACATTTAAAGCCTGGACTGCCTATTGCAGTCTGCTCTCCTCCACCGCTCTCCTGAACCGGCGCTGTGCATATTGTTGTGGAAATGCATGCTCCCACACAAAAACCCAGGAGATTTAATCACATGTATTGAAAGGATCATTCTTCAAAGGGGGCAAAAGCAACAGGGAGAGGAAGAGACTATGTTTGATCTCAGTGCATCAGTGGTTATGTTTGCATCTAATCAATAATTTCCTGGTACAGTTTGGTAGAATAAGGCCATGATTCTGTTTGATAGATACCACAGGGGTTTAACAAATTTACAGCATGCTGCTAAGCAACATAATTAATAATATGGTTGCGCATCAGCTGTTGACATATGGTTAATTCACTTGATCATTGGCCACTGATGCTAATCAACATCTCCAAAAAGTTACTGATTAAAGTGGTCAGTCCATAACAGCAACTGCAGGAAAAGGTTCCACTGTCCATCAGTGTCAGGAGTTTGTGACATGCTGTCATATTCCAGCTGTGTCATTGGATCCTCTGTCAGTCCATGCACTTCCACTGAAGCAGCACACTGTGCATCACAGAGGAGATACATTAATCTGCTTGTCAGCAGGATGTGGAATTATTTTTGGGGAAATATCTTGTCACCGGCAGACAGTCATTGTCCCCCACTGATTATGGAGAGTGTATGTGAATTGTGTCTCTTGAAAAGCATGTGGTTATAAAGATTTTTCTTTGTCACTGTGAGAGGAAGAACATTGATAAGCCAGTGGGAAATGTTGGATTGACAGCTCTCATGTCCTGTCTAAAGTTCCTTATTTCCTTTTTGTTTTTAAGCATGTGCTGGAAATCAAATGCCAATGCTATGTTATTTTTGGATCTGTGTCTTGCTTCTCTTTTCTCCAGTTAAAGCACTGCTTGTATGCAGGATAGGACCAGTCTATGACCTATATATTGTCAAAACAGCCTATTTTTTCTGGCCACAGATAACTATCTCTTGGCATCTCACCATTGCATCCCAGTTAAGTTGAATGATCAGCTCTGTTGTTAGCAACAGCTGTGGAAAGCAATTATTATGTCCTTGTGCTGCAATAAACCTCAACAATTCAGAGATATCATCACATTAAGCAACAGTTTAGCCACAGTTTCTGGCTAATAAAAGTGGATATGCTGCATTGTTAAACCTCAGATTTTTATTTAAAATGTATTTGGAGATCTACTTTGAATCTGATAATAACAAATATGGCCAAATCTTTAAATACAATCTCAATTCCTTCGTAGTCACAGCTAATCATACTGAGCCACACTGCATTAATTGCTGGACTCTATGTGGTTAGGCATCAGATAAAAGAGAGGCTGCCACGGGGGCTAAAGCAGATAAGGAGCAATATAACACTCTGAAGCTTTAGAAAAAAACAAAAACAACAACAAAGTCCTGTCCCATGTTACAGAAGAGTGGAGGGAGGCAGCAGCAGGATCATCACCAGTCTTTCACCATTATCTCTCAAAATATGCAAGCTACTGTAGATCTGAATCAGTGTGCCGTCGTATTCCCATAAAAGCCAAAGATCATGTGGTGAGCTCCAGCATTTACAGGGATAGATATCTCTTCTTTCCTGTGTGTTCATTTCTCTGTGTGTGTTGTTTATTAATGCGGTCTTGAAGTCAAGAAATCATTCATTTCTCCACAGTGTCTCCATCTACCATGGCTTCAGCTTCAAATCAGACTTGGCTGGCTTCAGTCATGGCCATACTTTAATTCTTTGTTTACAGGAAACTGTGTGTATATGGATAACCCGACCCAAGTTACTAATAGCCTATTCTCTCTTTTATATACATTTGTAACTGTGATAAGGTTGTTGCAGTTCTCTCACATACAGTGTACAGTTTTCTTGTAATGTCTCATGAAACCCCCCCCAAAAAAGAGAGACAGGGGGCAGACATGATAAATAGTTATTTATATCTCTGGATGTAAGAGCAGGATCAGACTACTAAGATTCAACTCTTATGCTGACAGGCCCCGGACAGATTGGACAAGCAAGCAGACTGAATAGAATGCTGCTATTGCCCTGTTATAGATTTTGCACAAATAGGGACCATCCTGGGCTGATTAAATGTTTTGAAAATGCTTTATGCAAGAAGAAGATGAAAAAAAACAAACACACACACAAAAAAAAAAAACAGCTGAGTCGACATTCCAGATTTAGTAATGGAAATCAATATTGGACATACAATTTCACTGTAGCTTAGAGAAGCATGAATGTACATGCAGGATTAAAAAAAAAAAAAAAAACGCGATATAGAATCGAGATACAGCTTGATTACGAGGTGTGTCAAAATGTGTCCGTACAGTATCTGTTTGAGTCGCATCACGTTGTGTTGCTGCAGTATTCATGTGCTCGTGTTGTCCATCCAATATAATGCTTGTCTTAATCAGAAATATCTAAATGTCTACAAGTGAGATTTAAATGACTTTGTAAAGCTTTTTGTTTAATCCTGTGCAGGCTTTTCCATCATTTGTTAAATGTGATCACAGTGCATTATAGAGTCCCATGAGGCGTTGACCCAAAGATACCATTTGCAGTTTAGTACAATGTACAATGTTTCCTCGAAGGTTCATGACATATTATATTTCTAATTGACTGCTCATTTTTCTTCTTTGGTGTTTAATAGCAGTTGTCATCTTAAGTGTTGCATTACTGCCTCCTCCTTTTTCCGTTGCACTCCTTAGTTATCACAGCAGCTGTCTTGTAGTGTTGTTTTAGGGCAAATGACATTTACTCACTCATACATACCAGTTCTGTGTAAGCCTGAGTGGCCTTGGATTAATATATGATTCCATTTTGCCATTGATTTGTGCTATATCATAAAAAAGCTTTGGTATTGGAATGATGCCAGCAAAGTGCAAACGTGTTATGCACTTGTCCTTTTTGTGCACCAATATACAAAGACACTGTTTATTTGATGAGCCGTAGATGAGACATGTTGGATTAGACTAAGGCTACTATCTTTACCAATTCGTTTAATATTTCAGCCATTGCAGTACCTATCTATTGTTAAGTCTTGCGTTAGGTTTTTGGTTTTAGTCCAGACTGAATGTTTTCATATCCACGTAATCCAGGGTTAGTAGAAACCATGAACTAACCTCAAGGGCTCTGCAATTCATTAATTTGAATTTATTGACTCAAAGGAATGGTTTACGATGTGTGTTTGATGAAAATCATGTTCCATCCATTTTTTTACAATGTGTTTTTAAGAAGGGGTTAAATATATAAAACCTGAGATTACCTTTTTTTTGGGGCGAATCACACAGTATGTTATAAGTGCCCTCTTTATGCTGTGACAGTGATGTGGCAATGTTTTAGTTTGTCTAACAGAAATGTAAGGAGTTTGGTTGAAATAAGTACGCTGCTTCACCAGAGCAAGAAGAGCCAACTGGCATAACAGGTTTGTCATTATAATCACAGTTTCTATTTATTTGCTTGATTAAGTTGTCAGTGTGATCAGTCTCTGCTTTAATGCCCTGAATGAAAACAGCAAAGCGCCAAATATTGCTTTTTCTTACAGTAAGGATATTTCCTTTTTTTGCTTTCTTACATTTTTAACATATCTTGATGAGGAGTAGTAAAAGAAGAAGATATATTTAGAGACAGCATATCTTAGTCTCACATCTGAAATGCAGCAGCACACACAGAGTAAATGGGTGTTGTACATAGTATAACCCTGGACCATTACCAAGATACTACATGCTCTATTACTACATCTGAGTAGTGGGGAAAAAAAGTGAAATCATGAAAAAAATAAAAAAACATAATTCAGAGTTCAGTCATTTCATCACTTTAAATGGCTTTTATTTTGGAGGAAAATGACTCGGAACCATTATCTCTGAAAAACACACAAAAAGGGTGGCGTAAGAGGGTGGTGTTATTTTCCACATGGAGTCCACCTTTGCGAGTGCCACTGATTGTTTTGTGTGTTTCCCTTTGGATGGGATGGACACTCAGGCAAACTTTCATATAGAAAACAGAGGCAGAGTCGGTACCATATGGCATTGCACAGATGTGGACAGGGCCTGCTGCTGTGATGATAAGGGTCATGTTGGCCATGTTTTGAATTTGTCCACAGTGTCAGCAGAAGCGACAAGGGCGGATGTGATGTGTGCAGAGAGACACAGCAGGCAGGGGGCCAGTGAGATGCAGCAGCATACCAAAGCAGTAGATAGATGGGAATTTGTCTATCACTGGTACACATACTAGTGCAATACATTGCACTATATTAGAAGAGCGATTACCACTTATAACATTCTGTAAATGTATAATATTGTGCACTCAGGATTTATGGATTCAATTTAAAAGCAACATTTTGACATAAGAACCTGGATATGTTTGTACAACAATGTCAGGCGTACTGTTTGGTACAGTACGGTTGTGTCTGATGGCCGGTGTGTTGTGTTGTGTTGTGCCGGTGCGCCAGTGCGGACAACGAACAATGACATTGAACGTGACACAACAGACAACAACTTGAACGGACAACAATTCAGGACATCCAGCAGCTGTTTTTTTTTCCTGCTCGGTGTGTGGCTCTTTGGCTCAACAAGACGTCAAGCCTTGTATGAGATATAGACCGCGGGCGTTGAAGAAACACGGGTCATAAGGGAGTGACGCTTTTCTGATGCCCTATCAGATCATTGTCGTGGGTCTTGCGCCACCTGTACTATACTCTGGTACCCCAAGAGAAGGGTACCAAAAAAATGGAACAGATGGGGCCGGTTATTTTGGTGCTATTCCTAATGGAAACACCGGAACCGACCCGTTGCAATCGGTGGAAACACGCCAATAGAGTCGAGTCACGCCATACTAAGGTTGAAGTACGACTCTTTTAACCTACAAGCATAACATCAGCTGCAAAATCTAGGCCTATGCATTTACATACTGTATATGTTTTTGTAAAAAAAATGCAGCATGATCGTATTATTTATGTTCATATTTTTTTATATGATTCAAGCTGTGATGGTCCTTGTCGTAAAGCCTTGAACACTAAATCATTCAGCATGACCCTGGAAATTTCTGTATTTTTGTCTACCTCGCTAAAGTTGGACCAGCTGGAGAAATGCAGTGCGTCATTTTTGTTACTGCATTGTTCCATTTTCAGTAATTCTGATGTGCATTAGCAAGACAAATGTTACCTTTGGCGTTTCTCAAGACTTATGATCAGGTGGTCAATCATTTGCGAGGCGCTGCAGAGAGATGCTCCTCTTACCTGGACGACAGGTGTTGCACATGTACTATTTTGTCTATTCTGCCTTCATGTATATCAGAGAATGATTGTACTTTGCTCCGTGGACTGCCTGCAGCATATGTGTGGGCCTGCTGTCTCGTGTCTACCCTTAACTGTTCTTTCGGTGGCTTGCTCGGCAGCACAGTGAGGCAGTTCTATTCAGTTGACGTCTTTGATAAATTCTCAGGCTGCTCATAAGAAAGCAGTACCAGACCAATGTGGCACATGTTTTGCATCACGCTGTTCTCAGCATTGCAGTGTGAGGCTGTATACATCAGTCAACATCCATAACTCCGGTTCTAGTGATTTAGTGACTTCAAAATTACCCCCCCCCCCTTTTTTTTTTAAATATTTATTACATTTTGTTGTTTTTCTGGAAGTGATGTTGAATTCTGAGATCTTGGATGACAGCTAAATTGCATCCTTGCTCTGGTAATCCAGAGAAACCATGTATTTTTTCGGGTAAAATAAGAACATCTTTTTATAGAAATAAAATGCATTGTTGTGTTTTTAAACAGAAAAAAATGCTGTTCCCTCCATTTAGATAGATATCCTGAATATCTCATTTAATACAAAGAGCAAACTTTAAGCATAACAAGAAGACACGTATGTTTGTGTGCACAAGTGTGTGTACATGTGTGTCTGCATATTTGTATGTTGACACACAGACCTTTATGCAGAGGAGACGGAGGACAAGTCTCACTGTGAGCCATCTGCTCATTCTAAGTGTCGTTGCCTGTTATAGGACAGTAGAAAGTCACACTCATCCCTGGGGAACAATGAAAGACACATGGCAGCGTGAGACTAATCAGAGGGACAAGAGTCCTTTCACACATTGGAACCTGCACACTAGTGCTTTGAGTAATCTCTGCAAGATGTTTTTCTTTCCTTTATTTAATACCCCCACCCCCCCTCCCCCCTCAGCTTCACAAGTTTTTCTGTGAGGACACATTGAGTGTTGAGTCTGTTCCTTCCTGACATTACAGGTCTGGACACATTTCCTATTTTTTCCCCCCCATCCCTACTCACAGCGGGTGGCAGCACTGCTGGAGGACAGCAGCTAGCTGAAAAATATACCACAGAAGAAGCAATAGGATGGAGATGAAGTGAGTGAGCATTTTCACTTAACGTTGAAGAGACATGAAGGGTTGGATTTTGAAAATCTGTTTTGCAGGTGAATGCCTCGTCAGCCCCAATATATCGAGAAGCTGTGCATTGTCTCATCACTTATTGTGTTTGACGGGTGCAGTAATATTGGGAATTCTACTGCCTCGCTTTAGTCTGCACAGAAACTACTGTTAAAGAGCAGAAGTAAAACCATTGTCTTGGATGAACAGTATTTAGAGTTTTGAGAATCCTGAAAATGACATTTCACATTTCCACCCATTGTGCTTGTTGTTGGGTCACACGGTTGGTGTAGTGGTTAGCACCCTTGCGTTTGGAGGAAGAAGACAAGAACAAGGGCCTTTCTGCATGGAGTTTGCATGTTCTCCCCTTGTTTGTGTTCTCCGGTTTGCTCCCACAGTCCAAAAACATGCAATATGGGGATTAGGTAAATTGGACACTCTAAATTGTGTGAGAGTGATTGGTTGTTTGTCTCTATGTAGTCCTTTGATGGACTGGTGATCTGTCCAGGATGTACTCAGCCTTCGCACTTGAGATTGGCACAGCACCCCCTGCTAACCTCAAATGGAGGATGAAGCGGTAGAAAATGGATGGATGGTGTTTGGGGTTTGTTGTTGAGGGAAACCACCCTGGTGGTATCAACAGGAATACATTGTGTGATAGCTCAAACTTCATCTCCTTTTAAGAGAGACATTGTGCACTGATCATCTTCGAGTTTGTTGTTCACCATTTTATTCAGAGATGTGATTTGTTTTCTACATTTATTTAAATATTAGATTTAGGATCATGTGAAATTTAATCATATCGTTTTGCTTTTGTCAGCTTATTTTCCATCGTCCACATTACTATAAGATTACAGATATTATAATATCACTTCTGGTCACATTAGAGCTACAGTAAATCAATTATAGAAATGCTGGATTGAGGTTAGAGTAAAATTGTTCCCCCATTTTGCTCCCACAAGATTCTCTAGATTGTTGATATATGTGCATGTAATGATCTGTTGCAGATTTTAAAAAATGTAAAAGAGTCAGATTTGAAGACCTTAATCAAAATGAAACAGGGTTTTACATAGATGAGTATAGACAAGTGGTCATTTCTTGCAAGCTACTTTCATGTTTTTTGTTTTCTATGAGAGCATGTTGCATGTGTTTTCGGAACATCTCCACCTTGAGACTGTAAGCAAAAACTCAGATTCCACACCTACTCCACAGATGATTTGATATTGTATCTCATGTTTAAATAATGCAGAATTCATCACTGAAAGTCTCATTATCTGCATTTTCTGGCGTAGAGAGAAAATCTATTACGCTTCTTGATGTATGATATTCTTCTGGGGAAATGGAGATTTCTTATCTGAAATGGATCTGGTTGTTATGGTCAGGATGGAGTGTTTTTCTCTACGCCTATGTTCATAGCTGAGGACCTTTTGATGTTTTATTAAGAATAAAAGGGGATATTACTTACCTAGACAGATGGAGCCATGGTATCTAATAAGTCAAGTTTGTTGAATGAAAGGATCAGAGAATAAAGCACTAAAGAGAGAAGCACTTCTGAAAATAGAGGAGATGAAAACATGGTAGCACTTTGCTTTGATTTACTACACACAAGGAAGCAGCTAAATCATGATCCACGTGTCGTACAGTTGAAATCCCTGATGATCGCAAAAGCTGATGACTCACCACATGGTAGTCAGTTTTTTTTGGTAAAACAGTATGTTATATTTAACATTAATGTTAGTATGTTAGAAAATTGGCTTTTCCCTTCATATCTTCCTGTTCATTGTTTTCAAAGAATACTTAACCACAAGCAACCAAACCAGAGTGTTCTGGTGCACATGATTTTCTTCAGCACACCACTGCAAATCACGATAGGTTATTTTTCTTTATAACATGTTGAAGGTTAGGCACAGACTGTTGTCAAAGTGTTGCTCTTGCTCAAACACTTGAAGATGGCATCTGCTGTTTTATTGTTCCTCCGTGCAAATATTTATATTCATCCCAAAGAGCAAATCAAATCGCTCTGAGAGGTCATCAAGACTCGAAATTAAAGACAAAACACTTTTACTTTGGCTGCATTCATAATATTCCATTTTTGTTTTAAAAAGCACCTTTCATAATTTTTTTTAGAAAGTGGAGATGTTTAAAAACACTGCAGGCAGACACTTTTAGTTATAACGCAATTATCTACATTCACTGATTGGTTTCATAAAATCAATCATTCTACTTTTGACATGTGTTTTCCATTTCGTGTTAGTAATACTCTAAAACTAAACAAACTGCAGAGGAGAGAATCATCGTCCTGTTGACTCCGGGATGCACATGCCCAGTACACCTTGTTTTAGGTGCATTAGTATGGATGCAGATTAGCTCCAAAATGGAGGTTAACATTTAATCTGGACCATTTTTACATAAAGTAGTATGTTAACGTTGCCTTCGAAGAGAACAAGTGGGTGCACTGTGATCACATAGATATAGTGAGAAGGTCATAGCTACTCGTGTGCATGTGAAATAAATGAAAAACATATTTTTAAGGTTATACAGAATAACTATCAAATATAACAAGCGAAGGGATCACTCTCAGAAAGATGTATCACATGCATTTGCAGCTCCCTTCACATCTCCTGTTCACATTCACTTCTCTGATGGCATCATAGTTCATCCAGTAGCAGGCCACTGCTTTCAGTGCCACAGTGCAGAGTAGAGCATGGTAAAGAGACCAAAAGCACCAAAGTAACAAACCCAAATGATCACAGTGAACTTCTCTTGCCCCCCTCCAAGGCAGACACTGGACAGTTCTTACCATGAAGATAAGAATGGACTTCTTGTGAACCTTCACTTTTAAGTCTGGTTGGGTTTTAATTGTTTTTTTCTTTTGTTTAAATAAGTATTTATTTACATTGTGAAATAACCGTTGTTGCCAGTGTTACCATCCTAAAAATTAAAGTTTCAGATAGCATAGCAAAAGATCAGAAATCATTTTCACATGGGGACAAAGAGTTTTCACCTGTACCCTGTGAAAAAAATATGCTGTCTCATTAATCGCAGATGGGGGCTATTACCACTAAAAAAACAGGCATATTGTTTATACTATTGCCACCCAGCACAGCCTTGGGTCAGTAGACACTCCATGATTGTGACTGATCTTGTCAGACCACCATGACATGAATCAATCACATCCCTCAGGAGTGATTTGTACCTGCTGCTGCATGGCTTGTTATTTGTCTTCAGGTGCTTGCAAACATGAAGCCAGGCAAGCTAAAGGGCCATCTGGTTGCAAATCATGCAGACAACTGCTCCTCCTTCTCACATACAGAGTCTCCTGAAGTGACAGCAGAAGCCAGTAAAGTGTTTCTCCTACCCTACAACTTACCTGAGTCCTCATCCTCCACTTTGACTTCAATGAAGACTTGCCACATGGCTTGTTTGCATGTGCAGAACGAGATTATAGTCTGTCTTCCAAGGGTGCAGTCTACTCTACTTACACTAGTAACTTTAAAATCTCTGCTTTTCCCATGACTATACCAGTTTCCCTGGCTTATTTTCTCAAAGCAATTCTGAAGGATTTGATCCTATAAATCTAAGATTCAGACTGGATTCTAGCAGTGGAAATACTATAAGCATATTTTAAATTGGTGCTGTAATTGTTTGGGATCCCTGGAAACCATCCAAGTACTGCTGCAGTTGGAGAACCGCTGTACTACACCACACAACTATCTCCTTTTTGCCCACGTTTGTAGTCTGGGGCCTGAACTCTCCAAACATTCATGGGTCACATTAAGCTGCACAGATAGGTGACCTGTCAGAGCCTCTCCATAAACAAGTTATTGCAGGTAAAAATCCATATTCTGCCAAAAAAAAACAGCTTTATATTCAACAAATCAATTTGGTAGCTTCAGAAATAACTCAGTGGTGTGACAGCTGAGCAATAGCAACCGGCGTGGAACACACATCGGAAGACGGCACCGTGGAGAACACACTGACAGTGCCACTGTAGTTAAACTTGTAGTATATATTTCATCTCAGTCCATCTTTCAAACTCAAACCGATTGATACTCGAATGGTGCGTGTGATAATATAACACTGGAAAAGTTGCAGAGATGGAGAAATTACCAGAGCCAGGGCTGTTAAAAACCCATGTGTACTGCAGTCATTTCACCCATCAGTGAATGGTGATTGTGTCCGCAGTATTTATTTATTTAAAAATGAAAGCAACAGAAGGCCCGAATTCTAGGTTTATATTCATGCTAAATTGTAAATAAATGTTCACACCCATTCACTCACAATTTCATACAGCGCATCTATGTACAGTGCATTTTTCTATCACTCATCTTACATACCCATTCACACAATTGTGTGATTTTTTTTAAAAGATATTCATGTATCTTTAAGAGTAGTGCAAGTTACAGTTTGTACCAACGAGTTGCTGATTGTCTGAAAATATACAGCATGCAGATGTCTGTCATGTGTCGCTGTACATCATAAATCTGCAAATGCATTATGACTACACTTCCAGTATCAGTTTCAGGATGTTATGGATCACTTCATAAAAAAAGTATTTACAAGACACAATGAAAATGAGAGTAATGCAAATGGTGTTATTCTTTTTTTCCTAGCATAAATCCTATACCTCTATATGTATTCATAGAAAACTGCCCACAGTGTGTACTGAGTAGCCATCCATCCGTCTGCATCGTGACAAAATGTGTTGTTGGCCTGTAGAACACTCTCCTGCAGTAACATATTGAGTGTTTTATGAATCAAAGAAAAAAGTCAATCCCTGTACCCTCGGGGATCCCTTTGTCTCTTCCTCTCTCTCTCTCTCTGTCTCTCTTTTGGGTTAAAAGGGCAAAAAAAAGCCCTTTTAGACAATCTGTTGTGAAGCTGAGGCCTCGCAGCAGCACAGAAAAATCAATAACGCATGTTGATTCAACCCACTTTACTAAATGAGTGGTCTGCTGTAAATGGGCAATGTAATTAAGGTAGTTAAAAGCTGAGATGGATATATCAGCCAAGTAAATTGATTCTGTAATGGGCTGTTCTTTTTTTTTCTTTTTTTCTTACATTCTATTACACCAAATAAAATAATATCTTCGAATTCTATTCTTTCAACTGACATTGTAAAATAAAATGGCCATATTCATTTGTTTAATTTGAGAAGCTTTAGTTTGGGTCCCATAACTTTATGTATAATTATGTTGTTAGCTTAAAAGATCACACTAAGCTTGGCTGGGTGTTTATATACATATACATATTTGCTCTGATCCCTAGTTGACCTGCAACCTTGGTCCTTCACGGTTCTTCATGTAAATGCCATAACTTGGCCTTACTGGTGATTGATTTGCAACTGCTTACAACAGATGAAATAGATTTCTGTTAAATTGACACTTGGGTTCGTTGCCTCTGTATTCAGATAATGAATAGCAAAATACAAAAGTGTAACTACAATGACAAGAATTTTTAATCTAAATGCAATTTCTCTTGTTGCATGTGTCTCACAAATTCTTGTTTCATTTCCCTTCCAACATGATGGCATATGACGGTGTTGTATAAGGAAGAAGGAGAAGGATTTGAGTAGTGTGCTTGGCCATCATATTGGGAGAAAACTATACAAAAAAAATATAATTGAAACTAAGTTGTGGGCTACACAAAACGAGCATGAGTAACAATCTGCATTTGCTGTAGTTCAAGCAGTCTTTGTGTTACATTTATCGCCCATATTAATATTGCAATGATGATACATTGTCAATAAACTGTGCAGCTGTAGTTTAAACATTCATGGATGTTGTGAAAGAGGCCTCTGTATGTTTGCTTCCTGTTGGATGGTAAATGTGTACGTCAAGGGTGAAGCTAATGGTGCAGACAGCGGATGTGAGGGTCAAACAAAAGATTTACTGCTTGATTGGATGAAGAACTTTATATTAAGGAAGCAAGGGTTGAGCAAGGACACTCTCCTTATCTATTATCATCGCTGTGTCTTCTTCCTACTCTTCCACTCCTTTTCAGCCCTTTGTATTACTCCTTCCACTTATTCTGTATTTTCCCTCTTCACCTTTGATGCTTTGCTACATGAGGACATGTGTCAGTGTCTCTTTGTTTACATCCCGCTTCTT
The DNA here is from genome assembly GCF_963457635.1 of Microchirus variegatus. Classification (NCBI taxonomy): domain Eukaryota; kingdom Metazoa; phylum Chordata; class Actinopteri; order Pleuronectiformes; family Soleidae; genus Microchirus; species Microchirus variegatus. The sequence continues at coordinate 21,979,370 of NC_139804.1, read as the reverse complement.
ACCAACTGAACAGACATTCATGATCAAACATATTCTGTAAATAAATGATCCCTCAGTGTTTGTCAGTGTATGTTGAACAGAGACAGGGAGTATAATGTGCCAGCAGCCATTCAAATCAAGTGCACTAATGGACTCGGCCACAATCAACATCTTTATTTCTGGCCAAAGACAATCAGCTTGATTGTTAATTAACTACACTGAGTTAATGGACTTTTCTCCTTAGTGGAAGCCATGTAGGGCATAGTAACTAGATGGAGTCTACTACAATTTATTTGGCACACAGGACACTGAATAAAGTGGCACACACGTTACTCTTTGTGTTCTTCTGCTGCTGGAGGCCATCTGGTTTTCTGCACACCCTGATTGTAAGAAGGGGTTATTTGAGATACTTTTGCCTTTCTTTCATTCCAAACCAGTCCGGCCATTCTCCCCTGACCTCTGGCATTAACAAGGCATTTTAGCCCAGAGTATTACCAAATGCCAGGGTATTCTCTGTAACCCCTAGAGATGGCTGTGTGCGTGAAAATCCTAGCAGAGAAGCAGTTTCTGAGATACTCAGACCAGCATGTCTAGCACAACAACTGAAACTCACCTAAATTACCTTTCTTCTCCATCCATTATGCTCTATTTGAACTTAAGGGTGATAAATGAGTGTATATTTGTTTTAAAATTCATATAGCTGTATTGTGCACATTTCATATCATATATTAATATGCATCGAAATGCACTCAGACAGATGTGTGTTGGCCACAAAGCCTGGATTTCAAACTCAATTACTTAAAGGCAGTAAAGAGAAGGAGTCGTTATGTGGACTGCTAAACACCCCAGCGGTCTCCTGCAACAGAATGACATGCAAAGCCTCCTTGGGAGCGAGACTAGGTCACAGCCAGACAGCTACCAAACAAAAAAAGACCGGCCAGTGTCAGATTTCTGATAGAATGCAGAGCAATACTGACTCTGTCTGGTAGACATAACTCATATAACTACCTAGCATGCACAGCTGCACAGGGATAAAACGAACAAAGTATGAAATTCCAAGCCCATTAACACACCATTGTGGTGCCATTTCCTGTCATAGAGAATATTCACAAATAGTGCAATTTGCATTTAAAAATATCCCCCCCCCCCCCTTATTCATGTGAACACTGAGAGGTGTGGAAATATTTTGGGAGATTATGGGATGGCAAGTGTCAAGAATATGCAACGACGGAAAGCACTGTAGTCTGTCTTAAACTGTTTTTGCCCAGGTGATTCTTATTATACCTTGCTGTCACACCTAGTAGACAAGAAAAGGTAGTTATGCCCTCCCATGATCCATTTCCTGACTTTGAGTGTAATACATTACAGAGTTAAGTACTGCTTTGTGACTTCACTGTAACCACACGCATTTCACATCTACCTGTTTACAACTGGAAGTAATTGGTCGGCAAGGGACACTGCACGTTCAAGTGTGGAAACTCATGCAAACCACTGTCTATCATGCAGAGCACATAGGCCAGACAAGTATGAAGGGAATGTCAGAGGCTCGGCTGTTTTCGTCATTTTCATGCTGATTGTATAGGTCTGCAGCAATTTTAGCCCTACAGCCTCCATAAAGCTAATTGGTCATTATACAGCATGCCATAGAATCAAAGACAGGAAGAAATGAATCTAACAAGTCACAACATGACCTTCTCCTCAGGCACAAATCACACCCTGGACATTAAGTAAGATGACAACCAGTAAATCCAAAGTTTGGGAGATTTCAAATTAATCCAAAGCCTAGGTGTCCATGAGACTAAAGATGACACAGGCTGTGATATTCAGGGTAATAGAGTTAGCTATTAGATGTACACTTCACAGCCGGTTGTGAATCAGAATAAAGTTCCATAATGTGTGACATCTTTTCTGCCTATCTCAAGGTGGACTAACTGTGTGGAGAAAGAAAAATGTGCCATATTAGGCAACGAGACAGTCTTTCATTCAGTCATTTATTTGCCCAAACAGCTTCAAATACCGACAATGCTAAGACGTGCAATGTCCTCGCTGTACGGTAGAACTTTAAATGACTCTTTTACAGCTTTGTCTTGTTTTTTTTTTTTTATCAAATACAGTTCTGATGCGCTGTCATCACCCTTTTGATAGGATATTGGTTGTACTGTGATCACTGCCGTCCAGTTTGCTACATTGTTCTAAAATCAAGCAGGCATTGTGCCCTAGAAGTAGAACACAGAGTAAAAAGCTATTAGAGGGATATTGATCGACTCAGAGGCATCGCCACAGAAGTCAGACGGATGATAAAAAAGCCACTGTATGTGGGTATAGTTGTCTATTATATCTCTGAGTGAAGGGTAATGATATAGTTGTTGTCTGTTAGTGATATGATGCTGAACTATCTGACATCCATTCCCTGTCAAATAACACAGGGAAAGCACCGTCTTACAGGAGAATCAAATCAGTCGATGCAGAAACAATAAAACTTTGATTCAAATATCGTGATCAGAAAGACGTGCATATGTCTGTTTATGTTTGTCTTTACATCTTCCACAGTGCAGGTGAAAGGGAAATGTAAATTCTATATCGCATGCAGAGCCAGCGTATGAATATTTAATGATGGTAAAATGAAACAAAACAGCCAAACTCTCTGCAGGCGTCTGCCTCCGGTGACTTAGTTTAATTCTCTATTAGCCTCCTCTTCCCTACCGAGAAACACCAGCAACACAAGCATATTTTCTGCAGACACATTATTCAGATCTGACTCAGTATCTCAAGCAGGGTTTGTTTATAAACATAAGTGTTAAGGCCCCCCAGCAAGTACAGAATGTGCATCTGCAAACCTTCCACAAGGTTGACTAGCTGTGTGATTCACTGTTTTTTACTCTGGCTAACTCATGTAGCAGTTCAGTTTTTTTTTTTTTTTTTTTTTTTATACACAGTACATAGTAAGATTGAAAAATTGTCCTTGCAACTTTAAATGGTTGAGAGTTGGGGCATTGCCTTATCACTAGTGCTAAGATTTGGCATTAGTCATGATGGCAATGATTTGTATGTGTGTGTGTGCATGATCCACTTTAATCCCAGTCACACATACACACAGACACTGTTCCCACGAACATGGTTTCAGCTGTGTCGGAAAATCCGCAGAGGGAGATTAATGATCATTTGATCCAACTCGACTGTTCCCTAAATGATTACCATCATTATTTAATCAGATGCCATTGCATTAAGCTCTAATGAAATAATGAACAACTCACTGCAACCCATTATTGTCTGATGCACATGGTGGCACTCAATTCTAAGCCTCTATTGGTTAAAAAATGGTCGACTGAGATGCGATGTCAAGGACAAACGGCAACATTATTGATGGCATATTGACTGTAAATCAAAGTGGCCATGATGACCACTCCCGCAAAAATTGATTGTGAAATTTAACAATTGTGTCTATCAAGTAATCTTACTTTGCTCACAAATGAATGCTGCTGACTTGAATTTTCTGATTTTTTTTTTCCCCGCCAGTTTTAGCATGAAACTTTTTTTTGTGCTCACCACACCTTATTGGATCGTCATATCAGGAAATTGCTTTGCAATTTGCTCTCAGAGCTGTAGCATTGTTCTTTTCTTCTTTGATAGGAAAACTCCAGGACACCTGACGCACGAGTGTAACAGGGCCTTAAGACCTCACAACTTAAAGTGTGAATATGAATATAGACAACATGATAGCAAGTGAAGCCAAATGATTTCATTCAACCCCTGCTGACTGGCTGCAGAATAAGATAATTAGCCTTGGTTAACTGGCCAACTCACTCATGTTCTACCGCTTTATCCTACACATGAGGGAGACACTGGTGACAGCAAAAGGCGCGGTTCACCCTGCACAGGTAATTGGCCAAACCACCGTCACAGTTAATGCCAAACACATTTTTGTCAAAGGCAGCTTCTGTCATTTACATCGATCTCATCACATTAATGCAGGTTCCAATGTTGGCTACTTCATTTTACAAGCGCAGGGGTGAGATGTTCTGACTGACACCTGAGGTTGACCCATGATAGGTGTGGGGGCTATATATTTTTACATCAAACGAGCATGCACTCCCCAATCACTACTGTACAGAGTCTGACTGCAAATGATTTCACTTGTGCACAGTGGCAGCAACCGTATCCAGGATGTTTTAGCTAAATTTGAATTCAGTGGGAGGAGGTGGAGACATGTCATCCATCTTAGTCACCGGTACAAATGAGGAGAGAGGGATGAGCCCAGGGCAAAAATCTGACTGCAGGAAAATGTTTCTAGCATTAGGGCAATTTCTATTCCGAACACGATCATGTGATCATGAAATATGATCCGATAACGATTCTGATCAAAGTGAATGAACATTGTAAATTATATGTGTTACAGTCGTTCTTGTTCTCCTTGCTGTCGACTGCATTAATGCACACATAGGCATGCATTTTGCTACGTTAACTGATGGCAACTAATTTTTGATATTTTGTTGTAGCAGATTGACGTCTGCCAATTAAAACTCTCTGTGTCTCTTTATCATGTGTGTATGTGTGTGTGTGTGTTGCTCTCACTCATTTGCAGCAAATAATTGCTATTCGGATGTTGTATTGAATAATTTCCCTGACCGGGCGGGACTGTGGGAGTAGAAAGTCTCCTCTGGCCTCCCTCACACTCCTCTCTTTCCCTTGCTATCTCAGAACTGTCCATAAATATTCATGAAGGCATTTGAATAATGTGAATTGGAATGACACAATATCATTTTGAGAGGAGAAGAGTGGAAGCAGCAGGGAGGTGGAGAATAAGAAACAGCAGAGGTAGAAGAACCTGTCAGACCTGAGATGTGAGACCCTCTGGGTTAAACCTTTGAGACGAGTGAAACATGGACCCTGCAAGGGAGGCACAAATAAATACTGACATTATGCTTTGTATTCTGGGAGAAATCCACTGTGTGGTCATAATTAAAATAATGCGTATTACACCGTGACACTGTATGCACTGTACATAGCCAGCTGCAGATATTGGACAAATAAAATTATATAACCTTAGGGCCGTGCCACGGTCAGTGTGTTTCTATGGACAGTTAAGTCGAGTTACATTTGTAGCTACGGCATTGTTGACCACGGTGTTTAATTAAACTACTCTCCCTGTCTCAGTGCGCAAGTGACAATATGCTCTCCCTCAGTTTATTAGTATTACTATTTGCATTAGTTTCCAGTTGAGCTGGTGGGTTCAATCATCCCGTTTTTTTTATTTTTTTATTTTTTTTTATAGCTGGGTTTGTAGGTCTAACTTGCATGAAACAACTGACCCACGCCCCGTCCCAATGAAATTACCCATGGTGCTTTGCGAATTCAGCGAGCCGGCTCATATTTTTCAACAAAGATGCCGGCCACATCTGCAGAGGAACAATTTCGTTGGAATATATTTTCGCAAATAGGCACGTTACAATGTCAAATTGTGTTGGAATATGCTGGTTTGATATACATCCAAAGGACCATTGAGCTTTGAACACTAATGTCAAAAAATAACTGACAATTTATGAAAGCGGCTAGCTAACTAGCTAGCTATCGGCTATTTGCCGAGTGCTTTTAGAGAGTATGCCCATCATGAAGGGCTACATGACCGGCAAACACTCTCGAAGCCCTCGGCAAATAGCTGCTTGCTAGCTCTCCTACATCTGGTTAGTTTTGTCAGTGTTTTGGATGTGTGTACCGCCGTTCACTTGAACACGAATACCCTGGACTAGATGTCAAAAAACGGCATTGACGGAAAAAAACCAACAGCTTGATCCGCTGGCATTTTTCCTGAATGAAAATACTAACACCACCGGTATAATTGTCAACATGTGACATAGGTAAGCATTCGTCAGCGTTCATTACATTCACTACGCTAATTTGCATATAGTGGTGTCCCAGTGCCATAGGGAAGCCACTTCCCTCAATGAGGGGAATTTATGGTTGAGGGCACTCAAAACCAAGTGGGAATTTTAAGAGGGAGGTATTGGGACGGGGCTAAAGAGTATAAAACAATGTCTGTATAGAGGAAGAGTCATAGATATGAATTTCTGGTGTATGGGCGCCACAGAAATAGCTGAAAATGACGAGCTATGGGGGAATGAGGTGAGGATGGCAACTCATAAGAAGGCAAAATGTGAGAAGAGAGGGAGATGTGTGGTCTGGCTGAGTGTCACTGCAGCAGTAGGTGTCTGTTTGACAGGCATGAAAGATTCTCCCGCTGTGCAGGTGACAGGGCTGCCTTGATCTGTGCCACACACAGATACACCTCATGTTCAAAGACAAAGAAATGCAACAGTTTAGAGAGAGAGAGAGAGACATTAATTGCTGAATTAACCATGTGAGGAGATTCACTCAGTAACAGGCGAATTTAAAGTTCTGTCATGCTCGCTGAGTTGAATTTATTGACTTCCGCCAAAGACGTTATATGTTTTCGCCTGAGTTTGTTTGTCCGTCTGTTAGCGACATAACTTGAAAAGTCAAGGATTTGGATGAAATTTGCAGGAAATGTCCACAATGGCACCAGGAACAAGTGATTACATTTTGGGCCTGATCCATGGACACTGTAACTCATTTTATTGCTGTTTTGTGGGGGAACTGAGCTGCCTTGGTGGAGGTCTGCACTCTCCGAGTGCTTTTTATTCATGCTATTTTTAACTGTCACTATGTAACACTTGTATATCATACAAATGAAAACATCCCTACATGTCTGAAATACCAAACTCTAAATGAGCAGTCTAATGCATACACTTCTTCATTTATAATGAATAGATTCTTTGATTGAACTTAGCATTTGTATGCACATGTACACACATGAGAAATGAGTGGTGAGAGTGAAAAGAAGACGGAAAGAAAAATAATGAGGGATTGCGGGAATCAGACACACTATTATGTTACCTTGTCGTAAAATTATTAACTGTAAAACTGAAATTGACTGTGAAACCGCAGAGGGTCAGAGGTCATCAGCAGAGGACGTGCATGAGGCCATATATGCATTCACAAAAATGGGGCCAAATGCGTCACAGACCACCTCCACATGTGGTGACCAAATGTCACACATTCGTGATGTATTTTGGGTGTGTTCATACATGTGACTGGATGACTCAGGATGGATGTTAAAACCAGGTCAGAAGGGCCTTAGTCCATGCTTTTATCTTCCACTCAAAATGAATTGACTGCACCAAAGCGCCATTCTAACACAAAAATCCATTATTCTGTTTATTTTAGCTCAAAATGGACCAGTCTCAGGGGAGTTTTGACCATTTTGAACCATTTTCTCTCTGCTATCTTTATTAAACAATTTTATTGACTTGACTTTCCGGATAAAACACATCTGTATGTGGTCTGAAAATTAAACAAGGAACATTGTCTGGAATTAATTTGAAATTACAATAACATGCTCTTTTCCCAGTGGTGAATGTAGTTTTTCATTTAGACATAAATTGTTCCAAAAGCCAACAGTAGAAAAGAACCAAACACGGGGAGTTGCATAATAAGCAGGGATTTGTTAAGCGTCCTGAATAGGACAGAGTCACCCTTCCTTTTTGCCAGTGTATTAGAACATACTCGACAACACAATGCACTTAGCATAATGAGTTATTTAGATCCCATCAGATTTAAGACTTTGTTAGTAACAGAATATTTGTCCTTGATCCAATCTTTTTAAAAGAGCTGAATGTGTTTCCTTATCACTCACAGCAACAAAACCATGAGCTGAGATGAAGAAAAGACCTGAATGAATGATTGGAGAATAGGGTGAACAAAAATATATAGATTGTCGTGGAAATTGCTTGGGATCTTCAAAGGAAATGCACTCCATAAATGGGGGAAATGTGGTTTAGACTTGATAAAACGGATGCCAGATACGGACACGATGGATGGAGAGTGAAAGATATAGAGTGATTCAAGAATAAGAGAAAAGGGGCAAAACTATAGCAATAAAATCAACAGGGAAAGCAAAATAAGCCAAGTCAGATGTAAAGAGATGTTGAAAGAAAGAGTGGGTGGCAGGAAGAGGGGACCAGCATTCCCTGTCTTTTTGGTTTAAACTGCCGGAGGAGAATGAATGATAAATTCCACTCTGCTATCTGCTTTTAACATCCTTATTTGTGGCAGCAGTGTTGTTAAGTAAAGGTCAGTCAACCAGAGGTTTGGAACCAAATACAGATGGCCCACTATTTGAAACAAAAAAATAGCACTTTGAAAAATGAAATGTCAACAGGTAAAAACCATCTGCACATTTATTGCATTATTCCACTGCATACTAATGGAATATCAGTGTATTTACTTGTGTGTTACTTGAAACCACTGCAGTTCTTCAAATGCAATGCAACAATAACACAGTCCATGCACTAACTGTATGCAGATGTTTTTTGGGTGGGGGTTCATCCATGCATTTGCCAGAGAATGACGGCATTAGTCAATAATGGTAAACTGCATTACACAGAAAAGAGGAGGAGTAATGTCCGGCTACTGCACTCACAATATAGATGCTTCTCGTATCCATGCTGTGAATTAGATTCAGTGTTTCATGCTAAAGATGCACGGAGTGAAATGTGAATCTGATAATGGAGAAGGGGCTTGACAGCTTCTAAGGGGAGAAAAATATTTTCTATAGAACTCATACATCGAGAGTGGGGATGAAAGAACCTGTGATACTGATCTTTGTAGAAAATAGAGATGTCTCCATGGGATGGGCTTGCCCACTGATCATCATGTGAATCCATTGACAAAATGGCCTTAAAGCTGTCCCATTCTGCTCTAAGTATAGTACTTGAGAATGGTTGCATGCTGATTTATCCACCTGTCGGTTACACTTATGGCCTTTTATTTGTCCTCCTTTTTCCCATTGTTTTTAATCATATCTCTGACTTAGAAACTACAACAAAGACAGCCCAGGTCCATTATTTAAAGAGACTCATTTACAAATGCAAGAGATATGACACTCTATTCACAAATGGCATTAACATCTGGATATTACACCACAATCTATATGCTAATACACTTCTGTACACAAAGACAAATAATGGTTTTGTCCTGTCTGATAGGTCCTTTGTCAAAGTGTGTGCTTGTGTTTAAGAGAGGGATATTGTATAATTTAATAATTGTCTAAACCTCAAAGTTTTCTCAAAAGCAGTCAATCACATATGAAATAATAATAATAAAAAAAACAACACAATTAACTAAAGTTGTGGCCCAAATATTACATGACAGAACATCACCGGATCCTACCAGAACTCCTGCACATTTTCATTTATTCCTCCTCCTCAACTTCTCTCCTCCAACTCACATGCATTGCCATTATTCCCTGAGCTAATACAAAGTTTAAAACTTAATGGTGTGAAACATAGTGGCAGCCCTTCAAATAGCCCTTGATGCTTTTACATTCTCACTGCTGGAAGAATGTGGCCACCACCTCTAAGTGTTCGGATATAAAATGCATCTTTGCCATGTTTACGTCCCTTAGCTCAACCATTATAGAATCGATCCCTGCTTTAAAAAAAAGAATAAAAATAAAAGTCATAGTTTTCTAAATTGTTCTTTTAACCTTCAATACTTGGCGTGTACATATATCATATATATGATATATGATATATATATGTATATATATATGATATATGATATATATATGATATATGATATATATATGTATATATATATATATATATATATATATGTATATGTATATATATATATGTATATATATATATATATATATATATGTATATATATATATACATATATATATACATATATATGTATATACATATATATATATATATATATATGTCAGCTGAGATTGGCACAGCACCACCGCAACCCTCATATGGAGCAGAGGTCCCCAACCACTAAGGCCACGGACTGGATAAAACGTTTTCGAAAAAAACACTTGTCTCAGTCACGTGATATGGTACGTCAAAAAATTTGTTCACAAGCTATAGCAAAAATTAGTAACACAAAAAAATGTCTTTGGAGAGCTTCTTGCATGTGCATGATTAGATGTTTGATATTTGTTTCATCATGAATTTGTGTAATCTCAGGAGTACATTCCTCTTCCCCCGCCAACTTTATTACAAGGTGGGCTGACAAAGACATGCTGGATTTAGCCCACACTGCGAGCTCACTGCAGCTCACTCCCATTAAACTTGATGTGACTTTCTTCTGTTCAAATTCTTCTCGGGCATTTCACTGACGTTCCTTCGACACAAAACCTTTTACTTTTTTATACGAGATGTACAAACTCCATCACATGTGACACGCTGACAAGTTCTACGTCTTCAGGTTATTTCCCTGGATGTTAGATTTTTTTTTTTTTTCTTTAGTGATACCTTTCAAAGCAGGTTGATTAAATGGGAGTGTGGCACAAGGCAGGGACTCCTGTCACCATAAACAGCGACTGTATTGTGGTAGCCGTATGTCTTAAGTACCTTGTGCAAATCATAGAAAAATGACATGCAAGTTATTAAAGATATAGTTGTGTTTTCCACTGTTGTTTCTGAAGTGCAGCTTGCCCTCGCCGTCACTTTAAATCTGTGTGAAAGTGGCCTATCAATCAGCGTGCGGATGGGGAGGGAGGCGCTGTGACTTTGTAGCCGTTGTTTTAAATGAAGGTAGAGAGCACTGGTGAAGGGAACCATGCATCAGGTTATTGTCTTACGCAAGCAGAGGAGAGGAGACTCTCAGCAGGCTGGCCACATAAAAGCCCCGTTCCTTGTTACCCATTCCTCTTCTGCTTTAGTTGTCATCTTCCATTTGGCGCTCACCTTGGAAGACCGACATCTTTTTTTTTTCCAGTCTGCCAACATTTTCCACTTTGGCTCACGAAACAATGTGTACTTGAATACCAATTCCCTGGGCCCCCCCATCATCTCTCTCTCTCTCTCTTTCTCCCGCTCTCTCTCTTTCTCCCGCTCTCTCTCCTTGGTTCTAAGAGGGCAGTGATGAAGATGCTCTCATTTTAATTCACTAAGTATACTATAAATCAAATGGGCATGTCATGTTTCTCTGTTGTTCACATGATTTGCTGTGCCACTTAGTGCACACGAGACAAGTTGATGCACACATGCTTCAGACTATATGCATGCTTGTGTGTGTGTGCTTAGGCCTTGCATTATTTAATGAATTGCTCTAAGACCGAGGAAGAGCCTTGAACCAGTTCTTGGACCTCATTCATCCTTTAAAAAAAGTAATGTTATTGGGAATTAATATTGGAAAAAACAAATGTCCCCCATGGGTGCACACTATAAATATAAATGATCTACTTCTGTGACACATTGGTGAGCTAATTTACCCTTTGTTTTGATTATACTACAGACATTAGGGAAGGTATGTCTGTTCTATGTATGTATCTGTGTTCATTTCAGTCATGAAATATTGAAATAATAAAGAAAAGTGCCCATGTGGAGTTCTAACTATAGACTGGGAAATGGAGGGTATGATTACCTGATACTCACCTGTGAAGGTGCTGAACGTGTGAAGTGATTCCGCTGTTCTTCTCCTGCTTGCAGTTGTCAAAAAGTAGGTCAGCGATTTATCGGCTCTCAGGTTAGATCACAGAGAACAACCGTTTTGTGACAGCGCACATGCTTGCGCTTGATCTTATCGTTTCATAGTTAATGTCAATTGAAGAATAAAATTTAATGTAATTCCCGTAATTGTCATTCTTGCGTTACAGGAGTGAGTGTGACTGTGTGTGTGGTTGAGTGCTTGTTGAATATATACCGCTATGATTAATTTGAGAGCAACTCTCTGGTATTTCCAGTAGTCATTTTAGCTGACATTAACATCATACTGCACACTGGAGCACACAGGCTTTTGAATCTTCCCTTGAGTAGGAATTCATCTTCAGAGCAGCATCATCGGCCTTTACAGGTCTTATATTATCTGAGTTGTCACTGGTGTATAATAACATTCCTGTGGAGGACGAAAGGTCGAACAGTGCGTTTGCCTGGACTTTAAGGTCAATACTTGAAAGGCTGACAGATGCCGACATCCTGCAGGCGTTGCACGTTTAACAGCTACAAACATCCTTTTGGTTCATAATGCCTGATGACAGAAAATATCCTCATGCATTATGATGGCATAAGTTCAAAATAGGTTATTGCAATCCTAACTTCACGTTTCCTCTCCCTGATGAACAAACACGCAAAATATGAAGGAGATATATTGTAATCCAGCCGCACGACACTCTTCTCGATGCATTCAAGATGACAAAGGATTATCCACACAGTAGCATAATATTTGCTCATTTGATGAAGCCACAGTTTTGAGCCCACTTTCATTGTCTCCTCATCCGTTTCCATGGACACTATGCACATCTAAGTCAAAACATGACTGAATAAATGCAGCTGAACAAATGACATTTTTAAAGCAGCTAGTAGACAAAACCAAAAAAGAAAGAGAGAAAATGGTATTAGTATTAGTGATGGATGTGCAGTTTTGAACCACATTGAAAATATAGATTTTAATAGGGAGATGTCATCTGTTGCTAAATTGATGTGCAACACAATAAGAGTGTTTTTTTTTTGTTTTGTTTTTTTTATATTTATAAACTTTTGATTATTCAAATACATCAGGCACTATGATTATTAATAGAGAAGGAAAAGCAGGTTGTCCTAACCTAATAAAAAGTGTGTAGTCTTATGACAGAATATTTATGAACCCCAATATGTAATTATCTACTTTTAGTGTAACTGGAGATGACAAAATATATTTAAAGTGTCAGTACAACATAACGTACAGCCCTCTACAGTACATGAATTTAAATGATTTATTGCAAGTGTCTTAATAGACCTCAATAACTTTATAAAATGTGATGGCTACTGAACAGATATTTTGTCACTACAGTATTCAAGCTGGCACTAACTACAAGGGACATCTCAAAAAGCAGATCAACATATTGCCAAAGCAAGACCGACTTTTTCCTGTGCAGCACATTCACATTTTTTTTTTGCCAAATTACGCCCAAACTAATCTCTATTGGCTCTGGTATTTATATCTGTAAGTAAGTAAGTGACCATCAGAGTGACCTTGTCATATCTAAAAACCCACACAGACAATGTCCACTTGCTGCAGTGTCTTTGCCAAATTCAAATCAGTCAAAAGAGCTTTTTTTTTATTATCTACTTTAACCTTGTCATGCAATTTCATGCTCCGGCTGAATCTAAATTAAAGTCCAGTCTTTGGTTACTTGGGGAGGGTGATGTGCTTTTTTTGTAATTGTCAGTTAAAAGTTGGAAGTGTGCCATGTTTTCATATCCACAAGAAGCATTTCTCAGAAGAAAAAAAAAAGGGGGGGGGGGCGTCATATTTCTTTACCAAGTACAAATTTACTGCAGAATTCTTATCTGATATGACCCTCAACCTTTATCTTGACTCTTTCCCACTTTAGCTGCAAACTCATTTTGACCCATTTGAAGCCCTCAACCTTGTTAATGGTGTGCAATTATACTGGAGTGTGTGTGTGAGATGAAAAATTATTTTTTTTTTTTCATCTTAGAGGCCCTTGACAGACCTGACATGACATTGTTGTCCATGGTCGACTGCCTGTCCTTCCAGTGAAACCCTCTGGGTCGACATTGGCTTTTTGTGGGGGGGATAGTTGGTGACAGAGTTCACAGTTTTCTCTCATCCTCCCTGCAAAGGAATTCAACCACAGTGCTCTCTAAATGCAAATGGGAAGGCAGGCTTTTATGTGCTGCACTGACTTTATGTCGGCACTCCACTGAGGATGCCTGGGTGGGTGGGTGCTGTTGAAAGTGCAGGTTGTGGGTGAATGATATCCACTTGTGTCGGCCTGCTATCATCTTTGGCATTGAGCAGCTCTTGCAGCTGAATAGATATCCTCATTGAAAGTACAAGACTTTTGAAATCTTTGCTTTTAAAGAGATACATGCTAAATGAATGAAATATATCAAAAAAGAACACCTTCTCATCTCACTCTCTCTCTGCAGAACAAAAAAAACCCAAATCCTCGTGGCTTGTTGCAGGTAATTACTGTATGTCGTATCTTGACAAGCACTGTAATATAATCACTTATTCAAGGGAACTTTACAAAAAAGAAAACAACCATTGCCTTTTTATTACTGCTGCAAAAGTGAATACACAGCAAAGCTTGAATCAATGTCTCTGAAAACTGTCGATAAGCAGATCAAAGTATCTCATATGAGTCTAACAGCTCTGTCTGCGCCTGATGAACCATTTCAAGTGATACAATAATATATGGAGTATTAACTGTGAAATCACTGCTTTCTCTGCAATCTTCCCTGTACATTGGGCTTAAAATGATGTGTATGAAGTTACTTAGCTCAATTCAGACTGTGAAGATATGCTAATTTCCTCACTTTTGCCATTGTCATTATGCAAACCTTGGTGGATCTAAATTATGTTCTTATCTCCTCCCTGGTTCTTGTCAATGCTCTTCTATATCATCGTCATCAGGAGCCATTATAAGATACTGTTTCTTCCATTTGCTTTTATGGAACTTTAGTCTCTTGAAATCCATTGCCTCACTCACTTCCTTTTAGATGTCTGTAGCAGGATGTATATATATATATATATATATATATACACATGTATATACTGAGGATATATATATATATATATAAATATATATATATATACGTATATATATATGTATATATATATACGTATATATATATGTATATATATATACGTATATATATATGTATATATATATACGTATATATATATGTATATATATATACGTATATATATATATAGACAGATGTAGCTTCAGAATACAATGTGATAAGATATTCCAGAGAACGGCTTCTTTTGAAATACCTCAACAGCAGCGACAGCCATATCACAGATTTATTAGAGCTTTCCCCACGGGTGTCTAGTCTGTTCATTGGTCAACGTGAAACATTTACAGGTAATACTGTCGGAAAGGTTTCACCATGTAATGAATGTTGACTTTGAATGTTGAAGGGCAGTGCAGAGGTATGCACTCTGTGTTTTAGAATAACTACAGATAAATGATGGCATATACAGTCTTGTGTGTTTATGTTGCCGTTTCCTCTTTTATCTGTCACCGGTAAGTGCCACTTACCTATGACCTCCACTAGGATGAGGGGGAAACTAAAGAGGATTAATTAACTCATTCTGTTATCTTCATTAGCAAAGGCATTTTTTTCTAATTGAATTCCATGTACCTTGGACTGCATCCACTTCCATCCATCTTATTCAGCTTTATCCTCCACACGAGGGTCGCTGGGGGGCGCTGTGCCAATCTCAGTTGACATTGGGTGAAAGGTGGAGTACACCCTGGAAGGGCTGCAACGACTTGTCGACTAGTGAACTAATAATCAACAACAAAATTAGTATTCGACGGCTTGTTAGCAATGTTTCACCATAGTCAATTGTAGTTTCTCCAAGTGAGACGTCTCACTTTTGACAAATCTTTGATACACTGACAACATGCGCACTAGCAAGCGGGAACAGAATGGGAAGCAACAAGCATGGAGGCGTCTGAAGCGAGGCTAACGAGAAACAATCATTTTGTATGTGACACAACTAAGAAAACTGTCACATGCAACATATGTAAGCTCTGGCTGACACTTTTTGTTCAAAGTTTGAATGTGGGATTAAAAGTTTGAACAGGATATATGCAGGGCACATCACATTAGATGGCAGCTACAGCGACGACAACTTACTGCACAATGCTGCTGCACACAGTGCCGGCCGCTCCTCCGTTGTGTTTTTTTTTTTATCCAATGAAGTTGACAGACTTGTGTTTCACTTAAATAATATCATAAATGAAGCTGTTGTTGCGTTGTCAAACGGCTATGGGATGTAACATTATTATATTTTACATAAAGAATGGAAAGTTAGGAGAGTTTCTTTCTCTATACTGACTACACGTCAGTAAAATAATACTCTTAACACTAGCAGCACTGTTAATTATGTATCTATTATTAAAACTGTTCATAAAGTAAAGACAACCATGATGTTCGTGGAGTGGTTGAGGTGGTGGCGTGTGGTGTGTGATATTGTAACATTTTCTGGGTCATCATATACACGTTAAAACTTATTTTGGGAAAAAGTGACATCCCTAATGTAAACTGAGCCTCGCGTACCCCGGTTCCATTTTAGCAATGCATGAACATTTATAGAGGAAGCACGTTTTGGATGATTCAGACGCACCTTGATCTTTTTGGTGCAGTTCATAATCTGACTAGTTGACGAGTCGTTAAAGTAGTCCATGACTAGTCAACTATTGAAATAGTCAAAGGGCTGCTTTCCATCACGTTGATGTTTCCTTGTATTATGTTCATGTTTGGCAACATGGCACATTCATCATATTCACATATTTAAAAAAAATGAAGTTTGAAGTTTGATGGATACATAAAAAATACCACAGAATATGACAATATTTTGATTACAATCCTAAGTAATATTTGCCACATTCACATGTTGCTGAAGTAAGGTGAACTCAATGCCCATCACTATGTAGGCCAAACAAAGTAACCTGGTTATCCATCAGTGTTCAGGTTTAGGCTAGTAGTTCTATATTTGTAAAACCTAACACACTTTTGTCTCTGTCCCCACAATTTGTAAAATAATGTGGAAATACACTTTCATGGAACAGTGTGATGACAGGAATCACTATGCAAATTGAAAAAAGGCATTCAAGTGTTATCAGCTGTGGCTTCACAACATAGCAGACTGCAAAATTTCAGTGAAAGGATCATTTAGCAGAGGTGTGTGTGACTGTGTTTGTGCAGGTGTGTGTGTGTCTGTGTGTGTCTGTGTGTGTCTGTGTGTGTGTGCCTCTGTCTCCAGCTTTGCAAAAGCTCAGAAAGCGGTGATAGCATCAGGCGGCCTGTTAAATGAAATGTGACTCCATTCTTTAACTGTTACACACTGCGCTAAAACAGAATTTGCAAAAGATATATATATATATATACTGTTCAGATAAAAAAATGTTTGTAATTTTTCGACTGTTCTTTTTTTCAAGTACACGGGTCAGATTTTGTGATGCAAGGCAATTTGTCCGTCGGAAATATTTCACTGTTGAAATTGAGCCTGAGCTGGACTGCATCTCTTTGTCAGAGTGAACTGAAGAGGCCTTGACATGAGTGTGTCTGCTGAATGTGGGTGGAAATGGCTGTCATTCCTGTCCATCCACACTTAGTCATGTGATATTTACTAAAATACAACTTTCTGAAGGACTTTTTCAAGTGGAAGAAAGGTTCATTTCTTCTGTTTATCTCAGAGAGCACTGACATATCAGACGTATCAGTCACTGCCTTTGCAGGGCTGTTGACACTGTTGCGTTGCGTCTTGCCTAATAGCTGCTTCCACACATTTAGAATGTAATCAAATAAGGGTGACTGATAAATGTTAAAACACATTTTATCTCTGAGCGTATCTGTGACCTTGTATTTAACGTCATGGCTCTCTGCTCTTAGTGTAGCATCCAAGTGAAAGAAACGATAAAGGTGAAGCAGAACCAATAACTCTGACCCTCAGCTCCAACATACTTTTAACTTCTTTTTGCATTTGGGAAGCAAATTTACGATGACTAGTTCATGTCACATCCCATCTATTCAACACAGTCTGATTTGCTCATTGTCTGACAATTTGAGTCCCCATTTCAGAATATTATCATATCATAAGTCTGTTTTTAATGCTGCCATTCACATGACAGTTAATATTCTGACGTGCTCCTCACATCTTGATGTGCATATGCACAATCAGATATAATTACGAAAACCGACTTTCAAATGACATTTAATGTATTCTGATCAAATGGAGCCGTTTGGGATTTCTGACAGCATTAAATTAAGATTGAGTGATGAAAGCGTAAACATCCTGCATCAAACTTTTGGTGACATGTTGTCTTCCTGAGTTTATTATTACTAATACCGAGTTTCTGCTTTAATTTCTGTGAACGTTATTTATCTGACAAATGATGATGAGCAGCCACCATCAGCAGTGAATCTGAGCGTCTCGACTCCACACAGTTGGTTGATTATTGACAGCCTGTCACCTAATCCTTGAATCGTATGGAATAAAAAAAACAGTCAAATGTAGCAGATGACATCATTAGAACCTAGAAATCAATGGACAATTTATTTATCGAGATAAGCGTCAGTCATATATTAAACCAGCAATATTTTCTACATCTGACAGAAGTTTGCATACCAAACGCTCTGCTGGTATTAATAGCACTGTCCGTTGTTCCGTTATTTGCCCTGCAGGTTCTTAATGCCCACGCAGTACATGCAGATGCATAACTGATCATAGAAAAGCTACAGGGCAGGCTGTTTCAAAGACTTTTACCCACTACATGTTGGGACTAGTGGATGTCACAATGTCTCTCCTCTACAGTGATGATGGCTTTATTAACTTAGCCTGAAAAAAAGAACAGGCCAGTCAGAGATGGCAGATTGCCATTCACGCAACAAGCCTCGGCCTGTGGTGGTGATATTGGCAAGTGCAATTGTGGAACCACAAACAAACAAAGACGGACACACAGACCCACAAAAAAATTATCAGACGTGTCTGAGGGAGCTTTGCATGGATGTATTATATGAATTGTATAGAGCACCGCCCATTTGTCTCCGTTCATTCCTATAAAGATGCTCTCCCAGCACATATGCCAAAAAAGTTTTTGACTTCCGTGTTTATTTCCGGGTTATGGGGCCCATAGAGCATGCGCAGTAGTGTCACTCCCATAATGCCTCTTGGCTATGTGAATGAGCCCACCGCGTTATCGACTTGCTCGGCGCGTACATGAATAGCGAAAGGCATGATGGGAGTGCGTTAATGACGTGCGCAAGCGGATTTCATGAATACCGACGTCACATTAACTTTGGCTTTAAACGATGGATTTGTAAATAAATGCAAAACCAACGATAGTGAAGTGAATATAATAAGCTGAAAAGTACGACGACATAGTTAAAGATTAACACGATCAATAAAATTGGTTTATTTGGGTTTTTTGCCTGATTTCCCTTATATAATTATATAATTATTATTAGGAACAACAACAACGTGTTAAAGTAGTTTTATAACTCCTGATTCTTTCACTCAACATGTTTATATTCAACTCTAATTCGCATGTTCATCACATTTAACAGTAAATTTATGAACCGATAGTGACGATGAGACAAACATCCTCCCCGGGAATCAGTGGTGAAGTGACCGCAGGTCTCAGTGCATCACACGGTCACAGCTCCACAGTCCACAACGTCATCAGTGTCTCGATGTCCAGGACTGAACACAGTGATAAAGTGCAGCATGTCGGTCTCCTCTCCTCAATGAACCCACACAGCAGCTCGTTAATACATCGATAATAAGTTTGAAAATAAGTGTTAAAGGTACAATATGTAGTATTTATGGGTTTATATAACCCAAAATCCACTTTTTTATACATATTATGTGCTCCTGCATTGTCTAGTCGCTGTATAATAGTTTTTGTTTCATTTTCGTAGTGTTTCAAAAAGTCATGTAAAATAACATGACCGCGGACCGCGGTTGCATAGCCACTGTTAGCAGCGAGACGCCATGTTTCTACCGGAGCCTGTAAGGACAAACGCGAGAGAACAAAACAAGCGTCTCTTTACATGTAGCGGAAGTCCCGCCTCCTCTCTCTCCGCTTCGTCTGCTACGGCCGCGGTAGCTCGCCCTCTCCCTCACCTCACGAACCTCATCTGCTGACACGGAGAAAGACGATGAGGACGACATTTGACCAGCTGCGGATACCGTAGCGCTCAGGGAAGGGAGGGGGTGAGCAGAGCAGCAGGTCTTTGTTGTAAATTTCAGCCTCTCCTCTAGATGGCACTATAAACTACTTATTTCCCCTTTAATGAGCGACGAATAAACAACTAAAACCTGCTTTGTCATAATAGGGTAAAAAAAAAAATGGGTAACGCTTTCTTTTACAGTCCCCTAATTACCTGGTATTTAGCTGGTAAATTCATGGTAACACTAAAGTGTTGCTAGGTAATTACCAAGGGTAATAAGATAAGTAAATACAGTGAAACCGTTGCCAAAATACTGGGTAATGCACGGTAATGTACTCGGTAAGTAAAGTAAAACTGTACTGTAAAAGAAAGCCAAGCTTGTTTCCATGTAATTACACACATTTTTAGGGTTAGGTTTGTTAGATTACCCCTTGGGTAAATAGCTAGTAATAAGGGGACTGTAGGTACCTGCTTATTACCAGTTTATAACCCAATAATACACTTACTTTTACCATAGTTTTGCCATAGTTTAGCTGTACATACCTTCTTATTAACAGCAGTAATAACACGCTATAATTAACTATATAGTTACCAGGTAAATGCCCAGTATTTTGGCAACAGTTTCACTGTATTTACTTTCTTATTACCATTGGTAATTACCTAGTAACACTTTGGTGTTACCATGAATTTACCAGGTAAATACCTGGTAATTAGGGGACTGTAAAAGAAAGCGTTACCAAAAAATGGAAACGAAACCCCCTCATTGTCTTCATTTATTCACATTTCTCATGAAGTTTTCATGTCGTACGGTTCACTGACAGTAGCGCCGTTCCCGAGACGCCACATGACCGCGCTTGGCTGTGCTAGTACACATCTGTGACGTCACTCTGGGAAATAAGATTTGTCTGGGCTTTTTATGGCCTTTAGAAATGTTTTTCAATATATGAAACTCTATGAATTAAAAAATATAGAATATAAAGATCTATAAAAGCCTGTGTCCATGTCTCGAGGTGTCCTGTGGACACTTTTACAGGCGTCTCGTTTACTATAGTGGTCAATGGGAAAATTGCTTTTTGGGCCCCATGGGATTTTTGTTGCTGTACCCACAGTGTCCACCATGTAAAAATTGTCTTCAAGGCAGAGGGGGGCGGTGCTCTACCCAGTTCATATTATACATCCATGGAGCTATGGCATTGTTCTCTTCTTCTTTGGTAGTAATACGTCCTATTCCCTGCGTCCAGATTTGTATTGCCAGCTGATGGTGAAGTGAGGTACTACAGGACCATGACACACGAGTATACCAGGGCCTGCAATTTGCAACATGCAATGCAACGCGCATGACATGTGCACAGAAGTATACTAAGGCCTTTACAGTTGGGCATTTAGTTGTGATGGTTAACGTTTGGATAAAGGGATAGGGGATGCAATAGTAACATGACAAAGATGGCTGTACAAAAATGTGTGTGGGTGTGTGGGGTCAACCTATTCTGTCAATTTTATTGGTGCAGTTTTCCAACTGTCAACTTCAAATTTGGACAATTTGCTTTACAGTGCATGGACTTGACACTGGCACTCAGTCACTGAGGAGGTGATGTTGCTTAACTGATTCAATAGCAGAGCATTCTCGGTCTAGGACTTCTGTCGTGAGAAGGAAAGAAACTAAATCAATCAGCTAATATTTTTGTCCAGTAATTTACGTGTCGAGAAACTTCACTTTGAAGAACACAACATATAAATAGTAAAAGTAGAGTACTTACAGTATGGAAGAATTTGCTTAGTCTCTCCTTTCTTTATTTTTTTTTTCCAGGTTAATGAGGATTAAGTTGTTAAAAAAGTGCATCTGCCGTTGTATGTCTTAGTTAAAAGTAATAGCCTGGTGGATGAAGGGCTGGGTGAGCATCTCAACAAGTGCTCATTCAAAACACTTCACAGTTGGCGGTGCACTTCCCTCGGGTTCTCAGAAAATACAAGTTTGCCCTTGATCAGTTGATCAAGGCTTGCTGAGAGAGCAATCATACAGAAAGATGTAGACAAAGGGAAAGCAAGTACAACAAAAAAAATACAAATCTGTGATTGTTGGTTGTTTATCTCAAAGTCAGTTGTAAAAGCTTATGATGTTTATGAATCCCATTAACTTTATAGTGTGAGACAAATCACTTCACCTTAAACGGTGAAATGCTTGTTTCATGATCCCTACTAAACTATATCGGGCATTGCTGTTTAAAAATATACATAGCATGGAATATGACTGGTTGCATCCCACTAATAAATGGAGGCACATCTCATGTCGTTCTTTGTCTCAGTAGCTCATACATTTCTGAAACTCAGTGGGAGTATTTCTGTCACCAGTTATGTGTTTTTAGATTGAGCACATGTTAAGACTCTGCCCTGAACTCTCACTCCCTTCTTCATTACTTTTTTGCTGTCAGCAATAATGTCACAGCTGCAATGTGGATGGATCAGAGTGGTATCACAGAGTATTACTTTTCTAGTTAATCTGTTGTTAGTTTCTCAATAGAAGCCAATGTTTTTTTTTTTGGTTTTTTTTGTATTTATTAAGTGATGACGCTTGTACGGTACAGTATGGAGCCCCAGAAGTGACATGAGAAAAAAAAAATGACGGAAAAAAAACAATAATAATTAAATCTCGAGTTTCAAATTCGATATCTTGAGTTTCAAAAAAAAAAAAATGAAAAAAATGTTTTGGGAAAATAAATATATTTTCATCATTTTTTTTGAAACTCAAGATTTCCAAAAATTATTATTATTATTATTTGTTTTTTCTCATGTCACTTTGGGGGCTCTGTACACTTGGCCTTTGATAAGAAAACTTTTACCCATTAAACCAGATGCAGAACATTTTTCTTTGAAGCTCACTATGTGCTGTACACAAACAATACAGGAGAGGTAAGACATGTGAAGAAAGATAATTATTGTTCCATACATGTCAAGCTTTATACTCCAGATAAAAAGAGTGACATAAAAAAAGAGGAACCCATGGAAAATGCTGTATTACAGTAAAAGTTCTTGGCCTTGGCAATCTTTAGTACTGCGATGAGTGCCCTACTTAGAATTTAGCATCAAGGTTTTATATTGTGCATGCCATAAAACATGGTTTTACAGCTGCCCAGGTGCATCCATTCCTAACATTGTAGTGCTCACTAGTGAGATGTGATTTCCTCCATCACACTGTTGCTGATGCAGCCTCCCTGATTCCAGCTATAACTATCTTTAGAGTGTAGCTGCTCTGTCACGCTTGTGTCCTCGTACGTCTGATCATATTAGATCACAACACGTCAGCTCAACTCTGTGGCCCAGCAGATGGTGAGCTGATGACCATTCATAATGGAGGGAATGAGCATTTAATCACCTGATAACAGAAATTAGATTGGCTTATACTTCTACCATGGGAGGCTGGAGTCTTTATTTGAGGTCTGGACACATGTGGTCTCCCTTCACTATAGCAGAATGGTTCAATTAATTTTTTATCGAAGCTATTACCTGTTGTCAGTTTAAATGAAGGCCACATTCATACATGATGTGAACTTTGTGACACTGTGGGGGGATAATAGTGTATTTGTCCTCCCAATGTCCAGGCCTTGGTCATGTCCTCTTATTATGTGTCAACATCTGTCCTCCCTCTCAGTCTGGGTTGGAGCTTCTATGTGTTTGGACCTCAGTTCCTC
Source organism: Microchirus variegatus (assembly GCF_963457635.1). Taxonomy (NCBI): domain Eukaryota; kingdom Metazoa; phylum Chordata; class Actinopteri; order Pleuronectiformes; family Soleidae; genus Microchirus; species Microchirus variegatus. Next base: position 21,955,975 of record NC_139804.1, on the reverse strand, counting down.
ATCTCTTATCCACCACAGCAGCAGCAGCAGCAGCAGCAGCACATACTGTCCTCCATCTTCTGTCCTTCAGACCAGGAGAAAACTTCACATCTCCTTCATTATCAGTGCTCAGCTGTCCACTTTGCCTGATGAACTGAGCTTTGAATAGCATCCACCACAGCTGTTTGGCAGGATTTAACTAGTTTTCAGGGCCACCAATCCATTTCAAACATGTACTCCATTCAGTGTTTTCAGGTTTTGATTATCTCTCTATGTTTTAATTAAAACCTTGCATCAATTATTTAGTTTTTCTCCATAATCATGTGCACAGATGGTTTATTATGTTACATCTAGTTGGTTGAATTAATGCATTTTTTGCCGTTTTTTTTCCTTAAGAATAAAAGTAGATTTCTTTTCTCTTTTCATAATCTTCCTCCATTTCATTTGCCACCTGCTCCTTAATTCTTGACTGCACTTCTTTCATGGAACAGTGGGAGACATGACGTCAAACCTTAATCGACTTGCTCAAAGTAGTGTAGTAATGAACCATATACGCAACAGATTAGGGGAAGCAGAGCTGAAGCATCAGGAAATTTAGTTCTTCCTGAAATCTCAACACCGTCCTTTGACTTATTGTACATATAGCAGCCTCCACACAACGGTTCAACTACTTCATCCATCTAATGACCTCGCCACTGACTCTATCGTCACTATGAAGCGAAAAGAGACAAAGAGGTAAAGGAGAGAGGAGGAGAAAAGGAGAGGCTCTGTCACTAAAGGTTTTGTCTGCAATTGACAGTATGTGAATTGGATTCAGCCAAGACCTAAGAGTCTGTGTTGTGAGTCACCCAAGAGCAAGCCAAACACAGCATCGGAACAGGAACGTATGTTTGATATTGAGTTCCAGAAAGATAAGGCAACAAAGTCCACCGCGATACAATCCTGTGGAGTGTGAAATACAAATGAACAAAAGACGAGGGCAATGAAAAATCAAGGACACGGCAGAGGAACTGGGGACTTAAAGCAGGGAAAGCAAGCAAACAAAGAGATAAAACTAGATTAGAGACAAACAGTGGGAGCGATTCCATACTGTGCTGTCCACCAGAC